>NC_136644.1:8554604-8961888 GCF_949748355.1 Melanostigma gelatinosum | reverse complement strand
ATATTTACACACCAACATTGTGGACGTTTTTTTTGGGGTGGTTTCTGGCGCGAGCGCGGAGAAAACGATAGCGTTTGAATTTTTGGGAACAGGGTTGTTTTCTTTTTCCAACGCAAAACTCACACAGAAAGCGGGAGTCCAACACGTTTGTGCCTAGAGTCCCAGTCAACACGGAGAGAGAGAGTGAGAGAGAGAGAGAGAGAAAGGGGAGAGATAACAGAGTGAGCAAGAGCTACCTTTCGTTCTCACTCACAGGATAACAAGTCAGCAGCTTTTTCCTCAAACCAGAGAGTTATTTTCTTTTTTTCTTTTCCCGCTGTTCAATATTCTGTATTATCTTTCTTTTCTCTTCTTTTTTCTTTTTTCTTCTTTTTTGGCCCCGGTGGATATGAGACTTCAAGATGTGAGCAGTCACCCGCTCTCATGCGCGTTATTGATGGGAGATTACCAAGTGTTAATGTGAAGGCGACCTGCCGAGGACGATCTCTGACGAGAAGAAAAAATGTGCTGCCAATAAGCTGGAAGAAAAAACAACCGTGGATTTGTAAAGAATATATTTTTTATTTTTTGAACTGGGTTTTTTCTTATTTTTAAATATTGTAATAGACTTCAGCCCCCCCCCCCCCCCCTCTCATCGGCTGAGTCGCATGCAGTTCAGGGGTCACAGCCAGCGGAGCGAGAAGAAGAGAAAAGGGAGGGAGGCTACTTTGTTTGCTCTCCATATTTTATTTTATTTTTTTGGCAAAAGTTTGAATCTGTTCCCCCCTCGGGCTGAGGAGACTCGGTGAGGACGAGCAGCTGAGGGAATGAGCTCCATAGCTGTCGTTTCCCTTCTCTGGTTTCTGGAGACGCCAGAGCAGACCCGGCGCGGTGTCCCGTCCCCATGGGGAGGGAGCCCGTCTCTCATTCCGATTTTTGACGCCATTTGTTCTCTCCCTTCCACCTGAAAAAAACTCCCATTTTCTATATATTTTATTTTTAAATATATTTTAGTTTTTTTATTAGTGCGAGTCAAAGTTCAACCTGTGACAAGTTGCCAACCGATGACTTTTTTTTTTTGTATTAGTTAAGAAATTTAAACCCGCTCTCTGAAGGGAAGTGGCAGTCCCTTTCCATTTACTGGAGGTCGCGGCGTGTCAGTGAAGTGGCAGACTGAAGCGAGGCGTCCGGGTGGCATTTTTCTTTTAAGACCCCCCTTTACACCGCACCGGGAGCCTCTGCAGACCTCCACCTTAACGATGGAGATTCACTGTAAGCACGACCCGTTTGCGGCAATGCACAGTAAGTTTACACGTTTATATTCCTCATCTGCATGATCCCATCTGCCCTGAGCTGAACCCCCCCCCCCCCACACACACACACACACACACACACGCCTACAACTCTGTGTGCTTGTGTAATAATAACAACGGAGTAGTTTTCAGCTGCACTACACACTGCAAAAAAACACCCTTGCTTTGGGTCCTAAATCATCTTTTCTTGGAGGACATCAAAGTCTTCAATAATGCTGAAATAATACAAGCACGTGCATTTTGCAAGATACATTTTGATATTCATCTACATCTATTTAAGATATATGTATATATATATTTATACATTTTGATATATATATATATATATATATATATATATATATATATATATATATATGGCGGGCATATATATATATATATATATATATATATATATATATATATATATATATATATATATATATATATATATATATATATGGCGGGCATATATATATATATATATATATTATTAAATATGGAAACAGCCTGGGTTGGAAACATTTGTTGTGAAAGTGAATTATTTCTTCCTATATTAGCACTTATTTTGATATGATGTAGGCTGGTTGCTCAATGACTTCTTAAGACATTGGTATTCTTTGGCAGAGTATAACATCTGGATATATGCGTTTGGCCCCAATTTATATAATTGTTTTTGGTGATATTTTTCCTTTTGTGTATTGTTATTTATCCTCACTTTTGATTTTTATGTCCTGACCCTTGCAGTATTTTAACAATTTTCTGGCACGTAACCAGGTTAGACAGACGCGCACAGGTGTGCGGGAAGCAGATCTGCGCTATGGGGGTCTTACGCGCTCATAACAAGGTGAGACTCCGTTGATCCCCGCGGGGAGATCCTCCTCTCACGGCCCAGCAGGTCAGAGCGCGCTCCGGTTCGGCCTCGCAGCTTGCAGCGGTGCCTTCTTGCTCAAGGACACTTCAGCAGCAGAGCAGGTGCTCGGGGGACATGCAGGGTATATGAGGGGGAGGCACAACTATTTAGCTAAATATAAAATCCCTGCATGTAGGCCTATATATATATATATATATTAAAAAAAATATATATCTATAGGCCTATAGGTGTGTATATATATCCGTTTTATGTGACTGACAGAGGTTCTCACGGTATGTTATCCTGCAGGGTAAAAAAAAGAAGCTGCACACACACACACATCGTAAAAAAGAGAAAAAAACGAGAACGAATCACGTTTCCTCTTCGCTGCAGTTTCGCCAAAGCCAATGAAGCGCGGTGCTGACGGTAAGAGCGGAGCTAAAGTTATATATGTCAAAGCCCGGAGACGCTTTAAAACGATTACACCCTAAAAAATGTCAAAGAGAGAGAGAGAGCGAGAGAGAGAGAGAGAGACAGAGCGAGAGAGAGAGAGAGAGAGAGAGACAGAGAGAGAGAGAGAGAGAGAGAGAGAGAGAGAGAGACAGAGAGGTTGGGATGAATCAACTGTGACGCGTGGAAATGTTGCTGGCGATTGTGTCTGCTGTGTTATTGTGTGAGTGTGTGTGTGTGTAAAGATCAACATCAACTTAAGTTTGTTGTTTTCCCCTCTTTTCTTTTATTACATAACACTAAGTGTATCAGTCATGCGCGAGTGCCATATTTCTTTCTTCTTTTTTTACCTACAAAGTTGCTTTATTTTGGTATAGTCTTCTATGTTGGCAATACAGTTTATATCTCATATATATCACACGCTTCATATCACTCGTTATACTTGGTTATAAGTTTGGAGCGTGTTTTGAGCCATAAGCAGCAACACATATGTGATGATTTAAAAAAAATCTATAGCAGGTAATTGTGATGATAATGAGCTGAATTTCATAATCACGTATTGTGATGGTAATGGTGTCATGCTGAATACTGAGCAGGCGAGGCTGTGGCCTACCTTGGTGATCGACTCATGACTTTAAAGAAGAACCACGTTTTCTACACGGAAAAAAAAACCACACAAAATATTTATCCCGACCACAGTCCACAAAATGAAACGAAAGTGTGGCAGTTTTATTTTGAAGTGCTGTCATTTAAGTATTTTTTTTTAATCAAAACGTATATTCTTTTCTCTCTCACGCGGGAATCTCTGTAAAACTGCTTATTATACGCTATTTATAATTCTAACCGTTCATTAACACGATTCCATGACTCACATTTCGACAGAATAAGAATTATTCCACCTTTCAGGAAGAAACAATAAAAAAATTAATATATATATATATATAACACCATACGTCCAAAAACGGCTGACTGGCACATCTCACAGATATATTTGACTGTTTGCTTGAGGAAATGTGCTTCATCTGTATTCTCGCGGGGCAACTTTCCAAACAGGTTTTCTGCCAAAAGTAATTTCTAGTTCCCCGCTTTCTCTTTCTTTCTTTCTTTTAAGAGCCACAGAGAGAGGACCGGTGGCGTTTTGTTGAGATTTCTTCTCTTTTGCTTTATTTTTGAGTCGTCAGGCCGTGACGAGGCAGATGAGAGATGAGGGAGAGAGAGGGAGAGGGAGAGAGAGAGAGAGAGAGAGAGAGAGAGAGAGAGAGAGGAATGCAGAGACAGAGAGCCTAATAGACTTTATTTTCTGGATGGGGGAGCTCGAATATATTCTGCTTTATCTCTGGGTTTTTTTCCTCCCGGAAACAGTGAATCAATCAAACATTTAAGGAGGTGCTGGGCTTTTTATTCAGCTCCTATAAAAGGGTAAATAAATAGAAATACAACATGGGCTGCATAATGACCAGGTCCCCTGGCTGTCTCTGTCCCTCTCTCATCCTGTGTTTTTTTTTCGGAATGAAGACGAAGCTATAGCTGCCTCTGGAGACTCAGCTTTAACAGAAACACCTTTAAAAGCCTAGCCCCCCCCCCCCCCCCCCCCTCATTTGGGAGAATCTTTGTATCTAATTTGCAACAAAACCTCAGGAGCTGGCCAACCTTGATTGAATTTCCAGGAGCGAGTGGTTCATTTGTTTGGTCAGTGTGAGGAGTTTCTGGACCTCTGTCATTAAACTCACACAGCTGTGAGGGAACATCAGCCCTGAATTAGAATTGTTTTAATCGAAAGAGGAATATATTCCTCCCAAAAAAATGCAAAGCAATTTCTGGCCATTTTCCTCATTATAATGATAAGAACTTCAAGATTAAATTCAGTCCAGGCCAGCTCCATTTCCTACTAGATGTGTAAAAACATGGCACTTATAGTCTTTAATGCTGCTTATTTAGAGAATTATAGCCTCACTGGCTGATAAACAAATGCCTCTAGAATGTGTAAGTTTATTGCGTTTTGTCCCTATCAGTATATTTATGGGCTCGGGGAAAAAAATAAATTTCAAAACACATAATCCCCATCACCCACCCCGAGGACGGTGAGAGTCTGAACGTCTAATGCCAACAGTAAATACACAGATAAGTGAATAAATAGTTATCTGGACGCTTTTTGTAGGTCACAAGTCATTCCTCTCCATCTCTTTACAAAGCAAGGCGTATTTCATGCCCCAGCCCAGATAGGACGGGTGAAAGGAACCATTTCATTTACTCTTATCTGAGAGAGAGAAAGAGAGAGAGAGGGAGGGAGGAAGAGAGAGAGAGAGGGGGAGTCTTCTCTGCAAGATACCTATGGTGAGGAGGGCGTATGCACAGTCGGCTTCTATAAACGACCCCGCAAAAAAGGAAAGAAAAACCTGTGCTTTTATTCATGGTAAGGTTCTGGGACGTGATAATAAGGAGAGGAGGAAGGGAATAATGCCTTCACACTTGTACAAAACATTCACAGAGAGCGAGAGAGAGAGTGTGTGTTCAGGATTTTTGTCCATGTAGGTCAGCGGGCTCGTTCTTGCTTTGAGGAACTGCTATAAGTGAGTGTGTGTGTGTGTGAGAGAGTCTTCTCTCTGCGTCTCAGCACCAGGTGGGACGTTACAGTTATGATTTCCAGTAAAATCGCAGGATTAGAAGGAAACAAAATGACAAGAACAGTGGGGTTCAGGTGGACTGTGGAAGGTCAAGGCGCTGCCCATCAATGGCAACATTAAAGGAGCTTCCAGTCATCTCTCTGCTATCACAAAGGGATAAAATGTCCCAAAATATGTTTTTTTTTAAAAGTATGCTCTCCAGTATCCAGATTGTAAAGACCCTCGAGCCACATTTGAGAGCTGTGCTTTTGGGCCATAAACAAGCACTGGCCCAGGGGCTGCTTAGGTTACCTGCATTAAAGGGAAGCAAACTCATCATCATAACATAATCTCACGGACCTCTATTTCATGTTGCTTCAAACAGCAGATGTAGTACAAGACATCTTCCTGGATAGATGCTCCAAATTCCCTTCCTCTGACGCCGGGTAATCTGTAAACCAGTTGAAAGCATAAGGTCCCAGTGATGGACCATCTTCAGTCAGAGGCCGCTCATTGTTTCCCAGAAATATTCACACATCACAAAATCACCTCCGCTCAGAAAGGTCGACACAGTTGATTTACTAAAGGGGTGCTGTTTAGTGTTGCATAAAGTTAGGAGACTTGTGAGAGACAGATAACAAAAATAAAATCAAACCCACAGAGGACATGACTTTGTATGGGTCAAGCTACAAAACCCTGCATGATCCTACATTTCCCACAATGCATAAGTGTCTGAGATAACTGACATCACTGCGAGGGTTATTTTCTCAGGACGAAGCTCCTCCGCAGCTTCAAAACACAACTGATTTTACTAGCTGGCAGCCATGCCATGCAAAAACACAGCCATTCATTTAGTGGACTGCGCCTTCAATTAAACAGCAAATGCTTTGGGTACAGCTGATGTGATCACATTGTCTTTAAAAGTTCATTCCATTTCTGGCCGTTTAGACTCTGAGCCCAGCTTTCACTGCATGATCAAACGACTGCGTCTACATGTTGGTGTCTTTTGTAAAGAGCGATTGCTTTTTCAAACCGCGCCAGGCACCTGCATAATGAGGCTTCTTCTATCTCCAGAAAATAAAGTAGTGAGGGGGGCGAGAGGGACCGGCCTGCGTCCCGCCGCTCGGAAACAGCTCTGTTTGATTTAACAGAGTGAGACTGTACACTTCACACTCCATGTGTGGATGTGTTTCTGTTTGAGCTGGAGCAGCCTGTGTGTGTGTGTGTGTGTGTGTGTGTGTGTGTGTGTGTGTGTGTGTGTGTTTCTTTATTATATGCTGATGGAGGGAAGGAGAGGACAGAGGGACAGGTTCAGGGTACAGCTTTGTGTTTAAGGGGGTATCCCTGCTGGGGTAATGTGTTTAAAATCTATTACCCCCACAGCTAGGATTAGTGTGTGTGTGTGTGTGTGTGTGTGTGTGTGTGTGTGTGTGTGTGTGTGTGTGTGTGTGTGTGTGTTTCCCCTAAAGACGTAATCACTATGGTAATACAAAAGCCAGTGGATTATGTGGCAGAAAAAAATCTGGTTGATTTACACTGTGCCTTAGGTGAGATACATACATGTACAGTAAACAATATATACACACTATTGGGGAGTGAGCGTATGGATCCCATTGCTTACTGTTTATATAATTATGCATATATATAAATATATATATATATTTGCATATACTTATATATTTGCTGATACAGCGGTTAGCTTTGTCTTCTCTCATTAAGAGGCCCCTGTACGCTCTGATCTGGTTGGCTGAGTGGAGCCTTTCAACAGAGAGAGTTAACAGAGCTGTGAACGTGTTGATCTACAGACCCAGGTGCATGCTGGGACAGGCTCCAGGACTGGTGCTCAACAATTAGTTGGTTAATCCATCAGTCGATTGGCAACGAATCAAAAGCAAAAATGCCAATAATCTTCTGGCTTCAGCTTCTCCGATGTGATCATTCGTGTTCTGCGATAGTAAACTTAGCATTTTGGACATTCGGTCGGACAAAACCAGCCATTTAAAAGGCGTAACATCGGGGCATTTGTTTTCTAGTTATAATCTGATTTATAAACTATATGGATGCAAACTATATCCCATGTTATACTTAGCTCTAGAGCTGAGTCATAATCCAATATGATAATTTATCTTTCGATGGAATCGTATCGTGATGAAATCATATATCGAGATATTGTGATGTGCAACCAAGTCGTCTTAACGGATCATAACAAGCCCGTTTTGTACTAAAGTTCTCAATCAATGAGAAAATACTCAGTACTTTACATCCGCCAAGTATTAAACTCACTCAGGAGTTTACAACAGCCGACTATTTATTTATTGAATTACCAGAGAACACGCTCTATGATGACATCGTTATAGAGGAATGATGTGACCTGTATGGTGATGGCAGATTTTGGGCGTATCGCCCGGCACTACTTTGCTCCAAATCACGACCGATTTCTACTTATTGCTTCTTATTGCTCCTTATTGCTCCTGTCAATCAAAAACTTTTGTCAGATGAATTAGCAGGTGGCTACTGATTTCCTATGTCCGATAGTTACAGTAGCAGAAGAGCGAAGGATTAAAACAGTTAATAACAATCCCATGAACAGAACTATTCAATTCAATTCAGTATATTTTGTATTGGCCAAAATCACAAATCACAAATTTGTCTCAGAGGGCTTAGAAAAGTTATAGAACCGATAGAAAGGTTCAGCTTCAGTCTTGTTCTCCTTAAATTAAATCCTCAGGGGGGTGCGGGGGTATTAGTGGTATCCTTAAGTAAAGGGGCCAGTTGGTCAATAATGAATCCCCTCATTTACTGAAGATCTAAAATAGGCAAAGCTTGCACTTTGGAACACTCTAACTGGTGCTATGGTGCTGAGCTAGAGGGTGACAACAGGAAGCGAGCGAATAGGATCGAATGTGGAGGCTTTTAATCCAGACTGGAATGTGGCACACTGGGTGTGCTGTTTATGTCAACACCACTGATAAATGGCCGTCTGAAGGGCCTTTCTGTGGCAGTCTGTCTCTTTAAGACATGGCTTTGCTTCATCTAGATTGGATTTATCGGAAGAATCGGGATGATCGTGTTGGAAAAGCAGGGGTTTGGGAAAAAAATGAATGTATTTTGAGGAAAGGCCAGGACTCGGACACGAACAATGCAGTAAATGAAGAATTTTCACAGATTTTATCTGTGAGGTCACACTCGTTCAGACCTTCAATTGGTCACTTTGAATAACTTTATCTTTGTCTCATTTCACTGCCTGTAACCTAATTAAATTCACAGGCAGCCGTAGCATTCCTCTCTCCGTCACTCACCCTTCACCTTGTTTTTGACGTGTCTTCTTCTTCTCTCTCTGTCTCTCTCTTCCAGGACATGGCGGGGTGAACCAGCTCGGAGGCGTGTTTGTGAACGGCCGGCCCCTCCCGGACGTGGTCCGGCAGCGAATAGTGGAGCTCGCCCACCAAGGGGTCCGGCCCTGCGACATCTCACGCCAGCTGCGAGTCAGCCACGGGTGTGTCAGCAAGATACTGGGCAGGTAATCGTGGCCGAGGTGTATAAACGTGGCGGCTTTACCGGTCTGACGCCATCTTTGGGGGAGGGAAATCTTTGAAGCAGGACAGCTACAAGTCTAAATCCGGTTCATGTTTTTTGTTTTTTATTGTTGGCTTCAGGTTCAGTGTTGGCTTAGCATGTGTCAAACTGAAGCCCCTGTAAGGTCGCACTGACTCATTTCGTGTCCATTCTGACATTTCTTTGACTCCCTAAGCATCCACAAGCTGTCTGCTCGCTTGCCTCTTCTTCTCCCTTATTTCTTTCTTTTTGCCCCTTTAACCTTCCTCTCCCCTCTCTGTATCCTGTATTTCTCTCCCGACCCTTCTCAATATTTCTCTGTCTCTCCTCTAGCCCCCCCCCCCTTTTCCTCTCTCTCTCTTTGCCTTTTTAAAGCTAAAATTTGAGACTAAATCCCTGCTCGTTCCGTCCCCCGGAGAAGAAAGGGGGACAAAAGGGAAAAGATTCATCACTTTTTTGGGAATTAGCATCAAAATGAAAGTGGCACCATATTTCTGAACCCCCCCCCCCAAAAAAAAACGAAGTGAGATGGAGAAAGGGAGAAAGACAAGAACACAATCAAAAAGGGCAAAGGCCTGTTAAATAAGAAGAGTGCAGGGGGGAAAAAGGGGTGAGAGACAGAGAGACCATTTGAGGGGACGGAGGGGAAGGATTAGCTGCAGCGACCCTCAGCTACATCAAAAAAAATGTGTTGCTCATTGTTCTCCCTTGCCTCTCTCTCTCTGTCTTCCTCTCTCTCTCCCCCTGTCCTGGCCGTTCAACTCACTGAAGCGTTACCGTGAGGGGGGGGGGGGGAGAAGGGATCGAGGGATGGAAGGAGGGAGGGAGGGAGGGTTGTTTTATCCTCTCCTCTCTGTCTGTCTGGTGCCAGCAGAACAAAACCACCAACTCTATACCGCTCTGTGTGTGTGTGTGTGTGTGTGTGTGTGTGTGTGCGTTAACTCATCGTTGTGCGGATATCAATAACCACGCTCTTTTATTCACTGATGATTTCGCTGTGAATAATTTAAATAGTTTTCCATTTGGAAACAGATTTTTTTGTTTGTTTTTCCTTTAGCTGTGTTTATACTCCAGCTGTGAACAGTCAACGTGTGCAACACACACACACACACACACACACACACACACACACACACGCACACACACACACACACACAAAGGGAGACAAGGAAGCACACATTTACAGGAGCACACATCTTCACGGAAGGGATAACTCTACCGTACAGCGGTGGAGAGAGAGAGAGAGCAGGTTTAAGACTGACTGACAGCTTGCATCCACACACAGCATCCCCCTTTCTCTGCAAGCTCTGTAGCACATTTGCTGTCCTACCCGACCCCCCGCCGCCCCCCCCCCTCCCTGCACCCATGCCCCTTCTGCATGCAAATACATTCATGAAATAGCCATGGTGGACACGAAACGCCTGAATCTGTGTGCGTGCGTGTGTCTGTGTGTGTGTGTGTGTGTGTGTGTGTGTGTACGCCACCCTCTTCTCTGTCTCAATGTGAAACTGCCAAAGAAAGAAACGGCACGAGTCAGACGTCATGAATATTTTTGGCGTCACGTTCAGTTGAACTGTTATCCAGCTGTTGGTTCTAATGGCCGCGAGGAGGTCGGTTTCACATGTTATTGCCACACATTGTCTGATTTGTAGTTTCACTGACATGACGTCAACATTTTGACATCATGTCAATGCTTTCTCTGCCTCCGTTGGTCTGTGTAGCGCACCAGGTGTAAAACAATCAGTTTTTAGTCTCTCCGCTCCAATGCAGGCCCTGTGAGGTTACCAATAATTAAAGTCATTGAATGTATGTAATGTTACTAAAGAGCGCCTGGAGTTTCCTTTTCTACGTCTGAGGGTTGAAGATGTCTTTTTGCGAGGAATACCCAAGCAAAGGCATGAACAAAAGTCTTGAAGTAATGAAACTAAAAGGCTAAATAGAGCTAACACAAATAGAGCCATTTGTTATAGAATAGAGTCCTACATGTGGCAAGAGTCACCAGTGTTAGTGTCCTATTGTCAAAGTATCTGTTATGTGGCTTTTGTAACATTTGCAATATTTCTTCGTCTTTGTCAAATTTAGAAACGGAAGTCAGGTACGTAGTCACGTCGACCCCGCTCTTTCCCAAAACCTTAGTGGTTTTCTTGCCTAAACTTAACTTCCTGTCAAGGTGGAAGTATATTTTGCACGTAAAGAGCGGACACTGACATGCCGTTTCTGAGACGTGCAAATCTGACGCTAAAAGGGCAGGAAGAGCGTCACAGTGTGAAGCTTAACAACACTGACCAAGCTGCGTTATTTCACACTCTGATATGAACATTGAAAGAGTCATTGGGCGCTGTAGTTATTTCTCCTGTCCATACCGGCTGTGAAGTGATCCCTTGTGAATGTTAGAGATGACCGATAGAATCCTCAGCTCCCTGCAAAAACACATCGTGGTTTTCAACAGAAGCTAATATGAGGATACAGCAGAGTTCAATCAAGTGGATGTCTTCCAATGTTTTGCTTTTTTTAGAATGAAATTCTCTTTATCTTTCCCCACAAATAACCGCGACAAAGGCTGTGACTGTGGAAGAGAACCGCTTGATTAGACCGAAACAGACTCGTGCTAGCTTCAGTTGAATATAAGAAGTGGGAAGGTCGAGGAGCCGGGAGGGGAGGGAGCTCAGACTGGTGTCACGAGTGCACCAAATCTGAAGCCGAACTTCGTTCCCAAACAAATGCCCTATTTGCCTCTGTTTGAGTGACTTTTGCTATAAACGACAGTACCCAGCGGTTCTACAAACTGTAAATTAGTGACCAAAGAGTTAGGAACCACGGACAAAGTAGATAACAATTAGAACGGCATTACTAACCATGTAAACCCTCTCGTATTTTAAGTGGGATTTGATCACTTTTGCACAATCATCTCCATTGATAAAAAAAGGTCAAAATAAGAGGACCAACGTCAATTGATCAAGTCACACTGTCGTGCAAGTTTAAACATCTTAGCCTCATGATTCTTACATGTTGCTTTGTTTTTTTCCAGGTTTTTTTATCCCATTTTTGATCTTGGAGATGACACATTCTTTAAGTTTGAATTCACAGAATCGACCTCCCACGCAGCTTCTATCCAACACTTTCTCTGTAAATGCGACAACCTCCTTTGTGACCAACGCGAGCCTCTTCTGCGCTTTGATTTGGCAGGTACTACGAGACGGGCAGCATCCGCCCCGGGGTCATCGGGGGATCCAAACCAAAGGTTGCTACTCCCAAAGTGGTCGACAAGATCGCAGATTACAAACGCCAAAACCCCACCATGTTTGCCTGGGAGATCCGGGACCGGCTCCTGGCCGAGAGAGTGTGCGACAACGACAGCGTCCCCAGCGTCAGCTCCATCAACAGGTATACGTTCAGTTTGAGTATCAACTTCATAGCAACAGGTATGGAGAGTAGGTAGAGCTCAGAGCAATATAATATGGTGTGTTCTATGTGTGTGTGTGGAAAAGAGAATGGCAAAGAGGCCCCAGTCTCCATATGTATGAAGTGGCTGCAGCTCAGTGGTTCAACACGATGGTACAATGACAACCCTTTTCCCTGAGCATAGAGGCAGAGAGAGAGGGAGAGAGGGAGGGATGGTGAAATAAGAGAGAGGAGTGAGCAAAGGAGGCAGACAAAAGGGAGGGAAGGTGTGCGAGAGTAAGGACGGACAGAGAGACACAAAAGGAAAGGAGAGAAAGGGAGAGGGAAGGAGAGGAGAGGACATGAGAGGGGAGGAAAAAGGGGGAGGAAAAGGAAAAAGAAAGGAAAGGAAAGAGGAAGGAAAAAGGCTTGCATGAGCAGCCAAGCAGGAAGTGTGAGGCCCCTCTGCCACGTCAGCCTGCCTCAGCCACTTCACACACACACACGCACGCACACACACACACACACACACACACACACACACACACACATTCTCTCTCTCTCTCTCTCGCTCTCTCACACGCACACACACACACACACACACATCATTTAGCTCCCACGATGTTCATGTTCTCTCTGTCACTCAGCAGAATCCTCACACACACACACACACACACAAACGGCCACTTCACACGCACACACTAATATCTCCTCTCTCTCCTCCTGCAGGATCATTCGGACAAAGGTGCAGCAGCCGCCCGGCCAAACCGGCTCAGTGTTGGCTCACAACTTAGGTAGGTCCGCCGCAACAAAATCCCGTTTCCAACCGTCAAAGCACATTTTAACAGCGGAGCCGTTGTTGAGTGTATCTCTCAGGGGCCCGAGTGCAGCGTGCGGAACAACGAAACGTATTTAAAATTCTGAACCTTAACCTGGAGTGAAACGTCGTAGGCCACGAAGGTCTTTGCTCGAATGTTTCAATCAAGATGAGGAGTGAAGGAAGTAAAGGTAGTTAACAGGAGGCAGAGTGTGTTTGGTAAACTTGTGGGTTATTAACCTCTTAAAGGGGAGAGTTGACAGCCGCGTCTAGTTAATGCCCCCAAAAAACACGTATCATAAGCTGAAATGTCTGCTAATGGAGATCACGATTGAGCATTTACAGTATGTTCCCAAATTCTACTTCATACCAAGGCTGGATTATTAACCCGGACAAAGTGTGCAACTGCCCCGAGGCCTCCCTTCAGGGGGCTACAAAGGCCCACATTTATTATGTGGTTTGGTATGTGTTCATTGGATTAATTGCACATCTGTTGGGGAATATGCACCGCTAAACCACACAATGAAGCAAAATGAAAGAGGCCTTAAAGCAGGTTCCGAATCATAACTGATCTTGTCAACGGCACATGTCCTTCCTAAATGAGAAACAAAAGATCACAAACGGCAAATTATTTTTGCGGGGTTAATTCGGCCATGTTTTTTTTTGCCAGTTTAAGGTGGATTGCAAGGATGTTTGAGTAAATAACCAAAAAAACCATGTTTGTACGAGTGAAATTAATATTCTTCATCAAAAGACCCATGACACAATAACACGGTTTGACTGTTCATTTGTAGTTTCTAATCATGTTACAGGCCGAAGCAATATATCGCTTACAGCTATAACTGAAACGTTATTTCCCTTTACTCGATGAATATCTCAGAGTACAAATAAATATGAGAGCCTTGCTCCCTCTCCCTCTCCCTCCCTCCCTCCCTCCCTCACTTCGCCCTGCAGTGGATTGTGTTTCGGTGTCTCTCATATCTTCATAATCGCACATTGTCTATTAATCTAAATTAATTTCACACACACTGCTCCCTGACTCCTGCCTTTTACACACATTTAGCACACACACACACACCCAGATGCACCCAGACACACTCACACACACACACACACGCTTACAGATTACACAGATAAATGGGTCCCACTCCCATGCGGAAAATTGAACATTTGGATTTGCGGAATAAAAGCGTTGCGTCTGATAAAAAAAAGAGTGAAAGAAAGAGAAAGGAAAATCAGATAATTGAAGTGCTAAATCAAGTGATGGGAAAAGGAGGGATATGCATTCATTATACTCTCCTTGTCGTCAGCGAAGGAGTAACGGCTGGAAGGGACCTTGATCCTCTGGTTTATCGTTTCTTTTTTTTCCACTCCCTTTTCGGTCTTGTCTTTCTGTGTTTGGGGGGGGTCTGCTGGGAGAGAGGATTAGGATGTCTGTCTCCACACCTTTCTGTCCCTCCTGGGATACCGTACTGTCACTCAACCCCATGTCCGCTTACACGGGCACAGATAAGGGACCAAGGAATGAGTGACTGTATGTTTTCGGTGTGTGCGTGTGTTTGTGTCTGTCTGCAGAATGTGTGTCGGTGTGTGTGTGTCAATGAAGCGGTGAAAAGTATGTCGCTTTGTCGCCCAGCGAGGAACTTGTCTCCCTCAGGGAGGAAGATTAGAGGGAGAGACAACGAGGGGCAACACACAGACTCCTGTCCTTTGTGGCTTTTCTTTTTCTTTTTCTCACGCCTCAATTTGGTCTTTATTGCTGAGTAAAGGTTTTAGAGGATAAAAGTGCATTTTTATTGAGTTTAGGGAGAGAAATATAGGATTTCACGCAGCTTTTTGTGTCTGTGAACGTATCATAATTAACAGAATCAAGACATGAGAAAGTTGCACTTTGAGTAAGAAGAACAATAAATGTGTTGCATCATTTCAGTGAACAACAGCTACAAGGTCCAGGGTCATGCAGTATGATTTTATTCATCTGTTTAACGTCATATGATGGAACTACTCTTTCTTTAAGATGCTTTTAAATCGATGAAGAAGTGCTATTGGGCTAATGGTGACCTTTATTATATATGAGCCCCAAATAAGGTGCGTTACAGTAGAAGCACCAGCCACCTGTGTATTTATCCCTCCTACAAAAGTCCAGCATGAATTCCTTGAAATCTACTTTAGCAAGAACTGACCCAGTTTATCTCGGCTGCAATACTATTTATTACAATCTGTTTTCATTTTGAGAATTATATTAAGAATTGTAATGATCACTTTCATAATTAATCAGGTGAGCAATGTATATGTATATTTTTTTAATGAGATGGGATGTTACATTTAAATTTCGAGGGTTTAGCCCGACAGAGCCGGTACCGGGTTCACCGATATGGTGTAGTTCCAAAAGGTTGCGGTGGAAGATGGTCTATTGATATAAATATGCATGTGATACTGTTTTGAGAACCTGAAGTCTTCAGCTTTCAGAATCCGTAAACCAACTGTATGTTGCCCAAACTGCGTCTTATTACAAAGTATTTTATCAATAAAGTACAAATATCACCTCCTAATTACCTCGTAATCTCAAGATAACAAAGTTTGTTTTCTCGAGATGATAAAAAAAACAACTTGTGATCTCGAGATAACTGCAAAACAGAAGAAGAAGATTGCTTGTACGGCAGTTCTCGGCTTCCGTATACTTGGTAACGGTGGGAACTACAAATTCAGAGTTTTCTAAATGTCCTCAAAACACACAATGTTTACTATTAACGGGGGAACGAAGCAGTCGCACACATTTTACAACCACAGAGACATACATCTACGTTCTTGCCAAAATATTTAACCATGGTATATGTTGTTTTACAGTAAAGCTTGGGCCGATGGGAAGTCGCAGCATCTTAGTCAAGTTTGATTGACTTGCACTGGTGGGAGCTCTGGCTGTTTGTAACTGGTGGGGGCTGTATCGAAGCACTCACACCAACAAGCCTTATGTCATTGTTTTCAGTTTGCTCAGATGAATAACTTCAAAAAAGCACTGCGGGTCCTGGCAGTCTCCATTTATCTGCCTGAATATCATGGAGCTTTTCGGTCATATATCAACATTCATTGTGATTATTAATATTTCAATGTTTTTGAATGAACAATGTTTATGTTATTTGTAACATGGCTGGTTTTTTTTTGTTCATTGCATCATGCTCCATTTACGCTGGAATGTGAATAGAAATATACTTACTTATACTGGAGTCATATTCCTTAGCTTCTTGCCTTTCAACAGAGACCAGATATATAAGCCTTCTGGTCGAGGAGCTGTGCCTGATACATATTTGGTACCTGATATTATTTTTAGCCGTTTTTCCGAGGGACAGCGCTTCGGATGTTAAAGTGTGGTATAATCTAAAACGATATGTGATTATTCTTCCACCTTACTTGTATTTTTCCCCAATATATAATTGTATGGTCATGTGGTCTGTCTGCAGTGTCGTCCGTGGCGGCCACACAAGTGTCGGCAGTGACCAACGACTCGGCCGGCTCCTCGTACTCCATCAGTGGCATTCTTGGTATCAGCTCAGCCGCTGACGTGGGCAAGAGGAAGAGGGACGAAGGTGAGCAAAAAGAATATGTGTGTAGTTGTTTACCTCGCCTGCCTGCGTCATTGTATTTTCATTTTTTTCAATGGTAATGGCATTTTTCAACTGCAAAATATACGACACATACAGGCTCAGAACCCCCTCCGTTCCCTCCCAACACGGAGAGCCCAGATGGAAAGAACTCGGATCAATGACAGATGTGTGTGTATGGGAGTTCTAAACCAAAGATCTTCATTCAGAAACCCCCTATTTGTTTACTAGAGGTGCTTCACCGGAGAGCTACCTGAGAAGTCAGTTTATGCATGCACTATCGATCATAGACTCTGTCACACCGGATCAATGCTGGATGCATGTTAATGAGGGCGTGTGCACATGAGGGGGGTTAGGACTGTATGTATATTTGCGTGTGTGCATACATGTGTGCATGCTCGTTGGTGTGTATGTGGCAGTGTCAGTGGCATTAAAAAGCCATCAAACAGACAGTCTCCTACGGTAAATGAGACAGGACCAGATGTCGGAGCGAGGGGGGGGGGGGTGACAGAACGCCACTGGGGGCTATTTCTCGCTCTCTGTCTCGAACACACACACACACACACACACAAAGATACAGTATGGGGTCCTTTTCCCACTGCTGATGAATTTCCAAAACATTCCAGCAGGTTCCAGGATGAATCCCAGGTGCACCTTGAGCGTGCGACATGCTCAGATACGGCCCACTTACCTATCAGCAGAGCACAAAGACTTTAGGTCTGCACACACACACACACACACACACACACACACACACACACACACACACACACACACACACACACACACACACATAAAAACACACACACGGTAGCTAATAGTTGGACACACGTTGGATCAAAGTTTATCTTGTTTTGTGTCCCTCAATAATTGTGAGATGTACATAAAAAGAAAAAGTATAAATGCCACAAATTGGATAAAAGTAAAAAGTTTTTACTGAGTGTATCATTTGTTGCTGTTCCACCAAAAAGACCAAAAATCTGGTCAGATCCGTGCGGACCCATAAGGTCACAGTAACCATCCTCAAATTGATTCATGAAATAAACTTAAATGCCATTTTTCCTTTTCCACCATTCGTCTGGAGCTCCTTTGATCACGTCATCTTGTTGCACTCTCTCCGCCCCTGCAATGGTTTCATGTCACCTGATTGGAGAATTCATCAGCTTTTTCTATCAATGCACCCGCAGGTGCTAATATTCGCGTACTGGATGGAAACACGCAGTGTAATTCTTTTGCAGATTTTCTGGATATTTAATTTAAATTTGCACGTAAATTGGATGGAAAGTTGACTCGTGGCTCCAGAGCATGTTTAATACTGACCTACAGCTGTCCTTTCCACTGACCTTTCATAGGATGAAAAGCACACGGTGTTACATTAGTAATGGCTCAATTTAGGATTTCTTCGTTGTTATTATTCCTCAGTGCTATTAGTTGCTTTGCTTCTCTAGCTATAACAACTCAAAATGTCTCTACTTTTCTTTTGAAGCCATATTTCATTGACGAGAATAATACGAGTCACGTATACTTAAACAAATGTATCCCACTCTATTATGTGTGCTCTGATGTCCAGACACAACACAGACACTGTGGTTGAATCTGCAGCTGAAGCCGAAGCTCTGTTATCTAATTAGCGGCATTATTGTTCCACTTTGTTCTCTGTGTGCATGACGTGCTGCACTGTGTGGTCTGTCTCTGGTTTTTACTACGACTGGACCTCGTGTTTCACAACTCCTATCGGAAAATACTGTACCAATCCCCCTTTCACTGAAGCATCCACAGAGTGTTGTGTCGCTCCGCGTCACGTTTCAGCCCCCGTGTTTTTTTTTCTTAATCTGCAGTGTTTTCCGTGGCAGAGGTCTGCACGGTCGGCTCTGTGGTCTAATTAACAGCATTGCTAATCACAGCTTCCATTAGAGCAGCCCCCGCTGGATAATGACACACGCGCGTAGCACGGGGCGACAGGGGGGAACAGCATGCGCTGACATGGACAGACAAACACATACACAAATACACAGTGATGAAAGCTTCTCACACACACACACACACACACACACACGCGCGCCCAAATGCTTGTCGGTACGAGCGTTTGTACACAGGAGGAAAGAGACGTACACAAGTCACGCAGAAGGCCAAGCATCACACAGCCTTCTCACGCTGACATTGTTATATCTATTTCTCAGTCCATGTGAATATGATACATATGCAGCAATGAGACAGTTACAGTGTCTTTGATGTGCATCAGACAAGGTTCAGACCTCGACTTAACGTGTTACCCAAAAACAAAATCTGGAACAAAAAAGTAAAAGAATGCATAAGAACCACAGGTGCAGGAGAAGTGCACCTGTTTCCTCTTATGAACTCAAAGTGGAGTAAAACGTAATCCATTCAGGTGAATATAATTCATATTGATATATATATATATATATATATAAATCATGATGAATATATATGTACATTATATATATATTATTGTTTAACGAAGTGTTGGATTCAAACCATATAGTGCCCTCGAGTATAAAATCATAATCATATCACATGACATCGTATCATGTATACAGTATATATATGAACATGTGTGCAGGAAAGCTTCTATTTCTGTTGTAACAAGCATAGAAATGGCAGCTGCGCAAGTGATGGGAACACAGGAAGGCGGGATCATGGCATGTGTGTGTATGTGTGTGTGTCGGCAGGAGGAGTGTGTGGGGGTAAAGCCCTGCGGTGACCTGTGCCCCCAGCCAAAGAGAGGGGAAGTTGGGGGTGACTGAGGGCGAAATGTAGATGAATGGGAGTGAATGGAAGAACTTGACTTGTGGGGCCAAAAGGGGACTATTGTATCTTAACCTATTCTCTTAGGCTGTGTCCGTGTGCGTGTGTGTGTGCGCGCGAATGTGTGTGTATCCAACATGGATATGAGGTTCAGTACAGATGGGTTAAGACAGGGCATGTTTCTTGTGAAAAGTATACTCATGTATGCACACAAAAAACTCCCTTTTGCACGAGGAAGAAATATTTTTACCCAGAATGCCAAGATGACCTCTTACCCCCTTGTGCATCCACTGTGACATGCAGCAGCTTACCAGATAAAAGACGCTGGGGGTTAAGCAAAGGATGGAGGACGGAGGAGAGGAGGGAGGGGAGCTCCGCCCTTCACCCTGAGTTCCTCTCAGTACCCCCCCCCCCCCCCCCCGCACAAACTTTGATCTCTGGAGTTTAGATGGGGCACACACACACACAAGTACGCTGGGGCTGTGAGGTCAGACCTACGACCCTTGTCCTATCAGTATGATAATCTATGTCAAGTGCAAAAAGATGCACACTGGTGGTGTCCTACCCCCTGCAGACAGACACACACACTCACATGCACACACAGAACATGCACTGAAACACACAAACAGGTGACAACCCATCTAACTCTCTGAGGTATTTGGATTTAATAATTCAACTGTTCCTGGGTTGTCAGAAAAAAATGGAAAAGGCAGGCAGAGGGAGAGAGAGTGAATCGAGCGGGAGAGAGAGAGAATCGAGCGGGAGAGAGAGAGAGAGCGAGCAAAAGAGGGAGACAGAGAAGGCGGAAGAGAGAGGAAAAAGGCAGAGAAGAGAGAACAATAAGGGCTCATTGTTTGTTTTGTTCTGCTCTGAAAAAGAGGGAAGAGAAGCGCTTCCCTTCTGAGACTGACTCACAGAGATAGAGGCAGCTGTGAGTGTGAGTGTGTGTGTGTGTGTGTGAGTGTGTGTGTGTGTGTGTGTGTGTGTGTGTGTGTGTGTGTGTGTGCGTGTATCCGACAGTGAATAGGGTTTAACCCGTCACGGCAATGAGTTTCTTTACCCATCCATGGACACAATGAGACCAGCCGGATATCAAGCTACCCACCCACACACACAGACACACAAACATAGAGGCGCACACACACATTCATTAGACGAATGGACAATATTGATTATCATAAGTAAAAGCTTTGTTCTTACTGCTAGATTACAGTGGCTTCTGTCGTCTCCTTCGTTCCCTGTATGTCCTTTGCGGGTGCTCCGTCGAGACAGACTCGGGTCAGTCTTACAGTGTGTCTTCAGGTGTGTGTGTGTGTGTGTGTGTGTGCTTGTATTTGTGTGCGACGGCGAGAAAGCAGAAAGCAATAAGCCGGCTGAAATGGTGCCATCAGAGCTACATGATTGATCAATTGAATTCCATCATGGGGACTGGCCGGTGGGATTAAATGGGTCGCCGTGGGTTACCAGGCTAAAGCATCATACTGGCTTTATCTCCCCCCTGATTGGTCTGTCACCAAGAGACCTGGACCATACACTCACACTGCTCCCAGCATCTGCGTGTGTGTGAGAGAGACTATATGGTCGAGAAAGAGAGATTATGATCAAGCAGTGTGTTTGTGAGAGAGTGGGTGAAAGAGGTTTTGTGTACTGAAAAGGTACGGCGAGGGTTTGTGAGTTATGGAGCACTGTGTGAGTGTGAGGTTTGTTTTTGTTAGCAGCTAGATACGGTTTCATGATTTGAGGTTTGCTAGACGTCTTTGGAGTGAACTGAAAAACACCCTTTGTGCCAATGACATCAACTCTCAGAGGTTACCACTAAAACTGGGAAAATACAGTTTGCAACCAGTAATCAGTAGTATTTTACAGCGGAGGAATTGTAGATTTACATGTGGTTAAATATGATAATCTACCATTTAAAAGATGATTCTCCATTATTACAACTTGGTTCTTTTTGTCATAGTTTTGACCATTATTCCTCTTGGTAATATTAACATTGCATATGACAAGTTATTTGTAAGATGTGGGTACGATGGGTAAAGACATACAGTATGAGCAGTCAGATGATAATACAGGTTGGTTTGCCAACTACAGAAAACTAAGGCAAATGATTCATTTAGCACAGAAACTGCCTGTTGGCCTCTTTCTTTCTCAACCTTGACCCAATGTACTTGTCATAGTTGAGCGCACACATGCATCTCCTGTGCAATGGAGCGATTATTACTGACACGTCAGGTGTGCTCTTTAAGTTTTCCCTCCAATTGAATGATTTAGACAATCTGTTGTAACGGTTGTTGTTTGCTTGTTTACATCCTGTCCAACCTTCAGACCGCTCAACCTCATTGCTGAACAAGAATGTTGAATGTTAGAAACTGTTGCAAAAAGCTTTGGAAAGAATGTGGTGAAGGCAAATTAACTGTGGTAAGAATTCAACGAACGACACTTTATTGAACTGCCTCAAGTGATGTCACCTGAGTCAGCATAGGTTGTGGTTGCTGACTAAAAGTTCATGAATTTTAAAAAATCAGGGGGTTGGAAAGAAGTGAGCTCACCAGACAATATCTCTGGTTCTGCTGTGATTTTGATCTTTTAAAAATTGTATTCGATTTAAACTGTCCAGAAGTTTTGATACTGCTTGGTACTGGGTTGTTAGGTCGATACTTTAAAGCTATTGAGTAGCGATACCGAGCCCTATCTTTAATGTCCAATGTGGCAATATGCCGTAAAGCCTTAGTTTGAGTTTGTTTATCTTTTTCTTTCTGTCTTTCTACATCACTCTTTGTTTTTTCTTTCGGATCACAGTCTGGCACAAATGGATCTGTATTCTCTGTCCAAATGGGAAAAATAATTATATATTTGAAGACCCTTCCCCCTCTCCACCTGTCTGTCATATCACTCCCTCTGCCACCGGACACACACTCTCTTTTACACACACACACACACACACACACACACACACCCAACACACACACACACACCAAACACACAGTGACCCCCAGGACTAAAATAGGCTCTCAGGAGCGGTTTGGAGTGATGAATTGGCTCTATAGCGGGGGATTTTCACCCTCATCCCCTTTTTCTCTTTATCTTTTTTCTCTGGTTCTCTCTTTTCTAATCATTTGTGGGCCGCGACTCTTCAGAGTTCTTATAATTGTCTCGTTCAGTCCCTCAGCCTCGCAATAACTGCAGGATACGAGAGCTCACAGTCTAATACTGATACCGTAGCAATATATATTTGTGTGTCTGTGTGTGTGTGTGTGTGTGTGTGTGTGTGTATGTGCGATACGACACGAGGACAGGTGTGTCTATATGAGAGGCGAGGGTGTACTTTTGAGAGATCAAGAATGAGAGACGGCGTATGCTTGGTAATGGATTGCATTTGTAAAGCATTTTCTCTGAGTCTCCACAATCTACAAAGTCCTAAATCAGCTCACTGGGGTTCATTTGAGTCTATGCTTTGCTCAAACGTCAGCCTCCACATCTGCCTCTGCGATTTGTTTTATCAACCCATCACCGTTTGCATCATCTGTGCCTAGTTTTCTCCCTCCATTATGCACGCCAGACTCCCGAAACCCTCTTTAAACCGCTTCTCTATCTCCCGCCATACAACTCCTCTAACCTCACTCCTCTCTCTCGGTTGCAGGTTTGCAGGAGTCACCGCTGGCCAACGGGCACGGCCATGGTGGGCGGGACTTCCTCAGGAAGCAGATGAGAGGGGAGCTGTTCTCACCGCAGCAGATCGAGGTATTGGACCGCCTCTTTGAGAGACCCTGTCCAATCCAGTCTGGCTCTGACCTCTATATGATCCCTGACATTGGCAAGGTAAGGGCGTGGCACCATGCAGGCTCTGGGCTGAGGCTGAGTTTGGGAGCAGGTTGAGGGGTCATCAGGACCGGGAAAAGCATGACTAATGCAGGAGAAAACCTCACATTAAAAACACACGCAGGCTTTAAGACTAACTTACATACACCAACAGATACACAACGAATCTTGGTGATCCTAAATGCTTGTCTCTGCTTTTAGCTAACAGCCTGTCCTGCCTGCTATGCCTTGCCATGCCATGTCAAACTTGAAGAAATCAGTCAGATTGCAAAATGAAATACTCCTAATTATACCTCTGACATAATGCAGAGTCATCGCGTTCATTTTAATCGATTTTTTTTCTGGTTCTTTTCTGGGTTTTTTCACGGAGCGCTCTGAAAATGTCAGCATCACGTTGTGTTTGGCCGTCAGTCTGACAGACCGGCGTGAGCTCCCTGTGGTCTGATCAGCATTGTGATGGGTGCAGCAGAGACCCAGTCAGGCCTATTGATGTTCCTATAATCCAGATACACTGCAGGGGTTAATGAGCATATTGACCCGGCTCTTGCTGTGACCTCACTTCCTGCTGCTTGGGGACGAGGGACGAAGGAGCTCTGGGAATGTGCTGCGTGCGTGCATGTTTGTGTGCATGTGTGTGCGCGTGAGGGGAGGGGGGAGATTTTTGTCTTAATGTTGCATCTAAATTGACCTCCCGCCCTTTCTCAGCAGTTTAGTTCATGTAAACCTCAGCGGAATAGACAGGTGTAAGTAGCACGCGGAATAACAAAATGACAACAAGCTAGCATTTGTATTCTCTCTACCTTTTTCTCTCTTACTTCTAATCTGCAGCCCTGCGGTCAGCATTAAGGGAATATTCTTTAAAGATATCCCTACTTCAGGTTTATTTATTCAGCCAACGTCAAGGGCAAGAGGACAAACACACACAAGAGGAGTGGTAGTATATGGAGCCACATGCAGGCTACAGCCTTAGACCTCTGGGGCAGAGTTTGGCTTTTTCGCCCATTCACTTCCCTCCGACCAACACGGGGCGTGGAGTGGCACAGGGCGAGAGGTCGACAGGGATTGGCTCTAGTAGCTCTATAGACTGCAATTCAAGACTATAATACCCATGATTCATAGGTCAGTGTCCCGGTCAAGCCACTGGGGTCGGGCACAGGGGCTTTAAACTGCGGGTCGCCCCCGGGGGTCAAACTGGCTTTAGGGACGCTGCATTGTGATTACAAAGAGGCGCACACACACACGAATTGCCATCGCTATCTGTCCCTCTACCTCCGCTTCCTTCTCTCATCCTGTCGAGTCGACCACCCCTTAACCCCCCCCCCCCCTTTTTTCCCAGCTTGCATGTCCCAGAGGGAATGATTGACAGTCATACCCTTCACACTGACACCCTGACAGCTACAGCTCAGCCGCTGTGGTCTGTGTGAGGTGTGTGTGTCTGTGTGTGTGTGTGAGGCGGTGCTGGCGGGGTTATGGTCAACGAAGGTCACGTTGTGTTGTGACTGACATTCGTGAAAGATGCCAGGTCTATACTCAGGCCCCGCTGTCTATGTCTTTGACGTGAGGTTGTGAGTGTGTGTGTGTGTGTGTGTGTGTGCGTGTGTGTGAAAAAGGACGGAGCGCAAGAGAGAATAGAAGTGCAAGTGGCTCTATTTCAGGTGCCGACAGTATATTATAGTGGTATACTAATATACTGTAATTTCAGCGTTCATTTCAACCTCCTCATTATCTTCTTGCACTGAAACACGAGCCTCATTTATTATTTCTTCTTCCCGACTCGTCATCCTACTTGAGGAGATAAAAAAAGTAAAATTGCTCACGTTCCTCACAAGCAAATCTTATTTCATCCGTCACCATTCTTTGCTGCTGTTAGTCCCAGACCTTTTCTTTAGCTTTCCTCCCTAACAAGCCAAACCTTTTATCTCATCTCCCGCTCTGGCTCTTGTTTCCCCTCTCTCCCTAGTAGTCTATTAAGCCCCACTATTAATTTGTGTGTGTGCTCGCGCTCGTACGTGTGTCTGCATGTGTGCCTGTCAGGGAGAGTTCATTTGAATTTCCCTTCAATCACTTCCTATTACCCAGGTGATAAATCAGCAATGGCTGACGGAGCCCCCCACCCACCAATGCTGCCCTGGGTCCAAATGCCCACCCCAGCAACAACCAGTCTGAGAAAGTCCTTGTCGGTCTTTTCATCCAAAAAGCTTAAAAAGAAGCAGAGATGTCAAATGTGAGCTCTTCTGAAGGATGGAGATGGTTAAACTGGTCACAAAAGGCTGACAGACTCATAATGCACGCGAGTACGGTTTATAAGTGCCCTACGCCCGATCTATTCGTGAGTGTAAATCTTTCAACGCAGGTCACAGTATAGTTTTATTTATTTTTTAAAAGTTCCGTCAATTCCTAAACAACAGAGCACTGCAGTTTTTGACAAACATTACAGGAGGAAAATGTGTATTTGTTGGGGACTATTTTCAGTCGTGGATGAATACACATTTTGTACTCTAGTGAGTATTACCGAAAGCAGCACAATGCTCAAAACTCAAAATGCACGACATGTTCATTGCAATCATGTCATCATTTGATTTGCGCATCAGCTGATGTTTTTGTCACAGCTGCTTCCACAGAGAATGCGAACAATAAGCTGGGAAAAAGCGACGCTGTTTTTTTCGGAGCAAGGCCGATTTGTCTGTTCAACCAATCACGTTGTGCTGAACGGACAAATTCAAAATGTACACTATAATGTACGACAACACAGAAGCTCTGTGGTCCGAACCAAGACAGTAAACTGTGTTACTCCTTTCAACCTTGAAGAAAGCCAGACGCTGCTCTGGATCAGTAGGATCCTGGTAGTTGGTACTTTTAGCCTTTTATTGAAAAAAGTGTTTGCAAATTCTCATCGCTGCTGGTATGAATAGTTTTGATGCGTAATATTGGCGAGCACTTCACATTTTCGTGTCGCTATTTAAACACACAGTCAGACGTTGGCCTCACGGACAACACTTGTTAGTAGAATCAATTAATTGTTGGTTTCAGTTTTATTATGAGATTTGTTGACAAGAAAAATGTTGAATATCACTAGCCTTCCACTTATCCTTTGTGTCACTGAAATGTATTCAGTAGTACTATGGCAAAATTCAATAGGCCTTAACCACCAATACAATATTATTTTTCAAAGTTCAAAATTTAAAACAATGAATTATACATGAACGAGAAATGTTAGCCCGATTAGTCATTCAAAACGTATGAACTACTACAGCCTCTCCCCAGAGTTGAGGTCCATCTGGCTTGTCGGGAAATGAATACCCTCCCCACTGCTGCCATGCTCAGTTTGAGCGCAGATGAATTCCTTCCCCACAATCCCTGTCTCAGTTTGTGGGCCTCTGAGGGAATTGTATTTGTTTATAGCCAAGCCCTTTTCCATCAGGAGTACACAAGACAATGTGGAGGGAGAGAGAGAGAGAGAGCGAGAGAGAGAGAGAGCGAGAGAGAGCGAGCGAGCGAGAGAGAGAGAGCGAGAGAGAGAGAGAGAGAGAGAGAGAGAGCGAGAGAGAGAGAGAGAGAGAGAGAGAGAGAGAGCGAGAGAGAGAGAGAGAGAGAGAGAGAGAGAGAGAAATGGAGAAATCGGGAGCTATTTGGGGAATGGAGAGAAAGGGAAATACTATTATGCAAATGGTGCAAGCCAACGGGACCAGTCTCTCTGAGTGTGTGTGTGTGTGTGTGTGTGTGTGTGTGTGTGTGTCTGTGTGTGTGTCAGAGGGTCGATTAGGGCTCATCTGTTATTGATGTGAAATTTGGACCAAACCATTACCTTCCCAGATCTCATTCAGTGGACCAACCTCCCATGTGTGAGTGACGGGGATGAGAGAGAGAAAACTACAGCCGCACACTGTAATGTTCAGATATGTGGTAATTGTCCATCGTTGGGATGTAACTTGTTAGCTCAGCACCTTTTTGTTGTTAATGGAGAATATAAGGAAGCGGACAGCAAGAACAAGCCAATGGGAGAGTAGCATTTATGTATTGCACATCTTGAAACAAAACATCGGCTAGAAGAATACGTGCTTCAATGCAGTCCACTTCCTGTTCTTAACAATCCGTGTTGAGGCTACAGAGGCTAAAATGCAAATCTTCTATATACAATATGGCAGATGTGATACACTCCTGGCCTCTATGCACAACTGATGTCAAACAACAGAAGCTAACCAAACACCATTCCTGGCGTTTAGACAGAAAACTGGACTGCGTTAATTAATAAAAACACAAGGTGTGTGACGGCTTATCAAACGGCAAAACACTGCACATTGGGACGGAGTTTACAACTCCGTCCCAATGGTGTTCATGAGATAAAGAGTACAAATACACTGCTGGAGTTACAAAGTAGGAACACAGGATTTGTGCGCTTGCTTGCAACTTTGCAGGATGATGCAGATGTTGCAGAAAAGCCAGTTCAAACCTTTAACCGGATGAGCTCTCTGCACACTGTGTCAAGGCAGAGCTAATGTTGGTCTGTTTCCCAAAAGAAACCTGTTTTCTTTTTTTCTTCACACATTTCTTTCTATCCTCCATGAATTTATGAAATGAATTTGTTTCCTTTTTCCCATGCCCTGTTGTTGCTGTTTGTTGTGTTTCAATTCAACTGGCAAAATAATTTCCAGCAAACGTTTGAAATGTTGCAAAAAAATAAATGTGAATCAGAGGTTGGCGGTAAAGGCTACGCTTTACAAATGGCTGTAATCCGCAATTAAACAGAGTAGAGGTTGCAAACAGGGAAACAAAACAAGTTGCCATGGCCATCTAACCATCTACGAGAGAGAAATGGAGCGAGGTCTTCAGGAATTAGTTTCAATCAGGCGAGTTTTAATTGTTCTTTCGTGTCAGCTAGTGTTGGCAATCTTTCATGCTGTCCAGAAAAAATGATGAGCATTCGCACGGTATGGGCAATCCGAGAAGACAACCGAAACATCACAACGTCACGTACGTTAATGGGATTTAAGTCTCTACGTTTTTCCACAAAGGTGTTTCCAAAATCCATTTAGCACACCAACTCTTTTTGCCAAATTTTTCCGTTTCCATACAGCTTTTGTATTTACTTATTATGTACCTTTTGGCTATTGTTAACTTCAACCTAAGCAAGTTACTTACTTACCCCGAGTGCTCATTCTGTGCTGGCGTAGTCGCATGCTGTAAAGGAAACTGAACCACTGCATTGAAAAAAAAGTCTGTCTAAAATATATTTACTTTTTGAAAGAAAAGGTTTTTATTATTCGACAACATTTTAGTTTCGTCTTTTTTCTGTCAAAAATATTGCATGTTGATGTAGTGGCAGTTAGCGTTTAAGGACGGTGCCGTCTCTTCATCGTCTCGTCTTAGTCATGAAACAAAAGCTTTTTGACGAACATATTTGATCATAGTTTTCATTAATGAAATGAATACTGCTTGCATCCATTCCTTCACCCTTCTCTCTGCCTGTGACTTCCTGCCCCGGGTCCAGCTCCCACTGCCACCTTTCCATGTAACCCTCCATCCTGCCCTGTACGTACAACTCCCCCCTCCACCACTCCCCACCCCCTCAAACCCCAGCCCCTCCGCAGCTGCGTCCCTCCCCCTCTGATGAGGGCTGATGGCGCTGTATGAGCGGTGGAATTGACAACATTTACGGGGCCGAATGAGAATGATCCATCTTCCTTAGTGGGCCTGTCACCCCACTGGCCAAACTTCATCATGGCCAATTACCACGTCAGACCCCGTTCTCCTGTGCCGCTGCTGCTGCCTGGCCCCCATCTACATGGCTACATGGGCACATTAGACACCATTATAATAAGACAGAGGGCGGCCAAGATGGGGGAGGAGGAGGGGTGCAGGGATAGCATGTATGATTGGGTGAACGAAAAAAACAAACTACAGGTGTGATGTGTGAAGTGGGGGAGAGAGGGGCGTTAAGAGAGAAAAGACGGCTTAAAAATGTGTCGGAACTGTAAAGAGAGAGAGGGAGAGAGAAAAAGAGAGAGAGAGAGAGAGAAAGAGGGGGGCGTGTGTGTGTGTTGTGTAGTGTACTGGGTAAGCTCTTATTTGGCAGGTCACAGTCCAGTGGTTGTGTTGTGTGTTGACGAGCACAGGGGTGTTTAAGAGGTCAGTGAGCACAAACACACGCCTACACTTACGCCTGCACACACACACACACACACACACACACACACACACACACACACACACACACACACACACACACACACACACACACACACAGATGCAGAGGTATTAAAAGGGTCAGTGCAAAACTCTCACCTCGTCACCTAAAGGAAATTCTGATTGACGTCATTAGTGTACCCTCGCGCGCACACGCACGCACACACACACACACACACACACACACACACACACACACACACACACACACACACACACACAGATGCAGAGGTATTAAAAGGGTCAGTGCAAAACTCTCACCTCGTCCACCACACACACACGCACACACACGCATGACGTTGAAGTTCTAAGATGAAAACACACACACACAAAAAAAGAGGAGTGGATCCAGTACATGAGGGAAAGTAGAAAATGTTTTCTGTCGGTTTGTGCACAAATTAAGTCGTAGCCATTGTGGAAGTAATTCACAAGAATGTTGTGATCACTTAACTTAGAGAAAAGACAAAACTACATCGACACCGACTATGTATCTTTGAGCTAAATTCAACAAAACAATTCAAATGAGCAAAATGATTTGCAATTTACACCACTAGTGTGAGCGCCCCGCTTTTGTGCATCTCTTTGGTTGTGATCATAGCCTGTACATAAGAAGTGGACGCAGACACCTTGACTTCATTCATTGGTTTGTGGACTGCTGTTTTGAAGCCATGAGTTTCATGGCTTTCATGAACTGAAAACACACTGTGAAAGGGTTGAAGTTCTAAGATGAAAACACAGACAACTCCCAGACTAGACAACGCAGTGGTAACAACCTGTCAATCACAAGGTAGCCCCGCCCTAATGCATACCCTGCTTTATGGTCTCTTTGACTCTAAATGGACCATAACTTTTTAAATGAACATCATGCTGTATTGAAGAATACTTGAAACTAGAGATTGAGACCATAAACTAGTAGTAGGGTCATTTCCCCATAGACTTCTATACCATATGACCCAGGAGGCCGATGTTCGTGCATGAGAAACCAAATTCAATGTTCTTCTAAATTAGGTGGGCTACGTGGAAGGTTACATGAAGTCCAAACCACCTTATAGTTTTGTTGCCGAAACATTAAATTGTTTCCGTCACATTATGGGTTGTTAAGAGGATGTGCTGTCATTTCACGTATTTCTGTGAGATCACGTTGCAATAAACACACACACGCACACACAGGCAGGTAATTTGCCCATCATGAGTGTAGCAGCCCTGAGAATCGGTGGTTAATCTATATATAGTTGGTCATCAGTGTCGACAGCATCCCTCGAAATCACCACACACACACGCACACACAGATGAGGTGGAGAGATGAGGATGGATGGGTCTTGGCTCGGTGTTCGGGTCAGACACAGGTGAGCGGACAGTTTCAATTATCCATCTATCTGTCTGCATTTTGGGTGAGTGATAGAGAAGGCTAACCAGGCTGTTATAGATCCATGATCCCGCTTCATCCAAAGGTCATGATCGTCATTGTACTGCAGACAACAGATGTTATATTTAGTCATTTATTTTGCATGAACAGGCTTATATTTTTAGTGCTTTGTCATGTGATTTTTTATTTTTTCCTAAATTTGTGGAGTAAGTATGGCACACGTGAAATCAGTTACTACGAAATAAATTACTTTTTAAAAACAAAAAATCCTTTAACAGATTTAATTAAAAACGTCTTTATTATCTTCTACTTGCAAAGATTTCACAGTTTCATCCTCCGTATGATGAACCAAATTATACTATTATGTTTTTTTTTTTAAAACATGCATTTTGACTCTTTTTGATTTGAACTGTAACTTCAAGCTTTTACTTTTTTAAAGCTTCTCAAGAGAGTTTGCACGGAGAATAAAACAAATGTACAGATAACAAGAAAGATATTGCTCTGTCGCTTCTGTCTCCTCTTCTCTATAGGTTTTTACCTTCTGTAGAGTGTGTATGTGTGTGTGCACGTGTGTGTGCGTGTGTGCTGAGTGCACTGGGAGACTGTGCGTACGTGTGCTGAGATGATCACAGTTCTTATTGTTGTTGGTACCTGGGGAGACAAGAGGCTTTGTGTTAGCCATGGTCCAATGCGATGCCACAGTGTGAGTGTGTGTGTATGTATGTGTGTGTGTGTGCGAGGGTGAGCGAGATGAAGAGAAAGAGGGAGCTGATCCTGTGGTTATAGACTGTTGGACTTAGTTGTACAGTAAATCCCTGTCTTTGTAAACAGATCAATAAACTCTCAACTGTAGGTGTGTTTCTGTATGTTTCTCTCTCTGTCTGTGTGTGTGTGTGTGTGTGTGTGTGTGTGTGTGTGTGTGTGTGTGTGTGTGTGTGTGTGTGTGTGTGTGTGTGTAAAGCTTCTTTACTATGAGGGAGGGGCTGCATGTTGGAAAATGTAGCAGGATATCACAAACGGATTGATCACATCCGTAAGCAACCGCGCTGCAGTATATTCACATTGTATGGAACAGAAAGCCTCATGATTTGTTCTGCTCTATTCTTTTCTCTGTCCACTTCCTGTCTCGGCCCAGACGTCAGATTACTCGGCCATGGCCTCGCTAGCCGGCGGACTGGATGAGATGAAGAACAGCTTGGCCAATCCCGGTGCAGGGGCGGAGTTAGGAGCCAGCGTGTCGGGTCCACAGTCCTATTCACTCGTCCCAGGTAAGAAAGACATCCGACCAATATTTGCACTCTGAATTAGACTTTTTGTTACCTGATTAAAGACTCGATCTAATTATACATAAGAAAAGAAAGACGTATTTTCAACGTTTTTCTTTATATCGTTTTAGATTTTTTTTGGCAACACACCTGAGTCTGGATACATTACTTTGTAACCAAATCAAATGAGAATGTTAAATCTCAAGCCTCCATTTAGGGAAGCTATGCTACAAAATAATGATGAGATGCAAGTGTGCAGCTAATTGAATCTATTGCGGCTGGTGTGATGCATTTTGTTGCTCTGGCTGTGGGATCACAAGTAATTCCACATCAATATATGCAAGAGAGAATTTACTCATAAATCCACTGGAAAAACTCCAGCCTTTACTGCACAGGTCTGTACAGTAATTCACATTCCAAACACACTGCAGCCAAACGCCTTTTAAGTCCACCTCAGCAGCTACACGGACTCTAAGTGATTGAACCTGTTTAAAGACATCAGTGCTTTGGATCTCATGAGAGGAGAGAAGCCCAGAGGAAAGGAGGAAAAGAAAGGCGGAATGACCGAGGGAAAGTGAGAGTCTCGTCTCTCCCGCCGTCTCCATTTAAGGGGCGCCCGGGAGAGGCAGTGGTTAATTAAGAGCAGACCTGGGAGCACTTGGCAAAGGCTTCGACTGTTCCCATCTATAATGAGGGGAATCATAGAGCTGGGAATTTGGGATATCTGGGAATGGGCTCTTTTTTTTGTGCCCTTTGAAACCGCTGAGGAATATTACCTGCTCAAGTCAAGAGAGAGAGAGACAGAGACAGAGGAAAAGGGAAAGAGATAAAAAAAAAAAAATCCATTTCTGCCTATGCATGCAAACACACACACATTCATATTCACACACACACACACACACACACACACAGCTTCTTAATAGTATGCATGCATTTCCATGCCGGCTTTTTTCCTCAGAATAGCGCTCCCTCTAGGGGATCACACGTCTGCGTGATCGATGCGATGCTATTGCACCCTTGACGTGCCGATACTCTGGACACACGCCGTGGAGCAACATTTACACATTCAATCCTTCCTTTCTGAGGCCTTTCCAAATCTTTTTTCCGCTTTACCCTGAACTCCACGCAGTCCACTCCAGCGCAAAGAGACACACGGTACACCGTTGGTTCCCTCCAGGTTTGACATATGTTGCTCTGATGGCCGTTTGATGGGGAAGCGTTGGATGGGGAGACGGTGAGAGAGAAAGGGAGGCAGAGGATGTGTGCTCGTGTAGCTGCGAGTGAGCACGGAGAGGAGACTTGTACTTGTTTCGTTGACCTCTACGGCAAAGCTGTGGAGAACAGATACATCAACACAACTGGCATACATATGCACAGATACACTGCGTGCACAGAGGCGCGCACACACACACACACACACCTCAGAGGATCTGGCCCTGTCTGCCCCCTCTAAGTTGGGCTGTGGAGAGTCCATCTCTCCCCTCTTCCTCCCTCTCCTCCGTGCCCTGTGCACTGACCCTGAGCGGATGAGTAGCCCGTCTGCACTAATGCCTCGCTGTCGCGTCAACCAGCGAGAAAAACTTTACTACGCCAAGACAGGAGAGAGGAGGCGGAGAGGGACAGAGGAGGCTGGAGTAGAGAGGGGATCTGTGGGAGAGAAACACTAGTGGGGAGGGAGGGAGGTGAAGAGGCACATATTAAGTGAAGAGGAGAGGAATGGGAGCGGATGAGATGCTGGAGCCTCGGTTGATTAGTAACCTGTATTTTTCCTCTTATCATCTCTTCTCCAATTTCTGTTCGCTTCGATTGTTATTTCTATTTTCCAGTAAAGCCGAATCAGCCGACAGTCTTTTTTCCCCCTGAAGTGTTTTTTTTAGCAACACTATCGGCATGGCTCTAATGAGCCAATGTCAGTCGGTCGTTCCGCTGCTTTGGTCCAGACCATAGACAGTATATAACAAGTGGACGTAGTCAACTTGACGTCACCCATTGGTGTGTTGGGTGGCATTTTGAAGCCTCCAGTTCGTCATTTTACCTTTCGCCAGCTTGGCTTTTTGCAACCAGAAGTGTTACACATACTAAAATAAGATAAGATGAAAACACAGACAACTCCCAGACCGGACAACGCCGTGGTAGCGACCTGTCAATCACAAGGTAACCCCACCCTAAAGCATACCCTGCTTTATGGTCTATGTTGGACCATCATTTACTAAAGGAACATCATACTGTATTGAAGAAGACATGAAACTATTGAGACCATAAACTCATGTTTACAATGTTTACTGAGGTAATAAATCAAGTGAGAAGTAGAGTCATTTTCTCATAGACTTCTATACAATCAGACTTTTTTTTGCAACCAGACGAGTCGCCCCCTGATGGCCAGTAGAAAGAATGCAACTTTAATGCACTTCCACATTGGCTTCACTTTTTAGACCCAGAGGCTGCCGCCTGGACCAGACTGAAGTATCTCAATTTAGTACAGACAGTCGTGGTCCCCGGAGAGTGAATCCTAATGACTTTGGTGACCCTCTGACCTTTCCTCTCGCGCCACAATGAGGTTACCATTTCAGTTTTTGAGTAAAATGCTTGACAACTTTAACTTTTAATCTTGCACTGCCATCATGTAAGACATGTAACGTTTCTAATGACCAAATACCTGCAAAAGGTAATGACATTCCCATCAGCCTCAGCTGTACTTTGTGTTGCTAACACGCTAGATCGTGAACATGATCAACATTATACCTGCTTAACATCATAATCTTTAGCACCATCATTAGAAGCATGTGAGCAAGCTGACATTAGCATTTAGCTGAAATTAGCATTTAGCTGAAAGCACCACTGTGCCTAAATATAGCCTCACAGAGCTGCTGGCATGGCTGACCTGCGACTAAGATTTGTTCTGAACAGAAAATGTTAAAGTTGAAAAAAAATGTTGTTGGCAATACGGTTTCTAAATGATCTCAAATATCTTTGGCAATTTTTTTCTGTTATTGGCTGACATAAATGATTTGCTTAGTTTGATACATTTTCTATGAGCTGATATTAGCTGATCGACCAGGATGTAATGGAAAGCAACTAAATACACTCCTGCGCCTTTGTCGTCCCTGTTGTCTCCGTCTCATTTCACACCACCTTTCCCTTCTCCGTGTTTCTCATGTTCTCTCTCCCTCTCCCATCTCCTCCTCCTCCTGCTTCTCCTCCTCTCAGTTAGTTAGCGGTGGTTAAGTGGAGGGGAAGTGAATGGGATTGATGGTGTTAGCATCTGAGCTGTTTATGATGATGATAAATGTGTGTGTGCAGGGGTGGGGAGGGGAGGGCGTCGATGCATGTGTGTGTGTGTGTGTGTGTGTGTGTGTGTGTGTGATGATGATGAATGGAGGGCTCCCTCTCCACGCACTCCCAATGTCTACTGCGGGCAAACATAGAGAAATGATTTTGGCTGACACACTGTCATGTAGTCGAATGCAGTTATATATCCTATCCACCAAGTGACGGGCAGAAGAGGTTAGGAGGAGGAGGAGGAGAAGGAGGGGGGGGGGGTGTAAATGAATAGATGTCTGCGGACAGAAAATGAGGAAGAAAGAACAAAAGGAAGAGGACATCCTAAATGTGCTGCTGCCTTAGCTTCACAGTAATGGCCCTGCGTGAGCTATAGAGTTTTACAGGTGACACTTAGACATTAGATTTAGATATCGAGTCATTGTTGCGGCTCACTGGGACACTTCAATGTTAATGTTATTATCGTGGATGTTATTGATGACACCTGTGCTTTTCCTGCTGTGACGTCAGAATGTCCGCTACGGCAAATTAGCTGCACAATCAGTCATAGATTACATTTAAGTTAGTTTTGAACCTTTTTTGCATTAAAAGTCCATTTCTGAGGAGAGGTGTTGACCAGTTTCAGAACTTCTGCATGGTCACAGTAATCTCCGTATCTATGGCAGTTAGACCAAAGTAGGCTAAAAGTTCATTTGACAGTGACTACGTTTAAATGCACCAAATGTGTTTTTCTTCTTCCGACCAGGAATGTGAGTTTTTCTTTAGGGCATGCATCTCTATTTCAGCTTTACCAACTATTGGCTAGTTGGTTTGTGTACAACGCACAGAGCTGGTTGTAAACAGCAAAGTTCCTTAAAATACCCTGTTGAGACGCGTACTCCCAATGCACTGTCTACATGGCCAAAGAATGCTCCTAAAACCTGAATATCATCGTGATATCACATGTCTTAATCGGAAAATGCTCCATTTGGAATAAGACCTCATTCAGAATATCCAATGGTATATGGTGCTTACATGAGCCATCTCAAATCTGGAATAGTGTCATATTAGGAATAATAGTGGAATATTAGTGTGCATGTAAACATAGTCTATGCCACACTATTGTTAAAACCGGTTTTATGGTTCCTATGCTGCACAAATGTTATTAAAACAAACAATTTGAAGAGGGACAGTGCGGAATTCAGAAATCAAAAACACTTCATGTAAAACTTCGATTTGGTGCTGCAACAATCAGTCGATTAATCAATTAGCCGTTGAACTAAAGAACGACAGTTATTGTTTTTGTTTTGTTGATCAACAATTGTTACAGTCAGTAAAACAGAAGTCAGAGCGTCGTTAGCTCCTGTACTGTGACGTGTTCCCCAGTGAAACGGAATATTTGAGAGTTGTACAGTTACAAGAGGGATTTGATTCAAATCCATTGGTCCGCTAAGAAGTGGGCAGGCTTACATCCATGAGTGCGATATACGGAGCTACAGAGGGCCGTGGCTCCACACACCTCCCTTGATGCTAAAACTTGCAGATTGATTGATGGATGGATGTCATGATATTGTTGGTTGAAACTGTTGATACATAAAATACGAAGAAATGGGTTTTTGTTTTGCATTTATTGCTAAATAGGTACGTGCACAATATGACCGATGATGTGATCTAAAAGGGTTAATAGATCATCAACAGCTTCATTTGATCTCGACTTTGAAGCACAATGGTTAGAGCCCCTTTAAAATTTGATGATCTAGTTTATTGCATTTTTGGTAAATAAAGTAAATGTCTTTGGGTTTTGGTGTATTTGGTGTATTTTGCATGCAGAACTGCTAGGATGCACCAATATGACGACAACGACAATATCGATGTTAATATTGATAGCAGGAACGTGTGTGTGTGTGTGTGTGTGTGTGTGTGTGTGTGTGTGTGTGTGTGTGTGTGTGTGTGTGTGTGTGTGTGTGTGTGTGTGTGTGTGTGATTACAGGTCGAGACCTAGCCAGCACCACTCTGCCAGGCTACCCTCCTCACGTTCCTCCCACCGGACAGGGCAGCTACTCCACCCCGTCCCTCACCGGCATGGTACCTGGTGTGTACACACACACACACACACACACACACACACACACACACACACACACACACACTTACTCAAACAGTTTCATACTTGCCTTTCCTTTACAGTAATTCTGTCATTTCTCACCACCCGTCATCTCAGCAGATTGGATAACTGTACATAGTATCTGTTCGAATTCCCACTGGATGTGTGTGTGTCTTCAGGGGGTGTACTTAGCTTTGCCACTTCCTCCTTCTTGTCTGTCTACACTATGGCTGACAGCGTTCCCAGGGGGCGGCATGTGTGCGCATCTATACGTGTGTGTGTGTGCGTGTGTGTGTGTATCATTAGAAACCAGCCACAGTAGCACAGCTGTCCCTCCTCAACATTAGTAATTTGTTTTTAATGAGAATCACCAGTGACCCACGACTAATTCATTCATTCCCTTCCACTCCGCCTTCCACGCCGCTTTTGTGTTTCAATCCTGGACCGCCATTCTTGTCCTCCCTCTCTCTTTCTCTCTCTCAGTCTTGCAGTGGTGGTCGTGGTCAGTGTGAAGCACACTGCAGGGAAATAAAAGGGTGAAACACAAAATGTGCTGAAACAAAGTCAAAACACTGTTGTTTACAAGTTCTTGTCTCTGTGTATTCCCAATCATCAGTCTCTGTGACACACACACACACACTCTCTGCGGACATGTAGCAACAGCACGTCCAAAGACGGGTAACCCTGTCGCCCTGTCCCCCTGCGCTCACCCCGTCCCGTCCTCAGGTTTGACAGCATATTTGTGTGTGTATCTCTCCGTGTGTGTGCTGGCAGGCGGTTGTTTGTGTGCGCGTGTGTTTGTTTTTGACAGTGTGGGTGTGTGTGTGTGCGCGACCTTGACACCGAGCTACACGAAGGGAGACCCCTGAGCCTCCCCCCCTGCCCCTCTTCCGACCCCCTCTCTCTCTTTCCCTCCCCTTGTCTCCTAAACAACCTGACATGCCGCCGTCACCGCGGCGATGACAAGGGGAGGATGTTCGCACCCAGGGATGCCATGGAGACCGCATCCCGACCCCACCTGACAGACGCAGCCAAACATACACACACACACACACACACACACAAAGAATGGTGCGATGAAAGGAAAACTTGTTGGGTTGTAGATCCAAATACACACACACACACACACACTCTACCAGTCTCCACATCTAAATTCTTCTCAGTGAATATTCAAAGCTGCCTGAATCTTTGAGCCGACGAGAGTGACTGGAGGAGATAATCTCCCAACTTTGCTCTCTCCTGCTTCGCCGTGTTTTATCTCAGCACTTCTCGGGCAAATTATCCTCCTTTTTTGTTCGCTCTGTCTAATATCATACCTTCATTAAGCAAGCAACTCTCCTCTGCTGCTCTTCTTCTCTCTCTCTCCCGCCCTCTCTCTCGCTGCAGCAGGGGGGCTGACACTCAGAGGGGGTGTAGAGGAGCAGTGAGGCAGAACCGACAGAACGAGAGGGAGAGAGGAGGGATGGGGGGGGTATCAGGGTCTGTGACTGTCAGCTATGGGAGAGGGATCCCCCCCGGGAGGAGTGAAGGTTCAGGAGAAAAAGAAAGAAAGAGTGTGGGGGGTGAAAAAAATAAGAGAGCAAGTCAGCGGAGAGATGTCGAGAAAAAAAGAAATAGAGGAGAAGAAATGGGGAAGAATGTTGTTTTGATGTGAAGGGTGACGGGGCGGTTGTAGTCGGGTGGGCCAGAGAACGAGGAAGAAAAATGAAGAGGAAGAGGGTGAGGGGAAGAGTGGGAGGGGAAGACAAGAGGAACAGCAGACCCCAGACAGCAGGCAGTAAATGAGGGAGAAAAGCTACACCATCATCCACTGAACGAGAGGACGGCTACAGTCTCACTGACATCTCCTCTTTGAGTCACTCGGTCTGCAAACCGTTCCGTTGAAAGCAAACGGGAGGTCGAAGCTCAACGCTGTGAGCAAAAGAAGTCCTCCAAACCAAAATGATAACTTTTGTCATTTTAAAACAACCAACTAACGCAGTCGTCTCGCACATGAGCGTTGCAGTCGTGTTCCAGAGAGGTGAAGCCTGCAGTGATACTAAAAGCTTTTAATGAGGTGCAAAACACGCCGCTTGTCAAAGCACTTCAGCACCTGATTAACAGTTTTTACTGTAACACTATCCTGATTATACAGCACGCATATTCTAGCTGCACCACTGCAGTAAAAAAAAAAAACGGGATACTTTGACCTATGGTCGCCTTTTTCAGGTCTCTGTTTGCAACTTCATTTACACATTCGTAAGACAGTAATACAAAAAAAACACCTGGATAGCTCTCAACTTCAGCTTCATTGTTTTTTAGCAAAGGCTGGTTGCTCAAAAACAAAAAACAAGGCACAGTAACAGGTTTGGCATCCTGTTTCTCAAGGACAAAGTCAAAGAAACAGAATCATCCTCTTCAACCTCCGCTGTTTGTAAATATGCTGTTTTCTTGTTCTGTGTTTGCTTTCAGGTGGAGATTTTTCCGGAAGTCCGTATTCCCATCCCCAGTATCCCACATACAACGAATCCTGGAGATTTCCCAACCCCAGTTTATTAGGTAGGTGTATCCCATGTCAATGCATTTCCTATTCATCCCACCTCACAGCCCAGTTCCCAGCCCAACCTCTCGAACATTCTCTTGTACTACGCTGTATCTTTCATGCTCCACTGTTCCGTTTTTTTTCCCATTACAGTACATTTCTGTCTGTATTGTATCGTACAGTACAATACAGCATAGACACACTAATGGTTCTGTGAAAGGATGTTTTAAAAAAGAAGCAATTTGGGGTGTGAATGGGGTCGAAGAAACGGGAAGAGAGAGAGAATGGAAGGAACAGATTAACCGACATTTATCAGTGTTGCGTATCGGGATTTGTGGGGATTTCATCAGTTATTGTGTAGGAAGTTGACCAGTTCTTTTTTATTTTTCATCTCACCTTTACATTAACGATTAAGACTGAACCAAAATGCCACGAGCAGTAATCTGCCGGACTACAATGAGCAATACATATATTTATATGTAGACAACCTGAAAAAAGATGTCACAGCACCATCCACCACTAGACATGTTCGGGGGTCACGTTTAAAGGTGAAACGGTCAGCGGGTGACAGTGCAATAAAAGTCAACAGGCGCGGCGCTGACCTGTAGTGTGTCCCCCCCTACACCCTTTCCCTCTTGTCTCAACCCACTTCCTTCCACCCGTCTGTCCCCAGTGTTCCAGCAGGATTATGGGTCTCTCCTGGGGACGGAAATCGGCTGCTCCTCCAGCCTCTTCACCAGCCAGGCAGGACAGATGCAAGGTAGGTGGACCAAGAAAGCAGAGAAAGAGTGCGACAACTTGGGTGCATGTGCAGAGGTGCAGCGAAAGCATAGAAATAAGGGGGGGGGGGGGGGGGGAAGGGCGAAGGGAAACTTTGGTCTGATCACATGAGGACAAGATGCACATCAGGAGACACTGAGAGGTTTAAGATTGATGGCAGCGATGTAGAGGGAAGGATGAGAGTAGATCAAATGAAAGAAAGAGGTAGAAGGGGAGAGAGGGCATCTGAAGTCTTGACTGAGACTAAATAGTTTGTCAGGCCGGCTTAATGCCTCACTTCCCCAAAGAGCCTCCCGAGATTACCTGGACTGTGGACAGACATAACCTGTCAACACACAGCCCGGCTGATTGATGGAAGTGACAGAGACAGGTGTGTGGTGTGTGTGTGTGTGTGTGTGTGGAGGCTTGTGATTTTCTGTGTTTAAAGGTGAGTGAGTGTGGGTTTCTGTGTGTCTTTGGGGTTACAGTATTGAATTGACCTCCTCCCTGAGGAGAGAATAGACTCAAGAGATCAGCAGTAGTAGAGCTGTACTCAGTGTGTCAGCTTAGACTGTCACTTAGTGTGTGTGCATGTGTGTGTGTGTGAGTGTGTATGTGTGCGTGTGCGCGTGTGCGTGTGCATGTGTGTGTGTGTGTGAGAGAGAAAGAAAGAGAGGTGGGAGACGCCGAGACAAGTGTCAGAAAGTTCATTTCATTGGTTTTTTTTTTCATTAGCTTCATCAGCTCATGTCATCTCCTCGCTGCCTTTAACTACTCACATTGAAAGTAAAATATAATCTTGACACAAAATTGAAGCTGGTCATTCCACAGTTTACATTCCAGTAACCCAAAGTAGTTGAAGGATAATTCAGATGTATTACAAGAGCCGTATTTTTTGTCATTTTAACCATCATTCCAATCGGTGACACAGAGTTCGGCGTTTTGGTCGACGTCACCTTGGCTTTTCACAGCCAGAAGTGACACGAGAGGGTGGAGCAACTGCATGACTGCTGAAGAAGAAATCATTTTTTGGCCACCAAAATGTTACAATTGACTTTCATGAAGTGAAAACTCAACTGTGAAAGGGTTAAAGTTGTATGATAAAAACACAGACAACTCCCAGACCGGACAGCGCCGTGGTAGTGACCTGTCAGGGTCTGAAAAGGTTATTACCGCCTGGTCGGTAACAATAAAGATTGAACTCGCCAAGTCAATTGCAGAAGTCCAACAGGAAAAGACACATGAGTCGATCATTTTCGAATATTTTCACAATGCCATGGCCATTTTGAATAAAGTGGTGAGTGAAAGTGGTGTGAAAATGGTAATCAACGTATCATAACAAGGGCTTGTATATGTGCAACCCCATGATCTCCCGGTTTCCCTTTCTGAATGACGAACACGTACCGTCAGTTCCTCTCACACAGGCGCAGAACGTACGTGCTAATTGGCTGTTGGCTATCGTCTTTACGGTGTGTTCACAGCCTACGTGAGGCGACACAACATCAACGTTCGTTGCTGTTAGTTCTTTGATGTTGGTGTTGGTGCGACTGGGCCTTTACATTCATCGGGTGGCCAGAGACACGACCACAAATGAATGCTCTGTATCTACCGGATTTGTAGGCATGGGGAACTTTGTACGGTCAAAATATGTCAACGTGTGTTTACAGCTTGTTACTCTGCCCCCAAGTGGCCAAGATTGTATGAACAGAGTTATAAAGAACCTGGTTCAACTGTTGTCTTTGTTGTTGCAATGCCACCTCACACCTGTTGAGGCCAAAACTACAAAAACAAGGCCCAAGTTTTCATAAACTGGACTCATAAAAAAAAAAGTTTTCGTCTTTTTTCAAGAGAAATTGACTGAAAGATCTGCATCCCTGTTTCTCCCCAGGGTCACCGTACTACTACAGTGCAACATCACGGGGGGCGGGCCCTGCTGCCACTGCAACAGCCTCCGCCTACGACCGCCACTGACCCCTTCTACGAAGAGACGACGAGGATGACGGGGCGGAGAGGGGGACAAGGGGGGGGGGGGGGGGATAGCACCAGCACTGCACAGTACAAACCTGCCTACGCACGGACGACAATGAGGATGAAGATTTCAAATTTTTGACGTCAGTGAAGTTTGAATTTTCTTTGACTGACACTTAAGCCGACAAACGCACTGCTGGGCTGAAGACAAGCTGTATGGGTGTGACATTACTGTGAGGACACAGGCTTGACAGTGTCAATAATTGATATCGGATAAAAAAAATGGTCAGAAGCAAGTGAATTTGGACCCTCCTATGATAAATCAAGGCTTTGCTATCCCTGTCCTGTCTTTTACCAATAATCTACAAATCCAAGAAGTAAGTGGACTAAGTGGTGACTAAAACTGTGTTGTGATCTTGGGTGGTTAAATGTTGCGTTTTCAGGTTGAAAAAAATATTCGAGCAAAATTGCTTTTTCAAACAGTGTCTTTTTATGCCCCCGACATCAATCAATCAATTTTCTATGCCATGCTACGGTGAAGTAAAGACAATCCAATTCCCATAACTTTGAAAGACCAAAATCACCCATATCATTACCATTCTAGTCTCTCTTCTGTAGATGCTACACGTTTCCCCTGGGATCACAACGCTCAATTAACGGGATACTGCCATTTTCAATTGGGAGGAGTCAATTTCACAATTGACCGTTCGCTAAGCCCCGCCCCCACGAGCGACTGTCGCTCTGCCTGTCAAACTTTCTGCTATATACAATGATACCATCAACACTGTAGGGGTTTTTGAAACAATGGATCCTTTCAGACAGAAGTAGACAACCTGCTATTTGTGGTCTAAAAAATGGGCGCAAAAGCCAACCCCGCCTTCAGTTTCATCTGTCATGACCACTTTTGCTCTTCTGTTTTGGGATTTGAAAAAAGGCTCGAAGATAAGTCGTATCTCTCTTACTAGAGCCCCCGTGCACACCGCCTCGACATGTGAAGAAATCCAAAGCTTGACGGGCCGGCCGTGCTTAGTTACGGTCGCCGAGCTACGATTGGATGAATCGCTGTACCGGGGTGAGCTTCAGGTGGTTGCAGGCAGATGCCAGTGTGTATCACAGAACGTCTAACGTCCACGCTTTCACGCATTCAAAGTGGCCGTGAGTGCCCCTGACTGACGGACAGGCCTTTCAGCAAAAGCACAGCCTAAAATCTGAGCCCTCCACTGTCAGATGGACAGTGAACACATTCACATCAGACCAAAATAAAAACCCACCGGGGAGAGTCGTCGTACAGGAAGGTGCAATCCCACCTCCCCAGCCAAGACGCAGTCCGGATCAAGAGCTATTTATAATGGGAGGAGACACAGAGTAATATATTAAGAAGCTTTTCTGCGCTGCACTCTGTGATAGGAGTGAATGCCTGTTAATGATTTATAATATGTGTCACGCTGTTGTGCTAGAATAGTGATGATGATGATGATGACAATGCAGTGAAATATGAAATCTTAAAAAACGTTCAAGAAGTCCTTGTTTATAAATATGATCTGAGTTTCATGTTTATAGTTTGTCGCCTGGTAACAGTTGAGGCAGGTGCCATTGAAATTGAAAAAAAACGCCATTTTTATCTACTTCCTGAATATTGATGGCCAGGAAGCTGCGGCTCTCTCTCTCTCTCTCTCTGCTGCTCTCTTTCTATTTCCCTCTCTCTCGCTCTGTGCTGCTCTTTCTATTTCTCTCTCTCTAAACTCCCCAAAGATGGCCCCCCTAGTGGATCGGCTGACTAACTACAAAAGCACAAAGAGACTCAATCATCATTTAAAAGGCGCCATTTTGCTTTTTTTTTTACTTCCCTTTAGAACCATGACTTCTTCTTCTTCTTCTCCCCCTTTTGAGTGAGTGTCCTTCAGCTTGTTTGGCATCCCGAAATTGTTTCTAGAAGAGCATTCATTTTCGTTTTATTTTTGTTTGTCTCCTCCATCAGTTCTGCGCTGTGACAATGTATGACACCAGGGTCGAGGCCTTACCCATCACGTACAGACAGGCCAGGACAGATTTGCCCTTCGGCGCTGATCTGAAATCAGTGTTTCCCCTCTAAAATGTGCTTCTTTTTCTTTTTTTTTTGGAGGGCTCACGTTGTTGATCTCGTGAGAGGGCAGAAACTCCCCTGAACCTGTACGCAGCTTCCTGTCTCACTTCTGTCCATACAAGACGTGTACAGTAATCAGTGAACGAGAAGAGAAGCCACAATATCTATCGCGATTTCAGTTATTCACATTTTAGATTTTAGTGATGAAGCTTTCTTTATGATAAAAAAAAGACGAAGAAATGTGTGGTGTTGTTTTAGCCATCGTCTGCAAATGTTTACATATCTTTTGTTGTTGTTTTTTGGTATGCGTGGCTGACCGTAGCGCTTCATTGCTACTGTGTAGTTTTACTAGCGAACAAATTGAAGGCACTAAATCTGCAGCGGGAGACATGAAAATAAAGCTATATATAAACGTACACCTATGAACACTGAGCGAAGCTGTTAGTTTTCGAAATCTTTGTTGTTCCTGGGTTTTTTGAAATAGCGATAGAGTGGATCCTTTTACATTTGTAGACCTTCAAAGTCGTGCTGCACACGTCTCTAAAGCAGATTCTTATGTCGGCTCGCCCGCTGTGCTGCCGGCGTGCACCGCAGCAGGAGCCCTTCCTTATTTCTGTCTTTCTCTCTTGATCCTTCTGAGGCATTATTGAACCTGAACCACACCAGCTGAAAACAAGGACAGTGCCTTTAGTTTTATATGTCACCCCACCCCTGCCAACCCCCCCAGACTGACCACGCATCACTTAAACAAGATTCTGCGTCCCTCCGGGTAACTCCTCACACAAACAAAAACGCTGCCCATGCAGGGTTGTCGATTATATGAAGCCTTCCACGAGATAGTAGCAACCAGTGAGCTCTGATAACAGGACCTGGCCCTGATCCGGCACCCTATACTCACTCAGCACACACATTTCAGTCACAGACTCACAAGGGTAATGTTGAACTCATCCGATGCAAAAATGAACAATCTGCAAACGACATCATGCGGCTGGAAAGTAACAAAAATCGAAATAGATTCCAAGAAAGGCCTATTTTTAGGAAAGTCAAGGGAAGCAAATGTAAAATCAAAAGATGGCCCGGGACTCTTTCCTCGCTGAGCGGCACGAGCGATGGTAGCCTGAAGATGTATAAATGAGATGACAGCTATTATTGCGTCAATTTAGCTTCCAGCCACCAGTGGCAGCACTGAGTCAACGATGCAAAGAAGGGATTCCTGTCGTTAGATGACTTTAAAGATGCAATGTAAGGGATTCAGAGCATTACTATAGCGGCCAAAAACAATTTGCTATGTAAAAATATAGTGGAGGAGTGTCTACCTGAACAGAGAATGAAGTCGCTCTCTGCGTGTGTTGTAATCACTGCTTTCATATGGTGGTTAACACTGTTAGCTCTGTCAACACTGTTTTCTGTGGTTTGCGCTTTTAGCACTGGTTAGCTGCGGGCCACCAGCTCAGCCGTCGCCATGTTGAAAGCCGTTGAGAGGCAATAGAAATGCTCCCATCTTTTTTTTTTAGCTCTCAATAGAAGAGCTATTTCATGGATTGATATTTGGTACAAACATTCATTCCGGAGTGACTGAAATTTCAAACTGAAATATACAAATTTGGATAAATATCCATGCAGGGCCGTGATACGTGATGTACGGCCTCGGATCAGGGCTAAACAGGACCCACTGGCTCGACAAGGAGTGAAAAAAAGGCACAAAAATACAAAAGCCAAGTAAGTGACAGACATGTTACAAGTCTGTTCATTAATATCGCTTTATTATGTTATTATTCAACCAGAGCGTCTTATAAATGAATACACCCTTTTTCACACGAACACACACACACATTACTGTAAACATGACGACATATCGATTGGGAGTCGTTCTCCTTGAAGAGGTGACTCCAGCCGCGCCTCCCGTGTCCGCTCGCCAGAAGCTGCGACACCAAACGGGGCCCAGATTCCTTCTCCGGCGTAGCCAAGAAGCCCAGCCACAAGTTAACAGGATTATTTGTTCAACTATGCATCTCGTAGTGAAACAGCTTGCCTTGCCATTGCTTTGACCTAATTGGCTCACATGGGGAGAGAGAGCTGGGCTCTCATTGGGCCGCCGTCGTCTTCGATTGGCAGCCGTGACATTGACTGCAGCAATGAGAGGTGGTGGGGGGGGGGGGGGGGATTGTCGTTGTGGGTGGTACTGTAGGAAGCACGGGCGGGCAGAGGCCACACACACACAGACACACACATAAATATAAGTACAGACACAAACTCTCTCCCTCCCTTTGTCCTTTGCAGAGAGTGGGGATCGCCCCTCCTCTCGTGGCCCATGTGTTCCCCAGGGGAGGCCAAACCTGCTGTGCCATCAGAAGCTCATCCCGTCTTTCTTCTCCCCCTCCTCCCCTCCCTCCCTCGGCCCTAATCTCATCATATCTCACGCACTCGTCCCCCCTCCCCTCTCCTCCCCCTCCCCTCCTGTAGCACTGCCACAGCACCAGGATTAGGAATATTAAAAGTATTCTGTGGATTTCAGGCCTGTGACCTTAAAGAAAAAGAAGTCATCCCTCTTTCCCTCTCACCCCCCCCCCCCCCCCCTCCATCTCCCTCTCTTACTTTCCTCTCTGACTATTCAGACGAGATGCTCACACTGTCCTGTCAGACATCCTGCGCAGGAATGAAGCAGGGTGCCAAAGCGAGGTCATTTCAATGGCAACATTGCTGCCGGTATTCTTTATTTGGCCAAGAATATTCTGCGAGATGGCATCTCGTAATTCTGTAGAGCGTTTAAAAAACACAAAGAAACAGCGGCTTCTGATCAAACAAAGACGTTTCATTTCTAGTTTACTGTCCATGAAAATTCAAATCGCATCCTGAGTTTTTTTTTTTTTTATCCCAGCTCCAAATCAAATAGAAAACTGAAATAAATGCAAATTAGTTTTTCTTTTTCTTTATTATGATTTCTCAGCGAGTGTGCACCGCCCGACTGTATCTCAATATGAAATCCATGAAGATGGCTCCTGCCTCTGTGAAACCTGAGGGGATTTCAGCATCACATCTTGACAGCAATTAGTGGCACAATCTGTTTCATGCTTGCTGATATAACTAGGCTCTGGACAGATCTCACACTGAAGTGTTACAATGTTCTGTACATCTTAATATTATTCAACTGTGGAAGAGGAGACATACACAGGACTCAGCCTACAAAAAAATCAACTGTGCTTTTTCAGCAGATGTTTCAATCAAAGTAAAAAAGAAAAGAAAAAGAAAAATAGATAACATGATTTTTCACCTTACTGTGGCCTTTCGTGTAACAATCTGGAGTTTTTTTTGTGTCCATGGCTTCCTATCTGGGGTGTTAAAGAGATATTTATATCTGTGACGTTTTCGTTAACAAAAAAAAAGAAGAAAGAAATACATCCGAATGCGAAGATGAAATTAGGGTTCAACGATTCAGCTTCTTCGAAATCAAACGCGACAAAAAGAAAACATATCTGTAACATTCACCAAAGCCTGCGATGCCTGTTTTAAATAATAGATTCTTGTACAAAAAAAACCCCACATATAAAATAGCAGAAAAGACTTACAGATACAAACACAAAATGAAAATAAAGAAATGCCTTCAAATATTCTGGACGGGAGGATATAAAAAAAAAAAAAAAGTTGAAAGAAATGCTTCTTTAAGAAAATGTGTATGTTTTTTATTCGATTTTCTAGTAGTTGCAAACAAAACTTGGTGTTTTTTCTCTTCGTGTGTTGCGTGTTGTCTTAATATTTGAATGTATTTTACTGCAGTGCGAATTTGCCAAAGATATCATATCACTTGATTTCTCTCCTTTTATTTAAATTTTTTTTTTGGGGGGGGGGGGTCGTTTTTTTTTTTTGTTCCTGAATTGTGACCAATTTTGTTCAGAAAACTGGAAATAAATGTTAAATTTGATATTATGCTTATTTTTCATATTCCATGTCGATGTTATCATTATTTTATTCCTTGGGTTTGAGTTTACTGTGAAATATTAAATTGCAGTTTGCTTGATGCATCTCTTCATACTGTGTACATGTCCATCCGTCCACCTGAGTGACTGTTGTTGGTGAATTATTCCATTTATGTACCTGTAATGTGAAGCTAAGAAGTAATTATTTGTAAATATTTGCCATAATTTTATTGGTCCTTCAGAATAAAAAATAATTTTTTGGAAGTTACAGTTTCCGTGTCAGTACTTGGCTACGAATGTGCCCGTGTTTTTCTTGCATAGAGACAGAACACACGCACACCTATTGCCACATTCCTCCACGTCCAGCGTCAGCCTGGACACACGGAGACTTGTCTCAGTGTGACAGCTGTGCAGCTTTCATCCTGGGGACACATCTCGGGGCATCTATCTGGAGGCGAGGATTGTGTGTGTGTGTGGGGGGGGTGGGGGTGGGGGGGGGGGGGGGCGCACAGCTAAACCCCCTCCTTCTCCTCACCCCACCACTTGGAGTGAACGGAGAGTCCCAGTGCTGCAGTCTTGGCTGCTGGCCGAGTCCAGGAGGGGGCAGAGGTGCGTGTGTGTGTGTGTGTGTGTGTGTGTAGAGGGGACTAAGAGGAGGAGGAGGAAGGGGGAGAGGGGTGATAATAGGACACAAGCCACGACATGGCGACAATACGCCACACACACAGAAAACAGCACAAACCCAGCTTGAGACACAGGCCGGGCTGTCCACAGTTTGGGTGCCTGCCCAGGACTGCAAAACGGCACAGTGCGCTTGCTTGTGTGTGTGTGTGTGTGTGTGTGTGTGTGCAAGCTCATTTTGGTTCCTCAACAACTAAAGGCAGCCCTGTAAGAATTAATCATATGGTAAATATTTGTAAAGATTGTTTTATTCCAGCAATCAGGGTTGGAATAACCCTCTATGGGGCCAAGGGCAAACATGAGCTGTGGGCCCCAAGTGGGCCCTTCCACACATACATGTCCTCCCATTCCAATGCCATGGCAACTAATCAGAAGGTAGCCCCGCCCTAAAGCATACCTCGAAATGGACCATCATTCACTAAATGAACATCATGCTGTATTGAAGAAGACTTGAAACTAGAGGTTGAGACATAAACTCATGTTTACAATGTTTACTGAGGTAATAAATCAAGTGAGAAGTAGAGTCATTTTCTCATAGACTTCTATACAATCACACTTCTTTTTGCACTGAAGGAGTCGCCCCCTGCTGGTTAGAAGACAGACTGCAAGGTTAAGAAGTCAATCTTTTTTTATATATGATTTGCTTTCTTTCCTAAATTGGTGGAATCATGATAAGAGTGGACCAGCATCTACATTTTGTACAACCGCAATATAATACCACGATATAATACCACGATATAATACCACAATATAATACCACAATATAATACAAAAAGCACAAAAATACAATGACATACATTTTAGGTTGAGTGTTTAGCAAGACGCTATTGAGTTGCATTGTGGGAATTGCAGGATCCAGTATTTTTTGGAGCTTTACTCATGCTGGGGACTAAAAGTCGACCTTTGTTGCTTCGGTTTTGATGTTTTGTTTCTTTTTTATCTGTCACTTACAACATCAGCTAAAAGTGTAATTTATTCAAACAGTCTCCCTCTGCACTTACGATGCATGTAACAAAGCTATAAGACGATTAAGGTGTGGAAGGAAAGTTTCATTTTGCACTGCCGTAGTTTAAAGAACTATGCAAGTAGACTACTCAAAATTGGACCAAAACGCTGTTTGACTGACAGGTGCAGAGCCGACATGTGATCCGTCAGATCAATGTCGGCTTGAAAAACAAGAGTTTGACAGTGTTCTGTTAGTTAGAAAGCAGTGCCACACCCTCTGCCCTCTTCACTCTCCCCCTATTACATAACATGACTAGGCATTGCCATGTTCTACCTCTCCTCCTCCTCCTCCTCCTCCTCTCTGGCTTTCATACAAGAGCAGGAGACAGACAACAGTGGTACTTATGGAGGCCAAGAAGTCATGCAAATTAACGTCAGTCAGCATCAGTGTGTTTTGGCCCTCCAGAGCCCCTGTAGGGAGGAGGTGTGGGGCCAACTGAGTATAATTGGGCCTCAGCTGATTAGTGAAGAGGGGCTCATACAGGATAGGGGGGGGGGTGAGATGCTGAAGAGATATTAGGAGTGAGAGAGCAGAACCTTTGAATGAAAGAGGAGAAGGAAGAGAGAAGCTGACAGAACATACAGAGGGAAAGGATGGAGCAGGGAGTGTTTGAGCGTCATTCGCTGAAAAGAAGTCAGACCACAAGCAGTCAGATGATTATACAAGTGTTAACAAACACAAGAACGTCAATATTGGATGATTCTGCAACACCTCGCACTAATGCCTCCAACTTTTTTCTCTACAATATCTGCACACACCAATATCTGCCTCATGTCATCAAGGAGAGACTTCTTGCACTGGTAATGGGATTGGGAATAAATGAGGCCCAGAATTGTCCATTATAGACGGGATTCTTTAGGATATTGGGCTGCAATCTGTACGTAGGAAGTGGACACAGTCACTGTGACGTTTCCCATTGTTTTGTGGACTGAATAAAACAGTCTGTGAATAAAACGGTTTATTCCAGCAATCAGGGCTGGAATAACTCTCTATGGGGCCAGGGGCAAACATGAGATGGGGGCCCCGAGTGGGCTTCGGTTGAACTATGTCACCCCATGACATTTAAAACACTGATGAGGGATTGCGAGCCCACATCGCTTCATTTTAAAGGGTCACGAGGAAGTTCCAATCTCACTTCCACGTGTAATTGCATGCATGTCGCCTATATCTATCAACACCTTTCGGGTTTTATCGCTGAGCAAGCACTTCTTTTTGCATCGGGGAGAAGCAAGCCAGTCCACCGTTTGGTCGGACTGTTTGCTCATCAAATGAGGAGAATCTCTGACACACTAATGGCGCAACAAAACAAAAAAAACAGTGGTTTGACCTTATCACAGAAGACATTTGGACCTCACAGAATGAGCCGTTACATGCCTCCCATTGCCCTTTACGGCAGCGTCCATGTTCACACACTGACGCCACACAGATGCATTACACACAGTGGTAAAGATGAGCGAGGCTTGTACAGAGTGCTTATGTGCTGTCCATCATTAAGGCCCTTCGCGCACACCAGAAATGAAGGTGACACGTAGTTCCCCCCCCCCCCCCTCTCACCCATCACTCACAATCCCTCACAACAGATACTACATGTAACAAATGTCAAATGTCAAATGTGTGTGTGTGTGTGTGTGTGTGTGTGTGTGTGTGTGTGTGTGTGTGTGTGTGTGTGTGTGTGTGTGTGTGTGTGTGTGTACATGTCTGTGCGTGTGAGTGTCGGAACCATTGGCAGGCTTGTTGAACTAATAGCCTAACTAATGTGTCTACATTCCCTCCCCCCTCTCCTTACCTCCCTCACCCACTCTTCCCACTGCAAAACTGACATCTATGAACTGAGCAGAGGAAGGAGGGAGGGAGGGAGAAAAGAGGGGGGGGAAAAAGAGGAGAAGAGTGGGTTGACAAGCGGCGGACCCTCTCGCCCTCCCGTCTGACTCCGTCTATCTCCCCCTCTCTCCCTGAGGGTTTGTCTCTGAGGGTAGCGCTATGATGAATAGGCCTGTCTTAGCTAACCTAGCGGAGACCAATTAGAGAGAGAGAGAGAGAAAAAGAAAAAAGAAACTGAAAAACAATGAGAGAAACTGAAGCAAAAGGGGAGAGCGGGAGGAAGGGCAGAAAGGTTAAAAGGGAGGTAGGATGGGGTAAAGTGGAAAGTTTAAGACAAAGCATGTTGGTGTACTGTTGTGTGTGTGTGTGTGTGTGTGTGTGTAGGTGTGTGTGGAAGAGCTGTCAGTGCTGAGGGAGAGGCAGCATGAGGGGCTGGCCTCTTAAGTCTTAACCTCGTCTGCTGCTGCAGGAAAGGCTTTGACAGCAGAGACGCACAAACAGGACCGATGCTCGAAAAACACCTCCTCCTCCTCCTCCTCCTCCTCCTCCTCCTCCTCTTCCTCCTCCTCTTCCTCCTCCTCCTCCTCCTCCTCCTGAGAAACCTTTCACTGCCGCGCTCCTCGTTCTTCCCCTCCCCTTCCCTCCTCCTGCTGCTGGTTATTCTGTTGGTCCTATATATGTTGGCATCTTTTTTTCTAGTTTTTTTTTTTAAATCAATAAAATAACTGATGTCCGCATCCCTGATTGATTGTTGCTATTGGTGTTTGCTGCAGTGTTTTTGAACCACAGACTGTACACAAGAAGGGGACACAGTCACAGTGGTGTTGCCCATTGGTTTGTGGACTATGAATTGAAGCCTCAAGTTTGAAATTTCAGCCGTCGCCATCTCCCCGTCCTCCTTCCTCAACGAATTACCGGCCTCTCCCTCCCCCCAACTCTGAGACAATTACAAACATCCCTCTTCCCGTTTATCACCGACAATTAAACAGCACGGACGGAGGCGACTTCATGAGCAGAGAGTTGAGGGCGAGGAGAGACGAGCGAGTCGGCAGTGAGAAAGACAGAGGAAGGCTGACAGCACAATTAAGGTTTTTAATTCTCTGCTTGAGTGGGCCGGTCCAGTCTTTATGCTAATTAGAATGCCACGGCCGTGTAATAAATCTCTCTGATCCAGCCTCATTTCCCTTCTGTCTGTCTCTCTCACAACAGCGCAGAAAGTTCACCCACTACTTCCACCTTTTCGGCTGGAGTGCTCATAGTTTCGATACAATTGTGTTTTTTTCATGCAGTTTTGAACGCTTCCCAGAGATCTGAGGGTTCCACAAGCGTGGCGGCCTCCGCCATTTACTGGTTGGCCAAGCATTCGCCGCCTTGCCTCAACGACGGTACGACTTGTAGTTTCGCTCCCTGTTAACTCGCTTTATTAGTGTTTTCAAAGAAATATGGTTTGCACGCCTTGCAAACACATCTACGGGCAATGAATGCAGAAAACATTTTCTCATTCCTCTCCCCCTCTTGCCTTATCCGCTCATCTCCATTTGACGGACATGTCTAATGACAACATCTGCGGATAGAAAACAGCACAACAATCCGCAGATAATTGGGGGGGGGGGCCGCGCTTAAAGACGACGGGGAAAATGAGAGGGCTAAGTGCACAACTGTACACTTGTTTGTTAAAGTAGCAACTAGCAGATATATTTTCACCCTCATTTAGATCACGAGGACGTACGCTAATCAGTGCTTCTTTTTTTTGTGTCAGTTGTTTGCTACAAAGTGTCCCAAAGCCAATTTAAACACAAAATCTGTGGGAAATAAGAAACTGCAGTTGCATGTTCATTAAATAAATGAAGGTGGAAGCAGGTTCAAGCTGATTTTTACTTGAAGAAACACAACGAGAACATTTTACAGCAGAGTTAGTCTCGCTGCACATCCGTGTGACCGAACAGCCCCAGCCTGGTTTTGGTGTGAGGCCTCTCCAGGTACAAAACTCTCTCGTCTGCCGCGTCACCGTCGGCCATCTTGTGCTGCGTGAGGGTCAAAATGGCCACCGCCCCCACCACCAGGGCCAGGTGGATCAGGTACAGGGCGACACGGAGGCCCGTTAGCAGCAGATGGACACAGACAGTGGCGACACACCAAGGCCAGGCCAGGAGCAGCAGCAGGGAGTGATGCAGGGAGCTGAGGACAAGAGCCGGGACGGACAGGACGAGTCTGAGCAGCGCGGACGCCAGCCAGGAGTACAGAGACAGAGGGGACAAGAGGAGCGACGCCACGGCCTCGCTCACCGAAGCGGCCTAAAAGAAGAAAATGCAAAGTTGACGACGTGATAACTGATGAAAAGGGGCCGATGACGGAGCAACATCAAAGTATATTTGGAGTCGTGGCTCTTTCAGCTCCGTTTTGGTCTCCACCAACTATATATCTGGCTCTTTAGCTTCACTATGTTCACCAGCTAGTCGCCTTTATTTTTAGTAAAAAAGAAAACATGGGGTGTAAGGGTATGACATGCAACAAAACGTGCTGAAATCCAACCACATTCACCCACCAGGGCTCTCCAGAATATTAAATATGAAAGGTTCTTTTAGGCCTGGAGGTAAAAAAATAAAGTTAAAAAAAAAACAAATCTCTTATTCCTTTAAATATCCCGACCCCCAAGTCGTGAACCTCTATATATAAAGCACGTGTAGGCCCTAATTACTTCAACCTACCTCACAAGGATTTCCATGCAAGCTGTCATCGGACATCTGAGCCTTTCGAAGCCCTGAAAAATAAAGCAATGGACAGATATGCAGTCAGAGGAACAAAACGAAATGGAGGATGTGTCATGCAGCTGCCTCACAAAACAAAAACTGCAAGCAAAATTATTGGACCGTATCAGTGTAACAGCTCTGCTCAAAAAAACATAAACTCACATAGGAAAAGGAGAATGAGAACGGCTGTCAGCAGGAGCCTCATCTCTCTCAAGCCTGAGAAGAACAAACAAAACCAGTGAACACAAATCTGATGTAATCTGTCGGAGCATTCAAGAAGGAATTCTACCTACTGGGTTTCAGCTCCAGCCTCGCACTGCTCCCCACTCTGCAAAGTTCCTCAGCTTCAACTCATTAATAATCCTCAGACATGCCCTCTTGGTCTGGTTTTCAAAGCTGTTTCAAACAAGCATGGACTGAACTTCACAACATGAGAATAGAGATTGCAGTGCCCCCTGCTTGAATGGAGGCACAACGACAAGAATCAGTTAATTTCACTTCATTTATATTCGCAGACCTACAGGATTTTTTTATTATTATTATTATTATTATAGGAGGAAACAGTGACTCATCTACCTTATCAGCAAATGAACTCAAAACACCTGCAAAGGTTTGCTGAGCCTTTAAATGGTCTCAGTCTGGTTCATAGGCTACACAATCATGGGGAAGACATTGGCACCATTCACAAGGAGGGTAAGCCATGCACAAAAGGTCATTGCTAAAGAAGCTGGCTGTTCACGGGGGGCTGTATCCAAGCATATTAATGGAAGGTTGAGTGGAAGGAAAACGTGTGGTAGAAGGTGCACAAGCAACAGGGATAACCGCAGCCTTGTGATGATTGTGAAGCAAAGCCCATTCAAGAATTTGGGGGAGATTCACAAGGAGTGGACTGCGGCTGGAGTCGGTGCTTCAAGAGGCACCACATACAGACGTATCCAGGACATGGGCTACAACCTTGTGTCAAGCCACTCCTGAACCAGAGACAACGTCAGAAGCGTCTTACCTGGGCTAAGTTACCTGGGCTGTTGCTCAGTGGTCCAAAGTCCTCTTTTCAGATGAAAGTACATTTTGCATTTGGAAATCAAGGTCCCAGAGTCTGGAGGCAGAGTGGAGAGGCACACAATCCAAGTTGCTTGAGGTCCAGTGTGAAGTTTCCACAGTCAGTGATGATTTGGGGAGCCATGCCATCTGCTGGTGTTGGTCCACTGTGTTTTATCAAGTCCAAAGTCAGCGCAGCCGTCTACCAGGAACATCTTAGAGCACTTCATACTTCCCTCTGCTGACAAGCTTCATGGAGATGCTGGTTTCATTTTCCAGCAGGACTTGGCACCTGCCCACACTGCCAAAAGTACCAATACCTAAGATGAGACGCCAGACCCAACAATGCAGACGAGCTGAAGGCCGCTGTCAAAGCAACCTGGGCTTCCATAACACGTCAGCAGGGCCACAGGCTGATCGCCTCCATGCCACGACGCATTGATGCAGTAATTCATGCAAAAGGAGCCTCGACCAAGTATTGAGTGCATACTGTACATGGACATAGTTTTCAGTAGGTCAACATTTCTGTATTAAAAATCCTTTTTTTTAATTGGTCTTATGTAATATTCAAATTTTCTGAGTTTGAGTACTGAATTTTGGGTTTTTATTAGCTGTAAGCCATAATCATCAATTAAAAGAAATAAACTCCGGAAATATATCACCCTGTGTGTCATGAATCTATATAATCTGAGTTTCACTTTTTGAATTGAATTACTGAAACACTTTTCGATGACATTCTAATTCATTGAGATGCAGCTGTGTGTGTGTGTGTGTGTGTGTGTGTGTGTGTGTGTGTGTGTGTGAGAAAGGTGACAGCTGGCTTTTATTCCAGCTGTTGTGCACAGCCCAGCAGGAGTCATCACAGCCACTGGAACAATATGGACGATACGGGCTGAGGTGGATGTTTTAAATATTTTATCTCTCCAACTTCAACCTTCACCTCAGTCTAAAATGTCCCCCCCCCCCCTCCCTCCCTCCCTCCCTCATCCTCAGACTCCATTAAGGTTAAACCCCCCTTATCACCTCCACCATCGTTAACCCCCCACCCCCGCTGAGATGCCAAGGAGAACCTGCCACCAATGAACGCCAATCAGAGGTTGTTCAGATGTTGCCGGCAATGCTCGTCATTATTTAGCCGTTCAGGCAGCCATAACAATCACGCTCCTGCAGCCACTTCTTACCACGATCATCCACCATTTTCGGCCTCGGGGCTAAATCACCATCTTCCACTGCGGTTATGAATGACCCAGTCTTAACTTCTCAAGGATACAATTCAGCACACTGTCTCTGTGGCAACATGTTCAGGTAAACGCATTACTTTTGCATAAAAATGCGGAGACAAAAAAAAAAAGTTTGTAGTTAAGATTCCATTGTCAAAACATGTGTATTCAACATGTGCTTTCGAACCCAAAGTATCTAAAGTGACACTCACCACTTACTTTCACTAAATACGAACGGACAGAAGCTGTCACTCAGCGAAACTATCACCATCAATCTGCCAACGAGGAGTGAAGACCGGGAGACAAACAGCAGGATGATGACAGGAGTGTAAAACACACCACTGCTCCATCAAACTGCTGAGTGAACGAAGAAAAAAAACTAAAATTCAATGTCAGTGAAGGAGATAAATTAATCTAGATCGTCCATTAACCATAAACACAAGCTTATTACACTTACGGGAAACCATTTATTTCGCTCCTTTTATGTCAACAGAAATGTGACAGACAGTAAAAACTAGACAAGCACCAATGAGAAATATAAGCAGAAGCTTCGTACAACACAACCATGTAAAAAACGAATACCACGATGGAAGAATTGTAAACATGTACATTAATGACAGTAAATTACATCTACAGGGGAGAACAACATCGAAACATAAATATGTTAATAAGCAGCCAGAAGCTATACAGTTCATAGCGTTCTCCAGCTTAATCATTATGAAGTAAAAGAACAATGCTCTCCATAAAACAAGATACGCTGTACAGGATCCTGGCATGAAATGCACCTTTCATGTAACATGTACTCTGGGGATTGCAGGCTGGCCTGAGGACAGGTTGAAATATTCACTTTGAATAATGAAGGGCTAATAATTAATGTGCTAAGACGCCTTCCCGTGTCCGAATCTGTGCATCCATCCCTGATCAGACATCATTTCTTCTTGGACACAAAAAGGCAAATGTCCATTGGACTCGGACCAGGAAGTGACGTCGTTAGGAAAGTGCAATGATTTAGATACTGGCCGAGGAGAGGATGTCCTCCACCAGGTGCTTGTAGACCCAGGCGTCTCCCTTCAGTCTCTGGCGCCGGATCCCGACGACCTCCGGCCTCTGCAGCATGCACACCTCCAGCTCAAACGCCATGGTGACCTTCCCGAAGTCGCCCCAGGTCCGACACTTCAGGGTATACCTAAAAGAAAGGCGGCGCAGGAACATTAAGATGGCATCAAACGCTGGGCCGTCTGATCAGGAGAGGGGATGTGATGCGTTATCTTCTTACCCCTTCTGTGTGAAATAAACGTTTTTCTCCGGCAGGATGGAGAGGATCTGGTTGAGGATCTGGTCTGGATTGGTCTGACTGGTCAGAGTAACATTGTACTGCGCCTAGCGGGAAAAGACGAGACAAAGAAAGTGATGCGTGCAATACTCCAGATGCAGAACGGGTGACAGGTTAGCGTGCAGGAGCAGGTCCTGCTCTCCGTACCTTGATCTTGCGCGGGCCGTCTCGCCTCTTGCTGGGGGTGAGCATGGTGATCATCTTGTCCAGGCCTCTCTCCAGGGAACCGAACACGTTTCCTCCCCTCTTCTTCTTCCCCCCGCTGTCTTCTGTCACCGCCATGTCCAACGACCGAGACCTGGGTTGGCAAACCGGGGTCTCACGTTTAGTCGCTTACCTAACCCTTCCACTAGATCGCGGGATTACATTTCAGTGTTTCAGGACAGAAGCGGGCACGATTCAGTCCAATTCTTGACTAATTTAGTTGATTAGCTCATTCAAACCGACTTTCACTGAGTGAGCGGGGCTGTTGGACGAGCAACATCCTTTAGAATTCAGTCACCGGTGAATCATGGTTTAGTCTCTTTCGGCCACCTTGAAGTCTCCAGCATTCTTAAGCTTAGTTTATACTCGCCATAGTGAAGCCGGAGCGAGGTGCCCAAGTGATCGCGGCACCTCTGAATTTTTGTAACTTGGAACACGCGATCACGTGACTGTCACAAATAGTTTACTGATAAAAGCACTATTTCCATGTCATGGGATTATACAAAGAAGGCCAATTTGTTTTAGATGCTTCAGAAATAAGTTCTCAAAAATCTAAATTTGAGTACGGTAAGTAATTCGCAGCCAAATCTGATTATTTACAGGATATTCAACCTTCGCTTCTTTACAATGCATTTAATACTTGACTTGTTTCTTTACAGGGCTTTTATGAAGGCGTTAAAGTAGCCCATGAATATGAGGCATGAGTTTGCAGATAATTTCAATTGTGGAGGTTGGTTTATGATTTCTTGCCGGTTACAACTACAGTCTATGGGCCATATAAGGGCATTTCTATGAGTTACACTTCCTGTCTTTTTGATTCTACACAGCTCATTTAGTTTGAGAGCCCTCCGACATTTCGGACAATAATGCAGCGCACAGCGTACAGATTATATACGCCTCTGTGCATGCTTGGAGCTGCAGAGGCTCGCCACGGTGCCAAGCGCGAGTACAAACAAAGCTGTACTTATGCGCTTTATCCTCCCTCCTGCCCCATCATCGTCCATATTCATCCCACTCAGCTGCTCTCACACACACGCACAAGCCTCCACTCACCTTCGCTCAGGACTGAAGGCCAGTATTTCAACGTCCGCCAGCTCCTTGAGCTCTGCTGCTCTCTTCTTAATGTGCTCTTTAGAGGCGCTGCCTCCAGCTGCAACACACACACACACACACACACACACACACACACACACACACACACACACACACACACACACACACACACACACACACACACACACACACACACACACGCACACACACACACACACACTTTAGTGGCAAGAGAACACATGTCACTACAGCCCACGTGGGACGGTGAGCAGAGGAAAGAGACAGCTACACCTGTCACAGCACACACCTAGGGACACACACAGACCACAGTGGTTGTGTGTGTGTGGACAAGTTTGTCAGAGGCAGCATGTCCACTCTGCAGCTTAGAGAACGGAAGGCTGTGAGGAGAGCAGCGCCGAGCCAGATTCCAAAGGTTTAACACCAAACAGGTCGGCTGCAGGCATCACGTTTATAGAGGAAACTAATGAGGCCGGACATCTGCGCAGAGAATTCACTTTGACAAATAATTAAGACTTCAATGATCCTCCATTCATATTCGCGTCCTTCATTTATAGACCAGTGAACAGAATTAGCTCCCTGATAATAACCTCAGCTTCGAGTTGACAGAGATAAGTGTGCATGTGTCCGTTTCCAGTGGTTTCAGTCATGACAGCTAAATCGTTGGAAATATGAGAGGCTTTGGAGTAAAAACCGGCCCAATAAATGAGTTTATTACCAGAAGACAATTTACTTGCAAATGTGTGGCATGTGGACAGGGCACTTGTGATTACGAGAGCCGCGTGAAGGCTGAGCGAGGGAACGAATAAATGGAAGAGAGCGACGCGGAGAGGGACAGCTGGCTCATGCAAATAATCTAATGGAGAATGTGCATCAAGGGCTTGTGTTTGGAACACAAAAAAACCAATTACAGTATACAAATAAAGCGCATGATGAACTGAAGCTCTGTGTTGTCTGTCACTCATTACTGCCACGGGTCCCCTTACCTTTAGGTGTGACTGCGTTGGTTTTGGTGCCATTGACGTGAGCATTTTGGTTGGGCGTGGTCAACACGTTCTTGTTGGGCCGTGCGCTCTTCTTACTGGAAGCAGGAGTGCGAGGAGGAGGCAACGCAAATATCTCGACGTCTTTCTCCTGCACGGTGATGTTCTCCTTGTTCTCCTTGTTCTCGCAGGCTCGCTCTTGGTCTCGGTTCCTCCTGTCCTGGCGGTGCTGTGCTGCGGTCCGGCCCCTCTCTGGGGTCGGGCTGTAAGCGTACCTTTTCTCCGCTGGTCTCTTTGGGAACACGGAGAAGAGAGAAACGTGGTGAGGAGATTTTTTTTCCTTCTTCCTCTTGATGGTAAAGAGTCGGCACAAGTGTGCTCCAACTTCCGCATACCGCGTCTTTGTGGTTCACTGCTCCATCGGGCTGACCTCGGACTCCCTTGGGTGTGTATTTCTTGACTTGAATCCACGGGCAGTCGTCGATGTAGTCCGAGCCAAAGTCCAGAGAACCCGCAATCTTCAGATCGTCCTCGTCCTCGCTGAAGTGAAGGGCCCCCCTCGCCTGGAAACGAGAGAGAAAATAAGACAAAAATATCACACAAAAAACACTTGGTACTGGGAAACAGGAAGTACTTCAGGTGTACAGGGTAGAGACGTAAAGACAGTCAGTAGCCCAGAGAAAGAACAAAGCATTTTGGGAGTCGTGGCACCGAGTCTGACCCGGTGCAGTGGAGAGCAGGAGTCCTCACACACGGTCGGCTCGGGGCGCAGGCGGACAGGTTTGCCCCTCTGCTTCTTTGACAGCAGCAGCAGGTAGGTGGCTGTAGTCTGGTCGTACTGCCACTGTGGGAGTTCATTTGTGTTAGACTGCGTATCTCACAGAGAGAGAATGTAAAATATCATGTTTGCACAGAATACGAGGGGTGCAAACATGATTGACAAGCGTAGTTCTTTCTCTCTCTCACCATTCACGACACAAGAAAATCAACAGATGATGAAGTGACAAACATTGAAATGTGAGCACAAACACACCTCCTCGACCAGCGCCGTGGTGCTCCCCCTCGATCGCTTCATGTTGACAGCCATCTCGGTGATACAGTCCTCGTCGATGTGGCCGAGCTACAGAGGAGACCAGGTACGTTCACGCAAAATCAAAGACAGTTTTTGTCCCCCACATTTCTTATTTGTAAGCACGAAAACAGCAATACTCAAATAATTATACATTTTAAGGATTATGGAATTGTTTCAGGGAAATGGTGTGGTGACTGAAAAGAAATTGGAACAATAACTAAATGGATCGAATAAACAGTTTGAATTCAAAAGAAACGTGTTAAAGTCTGCAGTCGTGCAGTTCTGTTTGTATGTTTGTGTCCGTATTTGTAAAGCAGTGCGTTTCCTGTGTGGTGTGCGTGTGTGTGTGTGTGTGTGTGTGTGTGTGTGTGTGTACCGGCTGCCTGCTACGCCACTCCACGGGGCTGTTGTAGTCTGTTATCGCCCACGGATGGTCCAGCAGCTGTCGAACTGTCAGACGCCGCTTGGGGTCCACCTACAGGACGCACATGGAAACTACAACTCAATACGCAAGAGACCACACATCCAACAAGCTGCAGCATGTTTAAAATACTGCACATGTTGTATAAATTATATTCCAATTATGTAAATTACAAATGGCTTCTTCTCCTCTATTCTAGCAAGTTGATGCGTCGATGTGTGTTGATGAGTTCCACCGTTGTGCAGTGAGACGTTTCTGTGAAATAGCTAAAAAGGGAACGACGGGGGGGAGAGTGCGATTGTTTGTGTACCTGCATCATCTGGTTGAGGAGCAGGACACTACCTGGAGACAGCCACTGGGGGTTATCATATTTACCTCTCTGAAGAGGCACAAAAACACATAATGAAACGTGAATACACTAGAGACAGAGGCAAACGTAAATGTTCTCTGCTTTTGGGATTTGATTAATATCCCATGAACCATTAGAGCACACAATCACTGCAGGAAATGGACACAAGATATTTAAGAGGAACACCAGGATCCAATATTTTTCACACGTCAAATAATAAAATAAAAACACTTTGCTTTACATAGTTGGGGGTTCAGCATTTCAAATGAGCTGAAATACTAAACAGCTGGGACCGTGTCAGTGCTCTTACTGTAATCTTCCTGTAGAGGACCATGCAGTTGTCGTCATCAAAGGGTAGGTATCCACAGAGAAGGGCAAACAGCAGCACCCCCATGCTCCACACATCCGCCTGGAGGTTACACAGCACGCAGCAGTATTTTCAGCTTTACAGTTAGGATTTCACAGCTCAGTTACACCGAGTCATGCACCAGTGAATGTGATCAGTGCACCATGAAAAAAGGGCAGAATTGGAAGTGGAACAGGCAGGTAATCATGACTTTTTTAGTGGAAATACAAATGCGAGGTTGGTTTTTTTTGCATTTAAGGGCAACCGCAGTGGCTCTAAATGTTGGAAACAGTAGCATGCATGTCTCACCTCTGAACCAATATAGGCTTTTCCCTGGATGAGTTCAGGAGCAGCGTACGCAGGACTCCCGCAACACGTCATCAGCTCATAACCCAAACCTCCCTAGAAGAGAGATAACCACATACACATTGTGGTGGGAGCCACCAAATAGATTTGCCACCATGTTTATGCTTTCTATCCCTTTCTCATCACTTGATCGAACAGATAACGGGTATGATACTTTTGCCACAAACACAACGAGACGGGGAAAGTTGGTGATTTACCTTCGGTTTGGCACACAATCCAAAGTCTATGAGCTTTAAGTTGTGGTCTTCATCAAGCAGCAGGTTTTCCTGCAGTTCAAGACGGGCATGGCAGCAGACGTTAAGACCAGCATGCAGTCACAGAAAAGCAGACACATTTTGTTGTCGTGTCACATCCTCTCAGTCACGCGCAGTCAGTGGTGGTCTTTACCGGTTTGAGGTCTCTGTGTGCGTATCCCTGGCTGTGGACGTAGGCCATCGCAGACACAATCTGTCTGAAGAACACCCTGGTCTCCTCCTCTGACAGACGGTCTTTTGCTATGATGTAGTCGAACAACTCCCCACCTGGACAGTACTGAGATTTTAAAGAAAGGGACAGATGTCCTGTTACCAAACAGGACGATGTCACATTCCCACTCACACACAGTGTCTGTGTGTTGAATGCTCACCTCCAGCACCATGAAGATCTGGGTGGAAGTCTCTATGACCTGGTAGAGACGACAGACGTGCTGATGACTCAGGTTCTTCATGGCCTCGATCTCCAACTTCACACGGGGCAGGTCATCCTGGGGGGTGACAGACAGTTTGTTGTTTTTATTAATGTACAATTTGGTTTTTTAATGTTTGATTTTTAAATTGCTCAATTTTTTTATGACAATTAATGATTGCATGCAGAAAACAAGGACATCAGCAAACATGGGCATCCAGATATATCATGAAGAATAAAGAACTAAATAAAGACAGATCAGAGGAATCATACTGTGATTAACAGGAACATATTCTGTCACCATTTTTGCTGAATTCTGATTTCTAAATAATGACTTCTGTAAAATTGATATTTAGATTAATATTTTAACTATTGTGAATAATTGTATATGATGTAATGCATTATAATGTTCTAAGAGTTGATTGCAATGATAATAATTTTGAAATATTTTTTGCATGCATCTGCCATGTGTATAATTGTTGCCTTTCTTTGTGTCATATCATTGTAAACCATGCAATCATCACTTTGGGGTGTGGCAACTTTGCGTTGCTATTGTTTTACCTCAGGTTTCCTGTTTAATGCAAACAGATTTACCAACAACCTGAGTGTGTAAAGGGATTCTTTGACTCACCCCTAGATCCTTCTTGTTCATGATTTTAATGGCAACCTTCTCTCCCGACAAGATGTGTCGACCCAGCTTGACTTTGGCAAAGCCTCCTGACCAACACACAACGTTCATAACACACACACATCAGAGGGGACATGGCACCGACAGAGCCGCTTCACGCGCTGCCCCACATGAACGCCGTCATTACCTGAGCCGATAGTCTCATAAACCTCATAGTATCTGTTGAGCTCTTCGGCCCCGCCGTGCTCCGTTTTTTCCACAGGCATAGTCCCCGCTTCAGCCCCGCACCACGATAAACCTCTCTGCGGTGAGAGAAAGGGGTTTACAGAAGCAGTGTTAGCACTCTCGTTCGGTTCAAGATAAACATTAACAGGCAGCTAACGCCCAGCAAGCTAAATAGACGCTGAAAAGAATTGCAGCGTTAGCTGACAATACTCGTTAATATCACCAAAAACAATAGAAGGAACGTCAGTAAAACATAAGTCACTACTAGCTGACTGAATGTCGCTGTCCAACACGAATTTACCTGAATTTGTGTGAAAACGGGAGAGGAAAAATGTAAAATCAGTCAGCAACCGTACGTCATGTGGAAAAGCACTGTGGCAGAGATGTTTTGTTTCAGAAGTTTGAATTTCGCACGTCGACTGACTCCATTTCCTGCTTCCGGTTTGTGCGCGGCGCGCGCCCTTGTGGCGAATAACAGTACTGTGGCCATGAAAAAAAGAGTTTCAACTTAATGGTGCGTTTAAAGGCTGTAGGTTGAAATGTACCGCATTAAACGGACACACATTTATATTGTAGACTCTCAATATTCATTTTGTATATAGATATTTAATCAACACCTCTCTCAACAACTTTTTTATGAAGGTAGACTGCATTAGTTTCATACATACAGGGAGAATAAGGAAAGGGGACAAACAGCAAATGCATCATAGGTGCACTGCATGATACAATAAAGCAGGAAACGTCCTGTCGTGCTTTATGACGTGTGAAAATGCTGGGCAGGCTCATTTGAGCATGACCGAGGACCGAGATGGCAAGACAGTGGTGGAAGAAGTACTCAGATTGTTTACTTCAGTAAAATTAGCAATACCACAGCATGAAAATACTCAATTAGAAGTATAAGTCCTGTACTGATTTATTTTATTTACTTCAGTAGAATCTAAGTACTATCAGAACTTCATGTGTACGCAGCATTTTAATGTTCTCGGTGGTCAAGATGGAGCTGGTTAGCTGTGACATTTACCTGACGTCATGACCTCATATGCATTCATGGGCAGGTATATACAACCAGTGGGATGGAAGGCATTCTGTATGTTGCAATGGGTGACCTGCAGTGCTGCAGGCATGTGGCTGCAGCGGCTGACCAGAGAGGTGTATTTAGGGTGTCAGAAGGTGTGTGTGTCTCCCCCTTTCACGGCTCCTCCAGCCTGTAATTAGCAGAAGGTGAGAGGTAAGGTCAGAGGCCGCTGCATGTATTTGAACAGATCCCCTGTCTTTTTGTCAGCCAGCTGTAATGACTATATAGAACCACTCTCACTGTTGCAGTTTTCTTGTTGGGCTGTAAGCGCCACAGTAGTTCTCTCTTGGCCAATGTCCTACATTAAAGGTATTGGAAAGGACATCTTGCTAGTAGCAAGGCGTCTGGCAGTCAGGTCATCTCAGTCATGCATTACACTGTGAAGTATACGGAAAACATGTTTACCGGGTGCAAATGTTACATCCCGACACTTAGCCAGCACTGGCAGACAGCTGTGGAGGAATTTTTCGTGATTGATCGGTGGTCATCCTGTGTTTCTCATGGTTGTTAGGGAAGGAGTTGGTCGTACGGGAAGCAACCGGTGGTTAGGGGGCGACCAGGTGTCAGTGAGATGACAGAAACCCCTCATTTGGTTTCTGGGGGCAGCTGGCCAGGACGGGAGAGAGGGACGTCAAACAACCCACAGCTGGGGGGGAAGACGAGTGTGAGGAGAAATAGAAAAAAGAAGGGAGAGCAGAGGAAGATGAGAATAGAAAAGGGGAAAAGGAAAGACAAACGTAGAAAATCGGTTGGTATGGTGATGTAAGGACGACAAAGATTTCATTTCATGGCTGAGCTAAACCTCTATTGACTGTGTCCTTTTGCATTTTGTCTTCCTTTCCTCTTGTTTTTTTTGGCCAGCTAACACACACACACACACACACACACATTTTAAATAGTCAGATCATGTGGTTAAATCTTGTAGAAAGCAACAGAAAAAAAATCGTTTCAGGCCTTTTTTATTTTTTTTACAAAACTATCAGTAAGGGCTCGTTTATTCCCAAATCTGCATGAGCTCACATTCTTACTGCACATTCAAAACCTATTTTCAATGTACTGTAACCTTCTGTAAGCCAGTGGGTGTCCCCGCCCCCTGGGTCCTTTTATAAGATGCAACTCAGAAGAAACTCTTTGTTTTAAATGGTTGTAATGCTTTTGAGCACAAGTTCTGTTACAGTCAATGCCTTTAACAGACAGCGCAGAACTTCCACGACCAGCCTGCCAGTTTGCTGGAGGGATTGCCAGTGAAAGTCTCACACATACAAGCTTCAGATGCTGAATCAAAGCAGATTCAATGTCGTTCGGTTCATTCCGCTGCAATCGCATCAAAAGATGATAACTGTATCATCGTCACAGATCATTGTAGCAGCAGCCTGTATGCATGTAAGTTATGCTGGTACGTGTCATTGTTTGAGTTGTTTAAGAGCCTCTGTGCCACTTCCAGTCACTCTCAGGGACTCACAGTGTGTGTGTGTGTGTGTAGTCAGACATGGCAGCTATTAAGCTGTCACAGTGGAAAATAGACGTTGCAGCGCCTTCGACGGTATTCCCAGTGTTCCCTGACAGACTTTTGTAGGCTCCCAGAATTCCTCTGTGGGGGCTCAGTGACTGGCGGGTATTGACTGCAGGGGACCGGCGTCTTAGATCTGGCCGTGTGCCAGAGAGGCGGAGAAAGAAAAGAATATGTGTAGGGTTTATGCTATAATCCTAATGGTGTTTGTCAGTGTCCTTATGTGTCTCAGGTCAAAGGTCACAAAGAGAGACAGACGCAGACAGAAATCACACATCGCAGCCCGCTTGTCTTTCTCACTCACTCTGCTTTCACTGTGACCCGATTGATTCACCGTGTGTTACGGACATCACGGCACTTTATCCACACATGTGTGACTCATATATCTTTAGGGTTCAAACACACACGCACACACACCTAAGAACACACGCTTTCAGAAAGAAACAGCGGTTCGTCGAGAAAATTGTGAGACTCTCAGCCAATAACAATTTCACACCCGTGTTGTGAGCAGCTGCGGTGTCGATCAGCTGGCAATCTACGGTGAAAGTGCTTTTTTAAGACCTGAAACGTTGCGTTTCTGCTTCTCCGCACGACACAAGGTGGGAAAAACGCATCGCCTCTGCTCCGTCCTTTTACATTTCAAACACTCAACAGTTAAAGTGGTTCCTGATATTTACAACTCTTCCCTCTCCTCACGACACGACATAAAGCAGTGGAAAGTTAAAGAGCCAGACGAGCTACTCTACATTGTGTTTACAGAGCTAAAAGGGTCCTCTGCCCAGAACTAAAAGATTCAGCCAGGGGAATATATTGCACCCATGTGTGTTGGAACTTCTCCCAATCATTTATGTCCATGCAAATGTTACCATAGCCCGTCTGGATAAAGACTTTGGGAGTGTTGGGGTTTTGATTCCTGGCCAGTGGATTTACAGTTATTTCTGAATCGATCTGTTTTTTCCCGGGCTAAACTGAGTCACTATGAAGCTGGCATCCGTTGGAAGTGATTCACTGATAAATTAATTCTTAATCACGCAGAAGGGTTTAAGTTGATGAATAGATATAACATATCCTTTCTTATTATGCCCAATCCAAGCCGTTCTTACCGTGGTGTCTTTTATTTAGTTTTTTTATCCTTCTTTTTCTCCATCACCAGTGAAACAAAAAAAGAAAAAGAAAGGAATTACCCAGAACTAGAAAAGCTTTATAAAGTGAAAACAAGAAGTCGAGAGCGATGTGGGTCCAAAAGCCTCACAAACCTGCATGACGATTCACAGGGAGAGATGTTGTTTTTGGGATAAGCTTCACGATACACTACAGGAGCCTGTCATCGAGCCACAAACGCACATTATGAGCCGTCACAGCATTCATACTGAGGTGCGAAATGGATGCAACTTCCAACTTGCAAAAAACAACTTACATCCCTCCCAAACTTTGCCTTTTTTCCCCTCCCACCCCTCAAGCCAACCCCTACTCACAAACACACACACATTAAACATGTGTGTGTAAGTGTGTGTGTTTGTGTGTGAGTGTCCTCCCTCCCTCAGTCTCTCCATGGCTGGATTGTGGCAGCAGCTTTTCTCCCCGCGGCAGGGCCGAGCTCTGGCTCTCCTCCACCTCATCGGCCTGCTCTACCCACCCTCGGGTGCTCTTCCCTCGCATACCAAAGCCAGCCCACCCCTTCTGGAGGTAGGACGCCCACATGGTTATGGAAACAAAAAAGAATTAATACATAGCTACATGCCTTTTTAAACTGCAGTTTAATAGTTTATGTGATCTCTGTTCGTGATTCATTTGCATAATAGTCACACTTTAATCATGCATGCTAAAACTTAAATCCTTCGTCAGTATCAGGCAGTGCGGAATAACTGCATTACAGACCACTGGTTTGTTTTAGATTATCTCTTTGTCACTCTAATCATCAACAGATCAAGCGAATGAAAAGCATTAAAAAGGCTGAACCAGAAGAGCCTGTTGAGATAGACATGACATGAAAGCAACAGAGCAGTTCAACTTTAAACATGCAAAAATAGAGACTTGTGCAGAGGAGTGGGGAGCAGAAAGGCTCCCCAACTCAAACCAACTGTTGGACTGGACTGGGGGAGCTGTGGGATTTCCAGCAAGAGAGTGGGAGAAGAGTTGGAGAGCGGGATGGATGAGTGAGAACGAGAGAAAAAGAGCAGCAATAGTGATCCAGCGGAATCTATGGTTACGCTGTTGAAAACGCATGCCAGTGATGGTGAAAGCCATGCCGCAGAGGCACATACAGCGCCTGTGCCTGTGGCTTTGTGTGCGTGAAAGTGTGTCTATGTGTGCATGTGTGTATGTTGGCAGGGCTTTCAGGTGGTGACGGGGAATTTCTCCAGGACTTTCCTGCACGTTGGCTACCATAAGATCGCAGAGATTCCCACAGGAGCACGCAACATCAGCATAAGGGAGACAGTGAAGAGCCGAAACTACCTGGGTATACACACACACACACACACACACACACATCCTTAACATCAGACATATTTTCACCATGACAAACACTGCACTGATGCACGAACATGGGATTTTCCCTCCAGCTCTGCGGACCCAAAGCGGCCTCTCCGTCGTCAACGGCAACTGGGTGATTGACAGGCAGGGCAGCTTCACCGCCTTGGGGACACAGCTGACGTACCAACGACCCAACGAAATCCGCTCTCGCAAAGGAGAGTCCATCACTGTAGCCGGGCCGCTGACCGAGAACCTGCATGTTTATGTGAGCAAGGACTGGAAACGCACAATGGCAGCCGCCCCCATTATTCAAATGTACACTGTACACAAACAATACTACTAGTACTACAATGCTACACATCACCCCATACCCCTCACCCATCCCTCTTTCCCACAGCTGATCTACCAGCAACCAGGTCCCAGTGTATACTATGAGTACATTGTGCCTTTAAAGAACACCCCCCTCACTCCTGAGCCAGATCCACCTTCCGACGTCTTGCCCCTGGGTGAGTGCGCATGCACGCACGCACGCACGCACACACACACACACGCACACTTCTGTTAGAGTGACCCTAAATGACCACGGGGCCATTTTCTCACGTCTGAATATTCTGGTTTTCCCTCAGGGAGCGTAACACATAACAGATGCCTCTGTTTGTGTACACACGTGCGTGTGTTTATGTTTTCAGTTCAGATTTCACTGTAACGCCAATATGTGTCATTTTCAGTTAAATCCTCCTACGAAAATTTGATTAGATTAAATATAGTGCACTATATTTACTCATGATAATAAGAAAAATAAAGGTGAACCAACCAACCAAACAGGTGGAACAATGCAAACAGGAAAGTGAAGGATGTGCCAATTGATCCCAGTCTGTACACACACACACACACACACGCACAGAATTTCTAATGAGCCGGAATGAGTGAAATGACCTGCGTGTGCTATAGATGTGCTGACCCTTTAACATTAATATATTTCACTTTATGCTTCATTCCATCCCATTCCATTACCTATCAATCCAACCTTCCCAATGACTTCACTGCCTTTCTTCTATTACTTGCCTGTCAAATTTGGGTTCTTCCTGTAGTTGACATTAGGCCCATCCCACTCAGGTGAGAAGGACCAGTCAGGTGAGAAGAACCACCAAGGTGAGGAGGACCACTCAGGTGAGGAGGGCCACCAAGGTGAGAAGGGCCACCAAGGTGAGAAGGACCCCTCAGGTGAGAAGGGCCACCAAGGTGAGAAGGACCACCTAGAAGAGAAGAACCACCAAGGTGAGAAGGACCACCAAGAAGAGAAGAACCACCAAGGTGAGAAGAACCACCAAGGTGAGAAGGACCACCAAGGTGAGAAGGACCACCAAGAAGAGAAGGACCACCAAGGTGAGAAGGACCCCTCAGGTGAGAAGGACCACCAAGAAGAGAAGAACCACCAAGGTGAGAAGGACCCCTCAGGTGAGAAGGACCACCAAGGTAAGAAGGGCCACCAAGAAGAGAAGGACCACCTAGGTGAGAAGAACCACCAAGAAGAGAAGGACCACCAAGGTGAGAAGGACCACCAAGGTGATGTCACCAACAATGACATCATCAAACAGACACCCCACCCGAACCAGGTTCCCTCTGACCTCAGCGTGAGCTCTGACCCCGGGCCCACCTACACCTGGACAAAGAGTGGGCGCAGTGAGTGCAGCTCGACCTGTGGTGCAGGTGAGGAAACCCATGTAATTCAAAGACGGGCTGACCGCACATTGAATTGATGCTTTCCAAATTTTTATGCAGCATTTTTTTTATTTGTGCCAAATACTTATTCGGGGCATTTACTGTGCAGGCAGGCTTAAATTAAAGGGGACGTATCATGCTCATTTTCAGGTTAATACTTTTGGGGTTACATTTTGGGTTTCTATTATGCTTATGCTCTACTATGCTTTAAGGTTTAAAAAAACTCATTTTTTTAACGTATTGTCTGTCAGAATATACCTGTATTCAACCTCTCTCTGAAATGCTTCGTTTTAGCTCCTGTCTCATTAAGCCCTCCTCCCGCTCAGTGGGTTCTGATTGGCTCGGGTTTTAAACTTAAATGAAACAGTATGTCACACACCCAAAGGGCTGAGATTGCTGGCAAAATGCACGTGCCTCAACATATTTTTGCTGGTGGATGGACTTCTGTCAAATATGTGTATATATACACAGCCATATTTCTGCAGACAAACGCACATTCACTTGTTTAATCTTCGCTGTGTGTGTGTGTGTGTGTGTGTGTGTGTGTGTGTGTGTGTGTCCGCACACTTGCCAGGCAGGCGTCAGTTACTCTGGAGGTGTGTGGAGAAAGACTCTGAGATGACTGTTCCTGCTGACCTCTGTGACCCCGCCCTTGAGCCAACGAACCAGGAAGAAGATTGCAACACCCAGCCCTGTGCTGCATAGTGAGCAACACACACACACACACACACCTGATGCATACAACGGTGACGAACCATGAGAATGAGACACACGCACCCGTACGACGTTGCATTAGTTCCACATGGTGCTGTTTCTCTCATGGTGAAGCCTTCATCACTCGCACACATTCAAGCCGTAAGTCAGTCGCCACCCGTCAAAGTCAATCGCGCTGACTTGCTTTGGTGTGGCTTCTCGTGCTGAATACCGCGGGATCTCACCAAGTCGCCAAGATGCAGCGGGGTGTTTGCGGAGTAACTGTACGTTTGCTTGTGGGTCTGTCAGATGTTTCGCCCGTGGCATCAGAGATCCCTGATGGCTGTCGGTCTGAAATAGATATGTTTCTATTGGGAACGCAGCAGAAGTAATAGAACGCAGAGAAACATCTGAGCTTGTGCAGCACAAATTGGCTTATTTAGCTTGTCCCTGTTTACGATCTCCTGTTGGAGGCTTACTAATGCCGCTTGTAGACCAGGGTCAACAGGTCACACACAATAACTGTGGTCAAAATGAGGACATCATGCTCGGTCAAACTCTGCTTGAGGAATGTCTTCGCCAAACTCACGTCTCATTGTGCAACCACATCTTCCATGACCGACTGCGAGCTGCTCTTTATTTCCTCTCAACCTTCCCTTCCTTGCTCCGTGATTGTCCGACAGCTGGGACGTGGGGGAGTGGTCGGAGTGCAGCAGGAGGTGCGGACCCGGCACTCAGCACCGCCAGGTCATTTGCCGCCAGGTCACCCGCGTTTGCGCCAACGGGACGGAGACCTCAGTCGCCGTGGCCGAAGAGCTGTGCGGGTCCCCCGACGGGCCGGTGACCACGTCCACGTGTCAGCTGAAGATCTGCAGCCAGTGGGAGACGCGATCTGAGTGGAGCCCGGTGAGATCACACCCATACGCATCAGTACTACTAGAACATGACTCTACCCATAAACAAGTCTTTCAGAACATGTACATTTTCATTAAAAAAACCCCATTTACCTCTCTCCCACTGTCTGTCCCCCCCAGTGTTCGGTGCCATGTGGGGTGGGCCAGCGCAGGAGGGAGGTGGTGTGCGTGAGCAACCAGAGTGACGTGGAGCAAGATGAGGAGTGCAACATCAACCTCAAGCCAGACGCGCTGCAGAACTGTGACATGGGAGCCTGTGCACGCAGCTGGTTCACTTCCCTCTGGAGCCAAGGGGTAACACAGAAACTGTGTGTGTGTGTGTGTGTGTGTGTGTGTGTGAGGGGGAGGAAGTGAAGTCACATATGAATTGGCCCTGATTTAGAGCGTATACGTGTGCGTGCGATATTCTTCAGTGCTCTGCAGAGTGTGGTCGGGGCAATCGAACCCGGACGGCACTGTGCCTGATGGATCACGTGACTGATCTCCCATTGGACAGCTGCGAAGGGGAACGCCCACCAGAGGCCACATCGTGCGAGTCAGGTCCCTGCCAGAACCACCTGGAGTGGTACACCGGACCCTGGGGTCAGGTAAATTGACACGCACACATTGCCACACACACACACAAACACCCTATGAAGACATCCATTTGAAGTCCACCTGTGTGTGTGTGTGTGTGTGTTAAGTGTTCGGCAGAGTGCGGGAACGGCACACAGACCCGGAGTGTGGTTTGCATTTTCAATAGCGATGGTCATGTGGAGGTTGCGGACCGGGGGAAATGCTCCAGTCTCTCTCAGCCAATCACAGCTCAGCCGTGCAGACTGAAGCCATGCGGTGTCCAGTGGTACGTCACAGAGTGGAACACGGTAAGTGTCCTTCCACCGTGCAATGATTAACCCCTCATGTACTACCTAGATAGGCTCTGAGAGATCAGTCAGCATGAAGACATGTGGTTGTTACTTACACCGTTGAAGGGTCAGACTCCATCTGCTGGTGACATATCTGAGAAGAGAGGAGTAGTGGACCTTTAGCTGGGATTGTTTTGTCAAATGATGATCAAATCATCTAGATAATCCACAGATCTTAACCTGAACACTTTATTTCTTTGTTAGAATGTAGTTTTAGTGAAACCTGTACTCAGCGATGTCCCTGGATTATCAAATCAAGAGTGACATTTCTGGAAAGACAATTTGCATTCAAGATTTTATAAATGTCATCTTTACTTGCTTTGAACACCAGAAATTAAATTCTCTTGACATTATTATTATTATGTGCTGGAGGCAGATGTTTCAGAGGTCTGAGGATATTGTTATTTTTGGTAATTTGGGTGAATTGACCCCTTGAAGATGACGGTCCACATGAAGTCCTGAGCATGACTTTATTTATACTGTGTGCACAACTCTTTACCTCTGCCTCCTCTCTCTATCTCAGTGCTCACGCTCCTGCAACGGGGGCTACCGCGTGCGCGAGGTGCGCTGTCTCGCCGACAACGTCAGCCCAAGCGACCGCTGTGAGCCCGGTTTGACCCCGGAGAGCCGAGAGGAATGCAACAGGCAGCCGTGTGGAGCCGAGATCAGTAAGTCTGCCGAGCACGTGTCGTACCTACTACAGCCGCGGTTACCACGCGAGAGCAGCTGTTTGGGGGTGAGATTTCTGTTGATGTTGTTGCCATGATGACGATGGCCTATACCGTCTCAACCGGGAAGAACACGGGGGTCAGGGGGAGGAAATAGCTCTGTTTTTAGTGTCCTCTCTTGGTTTATTGGGGTGCCATGTTCTTTCCATCTTGTCCTCTCAGATCCCGTGACACACACAGGTGGACTTCTTATTTTGGGGGCTTTATAACAAAGGGGAATTAAATAGAAAATAATAAATTAACAATAATTAATAACTAGAAAATTCCGCAGGAAATTTTGACAGTGTGGCTGCTACTGCCCGAAGACGTCGCAATACATGCATTACCGGTGTCTAAGCATGTATTTACAGGGTACACCACATGCTCTGTGTGTTTCACTGTGAGAGACATGGTGAGGATGCATGTACTGGAGGTTTTATATTTCACAGAGGAACAACTTTTTCACAACAGCAATTCAAAACACCAAATGCTCAGCTATGTCTGCTTTGCCAACTCACTGCTCTAAGAGTATTGTGAACAATAGAGTCTGCTGGACTGTCTTTTTTTCCCTATCTGCCTACATATGCCAGCATCAAAATCAGTGATGGTACAGTTATCTGCCATCAATACTTGCCAGCTGTAGTATAAGTTGGGCTTCATAAAAATAAATGCAATTATAATGCTGAAAAAAAAAAAATCCAACCCTGATCTTTAACCTAACATACAGTCCTGAACCAACGCTGTTAATACTGTAATAGCTATAAAACGTTGTTCATAGACCAAACTTGGTAAAGAACCAACGGGCTGACAACTACAAAGTGGCTTCATTCAGTTAGCAGAACAGTATGAAAGGACTCTGGCATTGGATCACACACACGTTTTTAACATACACTGGCAGCCTCTGGACATGACTTGCTGATGAATCCATGTGCTAACTATTTGAAACGAGTGCCTTCATTTAGTTAACATAACAAAAAGCAACTGAATCTAATGCCAAACGTCAACACCTTTATACAGTAATTTACGTTCGAACTATTTTGCAAGAGTTTGCAGTTTTGGTGGGACTTTGTCTTGTGCCAAGCAGCCTTGCCCATAACATTGTATTAGCACCAACACCCCCAAGGGTGTAGTAGATAGCCCCGAGTGGAAGAGTGTACTTTGCGTCTCCCGTTGTCCCCCTCACTTTGTCTCACTTGCTCCTCTTTCTCCCCTCACAGATCCATCGTGCAGCGACCAGTATCACAAGTGCATGGTGGTGGTTCAAGCCCGGCTCTGCGTGTACACCTACTACAGGAGCGTCTGCTGCGCCTCCTGCTCCCGAGTCCAGAAAACATACCCCAGCTCACTCCTAAAGAACCACATCCGCAGGTGATGCCGCTGAATGGAGAGCACGGTTCAGCATCCAGTCGGTTCGGCCTGCGACAGATTCACCGACCGGCTGCTCTCTTCTAACTTGTTTTGTCTTCACACCAAACTGGATGAACCTGAAAGTTTTGAAAAATCTTGTGACAAAACACACACACACACACACGCATTTTGTGAGAATTTGACGACATCGAAATTTCGAGTCAGGGTTCCTACGCTATACAGAAAAGTATGGAGTTTGATTTGAGTCATTTTCAGGTCTGGATAATATGTTAAAATGAATGGAAAGTATTTGTTTCCAGACTATTGCCCCTATTCTGTTTTTCTAAAATATGAAATTCAGAATGTTTCAAAAAATAAGTTGATGATAAAGCACAGGCAGTGTCTTTTCTCATGGCGGTTGGTTGGTATTCACCACCATGTGAGAGAGCCAGATGGAGCTTGGCAAGGAGTAGCCTATAAAGAGCGACACAACATCAATGGACGATTAGTTCCGTGGTGGATTGTACATGAACATCCCCTCTGTTAGTTTGGTTTCAATTCATTTGTATGAGACAAGCTATAATCCTCTGGCCACATACATGCCAACACAATTTATTCACATAAACGGTTCGATCCTTGACTGGGACGTGTCGAACGTGTCGAAGACTCTGAACCCCCGGCTCCCCGGGCGCTTGTCATTGGCAGCCCACTGCTCCCTATATACAGGGATGGGTCAAATGCAGAGACAAATTTCTCCTTCCGGGATCAATATAGTATCATAAAAATTTGAAAAATTTGATTCTGGAAAAGTATGAAATATGTAAAATGGGTGGGAACCCTGATTTCATTCTCAGAGTAACTTTAAACCGGACCGGTCACATTTATGATGAGCTTGTATATTAATTCTTAATAAAGAGTGTATAACTTGTGGCACAAAGCTGCTGTTCGTTGTATTATTACAGATGTTGTAGACATGATTTAACAGAATGTATTATATTGTTTGCTCCCCACCCCACCACCAATAAGACCATTACATCACTACAAACAGTCCCAACCATTATTAACACTGACCTTGAATAGTTCAGTTATACCCCAAAGCAACATGTGTGCTGCTGGGGAAATCTTGTGTTTTCAACACATATTAAAAAGATAGTTAAGCTGGCAAAGGGTCAATTTAAAAGTGGCCAAAAATTCAAAACACATTCGAAATATCATCCACTCGACGTCAAATGAATATGTTGCCTGCTGTTGTGAAAGGTTTGTTTACATCAGTACAAACAGTACATCATGGAGTGTACTATCTTGTTTTGTAAGGTAATTAGCAACCAATAACATAAAAAAGCAACTCTGAATGGAAAGTGAAGACTAGGTTGGACATGTCACTCTGCACCACAGCACCCAGTCAAGAAGAGGTCACATTAGCTCCGTCACGCGTTCGTGATAGTAATACTGTTGCTTTAATGGGACAGCCGGGCCGACAGCATGTAAAAGGCCAGAATTCAATCACGAGTACTTAAATTTTTTTTTTTTTTAAAACACAGAAAGGAACATTAAATGCAGACTCTGTAGTAACGTCCCCGAGGTCTCTCTTGTGTCCGGAGATGCAAGGCTGCAGTTGGTCCGTGCTGGTTCGGCTGCTGCGGGTGTGTGACGGGAGAACAAGTGTTCAGGGCGAGCCTGGGCATCGAGGGATGGCGGGTCCACATTCACCAACAATATCCACGTGTGTCGCGACTAAATTGCTCAGACACCGCTACCCCCTCCAAAAAAACATTCAAGGCTCGTTTTCCATGCTCAATAACCGTAACCCATTCTAGATATATATACATTTTTATTTTTTTTACCAATAGACACCGAGCTGGGGTTTTGTGAACAGAAATGGCAGCCACTTGTATTTTTTTTTTTTTGCCATTTCGTTTTTACTCTCGATAGCTCCGTTTTGCTTTGTCCTTGGCATTGAGTACCAGACAATACAAGAAGTTAAAATAAATGTTAATGTATTTAACAATAAACTGTTTTAAAAACATACTCGTTAGATTCCCGCCCCTAGCCCCCCCCTCCCCCACCCCTTATTGTCCTAGAATTGAACAATCACCATTTATACAAGTCAGTTCTGAAAATACAATGGCAAGTGACACTTTCCACTAAAATCTCATTGTGAGAAACTAAAATATATATTTCAACCCCCCCCCATCTGATTTGTTCAGCTTATCAAATGCTATGACTTTGTTTTTCTCCGTCGCGTCGTACCAACATTCACCAATTTTGATATCGTAGAAGCTTTACAAAGACATAAATATAGTAGGATACAATCCAGTAAAAAATAGAAAATAAAGTCGATCGTTTTTTTACTGAATGATAATTTACCAGATGCAAACCCAGAAACGGATCTTTGACACTAGGTCAAATGATAAAATAATAGCCAAGTGTGGAACAGCTCGGTCCCAGATAACTCACTACTTCCAGGAAGTAGCGCGCTACGTGCAGGACTATAGGCAAAATGTGGGTGTCCTGCGCGACACACAGTCAATGTGTGCTATTCAAGTGCACTCGTTTGGGTGTTATTATTATACCAGCGAGACGTTAAGCTGAGGAGAACTTGAAGGCACAATTATTTGAGGCAGAATATGCCTCGAGAATCAAACAACGGCTGTAAAAGGAGATTCACTTATGACGAGTAGTTCTCTTGAATACCTATGTTGAATACACTTATTGTACGTCGCTTTGGATAAAAGCGTCTGCTAAATGACGAATGTAATGTTGTAGTATCAAGGGGGTACGATTCGAAAAAGAAGGGGAAAATAAAGGTTTACAGTTTCAGGTATGGTTTAGGTCTGAGAACGACGAGGCAGTGAATCAAGTTAAGGCCAAATTACTTGGGATCGTCCAATCAGAACGCTCCAACAGTAAAGATGATGTTGGACCTGACTAATCACACCGATTTGCAATACGATATCAGTTTTAATACCAGAACTCCTTTTTGTATTTTGTCTTAGCCTGGCTCGCTACATAGACATTTCTTCTCACGCTTACCGGTAAGTCAATTATATTAAACAAGGCTTCTTCTTCTTTTTGCTGTTCTCTCAGAGGTTGTTATTATGCACAATAATGTATGTTACAAGAATATACATTAGCTTCAGTCTATAATATCTCAGTAAGGAGTACATCCAAGCATTCAGGTTGAGGACTTTGGCTTTGAAAAGTTAGTCTACATATGCACAGATATGAAACACACATAGAAAATGCACCATAGGAAAAAAAAAAAGGAGGGAAAGAAAAAAACAGAAATAGACTAAATGGCTCATGCTGATCTACTGTCACGTATGACCATTTGCTCACAAACAACCATTTCCTCTTAAAAAAAAAAAAAAAACGTTTTCAAGTTTTAACCTTTTCACACCAATCACATGACCAGCGATCACAGACGTGTCGAGGGTCGAAAAGCAACAAGAAATTGAAAGTAAAAGGGTTTGGAGGGCTTCAAGGGGTAAAGTTCAAGTTTGTCATTCCTCATGTGCAAGTCAATATAAAAATGCTACAACTCGTACAACTCTTGTCAACAAGACATGTTCAGGGCAGGCCAAGTCCCCCCTGTAGTTTGCTAAATAAAAAGGGGCGTGGAAAGGGGCGTGGAAATTGGCAGGACAGCTTGCGCAAACATTGACGCAACACGCAGTCTCCACTCCCTGTAGGTCTGGTTTATTTCCCCCTCCGGCTCGTCACCTCCTCCGTCGATCTGTTCACGTGAAGGAGGAGCAACCGTGGCAGTCTGTGGGTACATCCAAAGTCTCTTAATTGCATCCCCGTTTCCCTCACTTGGGTCCTTTCCTTGCGTCTTAGTCCCTCCCACCAGGGATGCATGGAGGAAACCATGCAAGGAGAGAGGAACTAGGAAATATGTTTTAAGATACACGAGACGTCCTTTCCTCTGAAGCGTCACGTGAAGCCACGTCTGTTTCTGATGAGGGAGGATCAGCTGATCACAGCTGGAGAGACTTTTGAGAAGTTTGTGTCTGTTCACATGATCACTGTACTTAATAATAGTAACTAATAATACTAATAAAGACGCACAGTAATCACCACTGTAGAGGTGTTTCTCTCTGTAGTGTTAACAAACTGTGTCCCGTTTAGAAGCTCAGGATCCATTTCTACCGGTGGAATGTGATCGTCGTATTTATGAATTATTTGCATCTGTACGTTTTGAAATTGTGGCGTCATTATTAAATAACCCAGAATATGATTATTGTTTCTCTTAAATGATAAAACTCAAACACTCAGGAATGACGTAATGAGATTATATATATATATATATATATATATATATATATATATATATATATATATAAATTGTTTCGTCTCTCCAGCTCTCTCTGACTTTAATTGTATTCATAATAAATGTTATTGAGGGAAATATCAGATCATGAAAACACAAATCTTTCTAATAAATGAAGAAAGTTGTTTGTGGTTGTTTTGTTGTTCAGACTACAATGAATATTTATTTAAACCAGATGTTGAATCAGAAACCTAATCAAATATAAAGCTTGAGTTTATTCTGTGATCTGTCTTCACTCTGGTGTTAAACTCCAGTCAGTCAGTCCGATCAGCTGCAGCGTCCAATCACATAACTGATGAACAATGAGGGGGCGTGTCGGCCGTTAAAAGACTTCCTGGAAGTCCGCTCTCGTGGTTCCTTGCTCACGGCTCCTCCGAGGTCCCTCCTCCCTCCTCGCTTCTCCGAGCTAAATAAGAGCTTTGGGACGGCCGCCAATATGGCGACGCAGAACAACTTCCGGTTCAAGCGAGGATTGAGGAGCGAGGAAATGAGAATTTAGAGACTTGGGATGTACCCCGTATCATCACTTCAAGAGCCAAAACAAACATCTCCATCCTTTTGTCTCTCCTATGGCAGAAGAGTCATCTGAAACGTCCTTCCTCACTCTTTTCCTTCCTATGACTTCGGCTCAGGTTCGGCCACCCCGTTCCGCTTCTCTCTCTCCCTCCGCGTGTCCCTCACTCGCTGTCAGTCTCTAGGTCGGAGTCGGACCACTGCACTGGGCTCAGTTTGCCGTGGCGCTGGGCGTACTCGACGACCGCCGTGTAGCAGAAGTAGTACTGGTCCCAGGTCTGGATGCTGAACGCCCGCTGCGTGCGCATGCGCCGCACCGTCTGACGGACATTGACCGTGGCGATGTCCTCCAGCCGGGACAGGCAGATGTCCAGGGTGCAGAACGTGCCTGGTCGGGGAGCATAGGTGGACAGAAAGAAGACGGACAGGTTACACAAGAAGAAGTAACTCGTACTAAAGCAGGTGATACACTACAATTACCGCTTCGCCGTTGTATGCCTCTGCCAACCAGTCATGTTACGGCTAAAATGTCTTCACGTCATCATTTAAGACATTTGTGTGATATTGTCATCAGATTATGAACCTTGAGTTATGGCCATGAACTTGTTCTGTGAGGTCACAGTGACTTCTGACCACGAAATTCTAAAAAATGTGTTTCTTGTTATACAGCGACACTGTATGCCAACACAGTCACATACCTCACAGTAACAAGGTCTCTGCATAAACACAACGGTATGTCTCAGTGGTACATTTTTGTTTACCTGTGCGGCCAATGCCGGCACTGCAGTGCACAACCACGGGGGGGCCCCCTGGAGGCCCCGTCCAACTGGAGCCCAGGCTCTGGACTGCAGCCTCCCTCCTCTGAAGCACGTGCTCACGGAAGTCCAACATGGCAGAAGCACATTTGGGCACGCCGAAGTCTGGCCAGCTGACGTAGAGGTAGTGGCACACCTCCCGTCTCTCTCCAGACTGAGGAGAAGTCACAGAGGTTCACGGAAGAAAGAACAGCAAGATATCAGACTCTCTTTTGTAGCGGCATGTACGAGCATGAGGGACAATATCCACGGCAAGTAATATTCTTAAATGACATGGAATTGGTGGGTATAAACTGAATAGATCCACCTGACGAAGCCACCCAACAACCTGGAGTTCTCTTTTATTCAAATGTTTAAAACCTCTGAAGCCAATAAAGATACTTTTTATTTCACCATCTCAAATGAACACAGAGATTTTTTTTAAAGTCCTAATGCAGTTGGTGTGACTTACCTGTGTGTTGTAAAGTTCAAGATGGGAGAGCTTGAAGTCCTGGAAGGCCTGGATGTGCGTGTTCCTGACCAGGAAGTATCCGTGCTGCTCGGTCCGGCCCTCCTCCAGAGGCCAGTACTGACCACACTTGACTCGGCCGCGCTCCACCACCCTGAGACGCACAGAACCACACGGCGTTTTGAGGAACTGTTGTCACTTGGGCTACCACTTCTGACACTGAAGTGACTCGGCCGTGAAAAGAGTCTCACCTGGTGGTCATGACAATGATGAGTACCATCTGTTCCCACACCATGCGCCAGAAGTCACCAAACGTTTTTGGCAAAGGACCTGAAGGACACAAGAGAGTGGGCTTAGAGCAGAAAGAAGTGATTATTGCATGGACGACAATAAACAATGGGGCCGTAGGTTTTTTTGTCAACAGTTGCTCACCTTGAGTTGCAATGTAGGCGTTGCTCCTCTTGTACCCGTCCATGAAACTGCCGTTGATGTAATCTGATGTCTGCAAAACACACAGCAGAAAAAAAAGGGGTGAGACTCAAAGGTCGGTGCTCGGATCGACTGGCTCCCGTAGGACGACATTGAACATTACTATCAGGGGTGCAACGGATCGCGGTCACGGATCATCAATGAAAAAAAAGGGAGCGTATCTATAACTTTTACAGATGCTCTCAGCTCTTATTATGTTTTTCTTCCGTCGATAAGCCATATCGGCGGATACAGTTTTTGTTGTAGTTTTGTTTTGTTCCAGCAGCTGGTTTAACGAGGCCATTGACAATTGTTTTTCACCATTGTCCCAAAAAATGATTTCAACCACCACAACAGATTGTTTTTATTGATACATTAGTAGTTTTGATGTATTATAAGCAGCTAGTGTTAGGAAGTTTAACGTCTCATAATTCTCTCTCTAATATCTATTTTATATTGCTGTGAAAACAACTTGGTTTATTCAGGTTTCTCACCAAAAACTACATTTTACAAGATTGCATTTGAACACATCATGACAACGTTATAATTTACTTTTGCCCAATACTCACTTTTACTGAATAGAGAATGAACGCATCATGATGTAACTCAACAGAACCTCCGTAAGTTAGCGGTTAGCTCCGGTGCTGCTAACGTTACTAGCGCTCCTGCAACACAGATTTGTTGAACGGTCACAATGTAGCATTCTGAGAGATCAGCGACGGGAGCCGTACGGATCACTGATCAGCTACAGTCCGTTACACGCTCATTCCTATTGGCCTATTTTAGACCAGTCACTTAATTGCAGTAAGCTGGAGTCACATAACAATGTCAATCGTTACAAATAACACGAAATGAATCTAAAGCTGATTCAGTCAATCTTAAAATTCTTTAGCTATTGAGATTAATTTAGTAGCCAACAACAACATGTGCTCTAAAGCCAGACCACTTCTCTTATTTTGTCTGAGGGACTTTTTACAACCTGGTTTGATTCCATTAGTTTTTTGGCCATCATTACAATAACATTGTACTCATTTTACAAAAATAAGACACAGGTTGCCAAATAAAAAACAGGCCTTTCCTGTTAACCACAAAATACGATACGGTGAAGCATTCCACCTTCCAATCCCGCACAGATACAGCAGATTAGGACGAAGACATCACAAAGAGACCCGAACTCTCCAACATTTATGTGTACCGCTGATGTTTTGCTCATATGCTCAGTGCCCACCACTAATTACATCCAACATAAAAACATTACATTCTCTGATTTGTTACTAAAACATACTTCTTATGAGAAGGTGGAACAGAGGCCTGAGGTTGGCAGCAAAGTCACAATTCAACGGCAAACATCCCTAAAATCATCCGTCATCAACAAAGTAATAGCTTTTAGCGAAACTTTGTGAACTAAATGAATCTGGAGATCACTGAAATCAGAGAGGGCGCAGTAATGTTGGATGGATTGGTAAATACCTCGTCATCACAGAGCTGGCAGAGTCGCACCCGTGACTGGTCCAGGCAGAGGACATCACTGTACCGGTTCTTTATCTGATTGGACAGTTTCCTGGAAAAGGCAGAATTGAATACAATGGTGACGTGAGAGATGTTAAACAGTGGGCTGATGCGTTATCCGTCACGTACATTTCCTTCGCTTTGGTACAGAGAGACTGAAAATAAAGCACACAGAAGAAAAAATGAATGTTTTTATCTCTTACTTGGAGTAGTCAAAGGTGCCGGCTGGTGGCTCCTTCCGGATCTCCTCGTACTCCTGATAAATCCCCTTCTTCTTCTTTCTCTTCACGTACTCCACTAGATCGTGCACCGTCATGCCCCCCTGCTCTGGCACGTGAATAGATGCCTCCACGCAGCTGTCCTCGTCATCGGGGCCCCACGACGACGACAGGGGCGGGGACTGGGACGACGGCTGGTGCGGCGGGCGAGGCAACGACTTCTGGGGCAACGGAGGCACCCCTTCTTCTTCTTCGTCTTCTTCCTCCTCCTCCTCCTCGCTCTCCTCCTCCTCGCTCTCCTCCTCTTCGTCTTCCTCCCTGGCGTCGTCACTCAGAGACCCGCGGGCGGAGTCTGTTACCTTCCCGTCCATGGTGTCGTCATCTCCTACCTGGGAGAGGGGCGTCTCTGGGGGCGTGTCAGACTGGGGAGGGGCTTGGCGACCACAGGCGTTCATGTTGGCGTTGGGACTCGTGCTGCCGACGGCCACGCTGGCCCCGCACACCGCTGAGCCATTCCAGTGTTGGTGGTTCCCCTGCGGCTTGTTGGCAGCAGACTGCGGGCTCGGTTGGTACTGACCTAGGTCTTGAGTCCTGCCCTCAGACACACCGCAGTGGTTGTGCGAGTTGGCATTGCTGTCATCAAAGCAGTTTGAGTTAGCCCCGGCTAACTCGGAACCCAGCTGCGTGCTGATGTGGCCGTGGGGGGGTGTGGCGCCTGCGCTCGCGTTGCTGCACTCCAACCTGTAGGAGCGCAGCAGCCTTCCCACGCAGTCGTGCGTGTCGTGCTCTTGCGTGTCGCCCGGAACAGTGTTTGTGTGCGCGTTGATGCACGACTGGATCCAAGCCACGTGGCTGTACTGGGATGTCCCGTCCAGGTGCTCGGGGAGGGAGGAGACTGGGATGTGACTGGCCAGCTCGTGAGCTTTCACTGTGCACACCTGGCGGATGGGGAAGAGAGAAAGCGCTTTTCAAATGACGACCAAACGTCATTACGACATGACGAAATTCATACGGAAAACAAACACACATACCCTCTCTCTCAGCTTCTCGCGCAGAAACAGGCGGAGGACCGTGAAAGGGGCTCGGAACCATAGAGGCGACGACACAATGAAGACACATTTTAGACGAGCTGGAAATGCCCCCTAGGAAATACATCCAAATGATGAAAAGGGTCTCTTTATTTCAGAAAGACCTTTTTGACACTGACAACTTGAGATCTGAGAGCAACAGAAGCAAGTTTCTTGTATTTACCTTGAGCAAATTGAGGATCTTTTCACAGAGCTCGTAGTCAAAGTTGCCATAGCTGGAGTTGGTCATGTCGTAGATAAATATGAGTCCGTCTCTTTGAGTTTGTGCACTGTTGAGCAATGAAGAAGAAGAATAAGAGGGGCCAAAAGGAGCATGCCATAAGTAATAAATATCATTTTCTAACATACTTGAGAGAAAACGTGCGGCGTGTTCACAGCAAACGCCAGTCGAGCGTCTTGCGTCCAGACCCGAAAAAAGCATGAATTCAGACTTTTTACAAATCAGCATCCTTTTTATCTGTTAACTGCAATGAAATCATGGTAAAAATCTGTTTATTTTGGGTTGATACAGCTGTAGTAAACCAGCTGACGTGTTGCTTGCTAGATACAGTGAATACTCCAGATGAAATCCAGACAGGACAATGTTTGGTTTTCTGACACATCTGGAACTTCCACAACATGTACAAGGCAGCAATAGTGGCTATAATGTCTGCCATGGTTGACGAAAAGTTGTTTGTCTCCAACTGACGCAAATAAACACAAAATGAGCCATGTGAGTAGCGCGAGGCAGAAAATCCGCTTTGCTTTTGGTGTGAACACGGCATTAGAGATCCGGTAATGTTTAGTTGTATGTATGACGGTAGGGCATCACCTCTCTATGGCTTTGTCCAGCTGATAGATGATGGCCTGCAGCACAGCTTTGTGGGTGGTGACGTCTGACCGATGGAGACGAGCCGTGAAGAGCGCTAGAGCGGCGCCCTTTGCATCACGGCCAGGCTGGTGGGGACATGCAACAAATCATCATACATGCAAACTCTCATCAATTGTGCATCCGTTCTTTGGATTTGTGAGAAAGGACGGCTATAAATTCAGATTATGAACGTGCACATTTTCTGGCCATCTTTTACTCCACCTACGTTCACAAAAAGACAGAGGCAGGGATACACGTGCCGACTGACGTACAAAATGACCAGCATGCGCATCATTTTCTGGGTATCCTGCAGGGTGGCTCACAATTGCATCCGCACTCACCAGGACCGTAAATTTGCCACTCAGCAGCTCGGAGCGTAGGGGCTCCTCGTCAGGGTTGATATTGATGATGCCCTCTTTGATTCTTGTGTTCTAATTTTGATATATGATGAGAGAGACAGGGGAGGGAAGCGGACAGTCATTAGCGTGCAATTTAAAACAGTATGCACAAAAACAGCATCTAAAACTTTTTAACAATGGCGTGCATCACGCTGCACAAGCATGCTGCTTTCCAGTTTACAATAAGAGCGTTTTTATTGACGGATTCCAGTTTATACTCCACCAAGAAATAAGCCTGAAGACATTTTTCGCAATTCAAATACCAAATTGCAATATTGAGGAAAAAGGTCAGGTCGTAAAACTAGAAATTGAATATCTTCTCAAGATCATTTAGCCCTAACGAAGACATGAAGGGTTCTGTTGATAATCGAAATATTCATCTCCGTTTTGTCACGGATCAAAGCACAGTACCTTGTATGCTTCGAAGAGGTTGGTGGCTCTGGAGACGTCAAACTTGCGGGCCATAAGAAACTTTACAGCTGTGGGCTGGGACACAAGCCCAGCGCTGTGAGGCTGCTCCCTGCTTCGCACCTCACCCAGGAACTCCTCCACAGCCTGGACAAACGAGAGAACGGAGGAGACAGAATGACAACGATGAGGTGTGACAAAGAACAGAGAGAAGCTAGGTCAGACAACTGGAAGACAAAGAAAACGCACGAGTCTCTTGAGTTCTCTGCCTGCCAAAGTTACAACAAATGTGTGATGCAGATGGAAGCGGCAGGCTGTGGCCCTGGACGATGCAGAGGACACTCAAAACGCCAGGAGACAACAGTCGGCTTGTTGTCACCACGGTGAGAGTCTGTCCTCCAAATATGAAACCAGCACAAGGAGAGTCTATGAATGGGTGGATCGGATTAACTCATCAGCTACGTACAAAACTTTAAATCTACTCCGCTGCGGGACACAGAAGAAGATGCCAAGTGAAAAACTAATCCAAATGCATGGGTTTCCCTATGAATTCTTTGAGAGATGTGAAGATGTGCCCAAACCCTGACGCAGCTCGTCTCAGGATCAATTTTTGTTCTTCGATGACGGGTAAACATAGACACTCGTTATGACTATTGGTGTAACGGATCGATCCGTGATCCGTTCGGATCGATCCGTGCGGATCACCCCTCACCAGTTCGGATCACCAGAGTATATTTTTTCTTTTCACTTTACAGTGCAATCATCATAGTGTGTAATAAAGTTTTACTGCTGCTGTTCCTTTTCAAGGAACAAGTCCCCGAATATCATTGCAGAGTGTCAGTGAACAGATATAAAGCAGTCATTTAAGTCGCAAGTTTGGGAGCATGTTGTCTTCCCTGTAATTTATAATGACTGATGAGGGTGGTGGACAAAACCATTACGGTATGTAGGCTTTATTTAAAGACAAAGACATACGATAACGGCAATACATCGGCATGTCCACACATATGAAGAGCCACCATCCCGTCTGTCAGCGACGGGGACACTCCGGTGTGGAAAACAAAGGATTTTAAAATCTGGTTAAAATGCTTGAGCCACGCTACAAAATCCCCTCACGCACACCCACTTCAGTGTGAAGCTTGTTCCAGGCCTCTATGAAAAGGAAAAGACTGACCGCTTTCACCACAGCAGAGTGGAGATTCATAGTCTGGTGCTGCAGACACGCCCCCTTTGTGAGAGTCACAGACACACACCTGGGGCAGGTGCTGACAGAAGTATCAGAGTGGAAGCTAGACAGGCCCAATAGCAATATTTTATGTAAGACTATAGCCCAAAGTTCTTTTCTTTAAGTGCTCTTGAAGTTATTTAATTAAGAACGTAATGGAAAGCAAAGTTATATTTGTCTCCTCCCCTTTTCTTTGTTGATCCGAAAAATGATCCGAACCGTGAGGTTTGTGATCCGTTGCACCCCTAGTTATGACTATGTCATTCACTGTGGAAATAAATAGCATCCTGCTCTACTTTTTACCTGAATGTTCTATTTCATAATAGATAGATTTTGTAATATGTTATTTTGTTCATGATGTCAGAAGGAATGTCTTTATTGAAGGTAGTGTGGCACACTCCCGCATTATAACACTGTAGTCGGCACAAAACTGAGTCTAAACAAAAAAAAAAACTATATATGTGGTCATTTATCCAGTCACAACACCTGGACTTAAAAGTAATGTGTGATTTAAAAGGTACTTAGAAGTTTTGTTACTGCACCACATGTTTTCCTCTGAATTCATGTTGCCAAAACATAAGTAAAGCTGGAATAAACTTCAGGATTTGGGGCACTATAGCACGCCTGGGAAGGGAACACTTAAATCACAACCCTAACGTTTGCTACCACAAGTGTCTGAACACTGGGATGGTTGCTAGCCTTTGTCGGGTTAATCCAAGGCAAAGGCAACAAGTCGTTGATTTCAGCAGAGAGCTAAACCTTCAAAAGGTTTGCAACAGCAACTCTGGGAAAGTGATGTCAGCTACCAAGAGACACACGGGCATATCTGGTGAGCAGTAAAGCTACAAGCGTGTCCTGTAAATAAGCATACAGATCAGTTAACCTTGCGAATGCTTCATAGAGATAAAATAAGTAGCTATGCAACGAAGCTGTCATCGCAATTAATGCGTGACATTTGATGTTTGCTCTGAAAGCCGGGCCGGCCCCCTTTACTAGAAAGTGATGGCAACAACAATGCCAGGAACCGGAGGATCACTTCTGTGAATTCTCGACCGTAAATCTGATAACGTTAGGCAGAGCACTACGAGCTAACCAGCTAGTTGGCTCACAGCAAACACTCCCGTTGTCCGTCTTAACCGTGTCATGGTACATAATGACAATAACAACTGAAGGTAATCAGTGTTTGGTCGTTTTTAATCTTCACACTTTGACCAATATGACTTTAAACGCGTAGAAAGACAGCTGTCGAGAAAATTCCCTGCAAGTCAACAATAGCTATTAGCATTAACTAGCAGCTAGGTTACATGTGGCAGCTGGATGGCTAACGATACCGTTTAAGACACGAGCAGCCACATGCATGGAGCAAAACATAGGGACCTCAGTGTCGCTACTTGACATTAGCGACAAGACCATATCTACATGAACAATTTACGGTCTCCGTAAAGCTGGGTTATCAGGGAAGCGAGCGTTTGTGGCACACAGCCAGTTAAGTGATCCTTACTACTGCTAGCAAACGCAATCATCCTAACACACATGCTAACTGCTGTCAGTCACACCGGAGTCAGTCGGCTCGGGAGGGTGCGAACGGGCCAGGGCTGTTTACGAGACCATGTCGTTCCGAGGGACGTTCACCGTGACAAAACATACGGAAAAAATCCCCGGTGAGAGAAGAACTGAAGGTAACACGTGTACACACTAAACACGACGGGGAGATGAGGAAAAAAATCCGTAAAGAGACCCTTACCAGCTGCTCCTGAGGTGTCAGGGCTTCCGCCATCTTGAAGCCTCCGCAACGTCGCAGCGGGCGCGCCCACCAGCCGCTCAGTCACGTGACACCCCGAGACTGCCCATAAGCATTCATATGAAGGCAGATTTTACCACCGTGAATAGAAAATCTGCGTTTATCAATGCTGCTACTGACAATTAATAAACTGTAGGCTATTTGTCCATACATATACCCATTCGATTGATAAACTGAATCAGAATAATTGACTGACCACATCCAGTTCAAAATCTTTATTGTATTTAAATACTTTCAAAAACTATATGTTTCATCAACTTCACTACATATTTCCTTCATTCTTAAATGTGTATTTCATTCAACCATAAACATGTTGTTCATCCAAACGTATATTTATAAGACTGTCTATTCAATATCACTAGAAGTATGATCAACACTGTTGCTAGTATTCGCTACAGCAGTGCGCCGGTCCTTCATTGGAACGTTTGCATGCGAGCATTTGTTTCGTCGGACTGTTTTTTGTGGAGCACCGGGGCGGCACTTCGGCGGACTTTTTGATTTCACGTTTGTTCGGCGCTCAGCCCATCCGCCCAACAGGAAGATTGCGTTGTTTATACTTCGCAATCAAAATAATGGATCCTACTGCGACGCTTGTTTTGGCTCAACCGCTTCCTGACCTGTAACACACACTGTTACATTTAGTTTGTAAACTCGGCACGCGTCAAACTGATGTCATGTCAATGAACATCCACCTACTCACCCGTGTGACAGAAACAGTACATCTTCTTCAGCATGAGCGCCTCGGGTCCTCCCTTGAAAAAGAAAAGCTACATGGGGCAGCACCAGATCAAGAAGAAAAAATGGTAAGTTTATCCCACGATCTCACCTAAACACTAATGTTGACAGATTTACAAGAATCATCACCAAATTCCTCCTGTTGCCTAGAGACACCCTCCAATCTTTGTAGCATTTCTAACAGCTGAACCTTCAGACAGAACTTTTTTTTTCTGAGCACAGTTTCCAAGCTCCTGATGAGCCACCAGATGGAGGCAGACTGTTGCAGAAAACCCATTTCATATCAGGCCACGCAAACATGCGCAGGGACAGCCTCGTGGTGAGTGGGACAGCTTGAGAGAGATGAAGTTTTTCTCCTGCTCCTATTGTCAGCTCTGATTCTCCTCCACATCCACCTGGATCACCAATGGCATGTATTCATCTCCAAATTCAGGATGGAGGAGCAGTGCTTCCACTGGGAGAATCCACATTGGCTCTTGATGAAGAAATGCTGCAGGTGTTGGATGCTGTAGACCCAGTGAAGCCTGCAGCCGACAATGTGCGTCCAACAACGCTACACGGGGGTGCACGGGAAGAGCCGGCTTCATCAGCTGTCTTTGGCCCCCCGCGGGCTGACGGAGACCCCAGCGCCCAGGAGGGAGTCCAGGGCCGTGGGGGCGATCGTGAGCGGCCAGGGTGGCGAGCCGACTGCAAAGACCTTGCGCAGAGGCTTCTCTTCGGTGAGGACTCTGAGGAAGCGGAGCATGCTCAGAGGGGCCCGGAGAACACGCAGCCACCACCGGCTTCCTCCTGCATCAATGCACTATCCTGTCAGGACATCAGAAACGGTCAGCAAGTAGGCAGCGCCAGCAAGTGAGTCTTAACTTGCACGTTATTGCCCAGTTTTTCTCCTGTCTTCGACTGTCCGCTGCTGTACTTCTCTGTTGACAAATGTTTTTCTTACTTTGTGCGTCTCAGCAGGCAGACGCTTCCACCCGGAAGAAAAGGCTCTCCACGTAGCGAGGACAAAAGTGGGTCAAACGTGAACGCTGATCCACCTCTGGATGTATCCAGGGACTACGTCTTGTTCAGCCCCACCCGCCTCGCAGCCGCCATGAAGAGGGCCAAACTCCAGCCGTCATTCCAGAATCAGTCCGCCTCTGTGCTCGCAGTCCCCAGTGGTTTAGACCTGAGTGCTCTCAGCGACACTCTGCCTCAGCAAGGTGACGTCTATTTGTGAAAACCTTCTTAAAGGTTCATATTTTCTGCAGTCGTTGTTGTTTTTGTGTGTCGCTGACCCCTTTGACACCTTGTCATGGCTTAATAAACCTGCTAGAAAATGAGCTGCTGGGCTCCCGTTAAGTCCCCCTTTCCTGCCACCCTTTTTACATTCAAAGCTTCTATTGAATGTATCTTATCATATTTTAGGATGGCATCCCCTTAGACTTTATTTTGAGTAATTGTGGTGATATGAATGTAATTTTTGGTGCTGCTCGATGGCCCAGGTAATTTAGAGTAAACTTTTTTAATTTATTTTTATTTTACTTCATGTTGTTTTTGAATGGCTAACCGCCAACAAATATGGATTGAAGCCGAATAGATTCTTCGTTAACAACATGTTGGGAATTTAAAAATAATTACATCTATCTTTTTTCCCCCTAAATATTGACTTTTGGACAGATAATTCCAGAGACGTGGAACACCACTTGGGCTTTTAATTCTATTTGGTAATTCATTAAAAAATGTAATTTAGGAATTTGCAACATGATAAACTGATACCTTGAAATTAAACCTTCAAATTAAACTTGATACAAGGAGGAAAAATAAACATTTTAGTGCGGTGCAAGATTTGAAAGAAGCTTTGAACCTTTGGGGTCCCGGGCCAGTTAAGCAGCCTTCAACCTTGTATGAACATATCTCTGGTCTCGGTATGTTTCATTTCCTGGATTACATTTCTATCTGACGTTGGATTGTATCTCTGATGTACTCCCTGAAATATCATTTCTCTTTCCCATGTCAAATCCACTTTGCTGTGCTCAAAATATATCTCGCAGAACTTAAGACTCCTCCCACCAGTTTGACTGAACACCATGTGCAAGGTAGTTATTTTAAATAATTTCTACTGTAGGCATTGCCTTGTGTGCTCCCGCGGGGCAAGCCGAAAAGCTACTGCTATGCAACTGGGGCTTACCAAAACCTGTCCTGGAGCGCTACCAGAAACACGGCGTGACTCGCATGTTCGAATGGCAGGCTCAGTGCCTCGCTGTCGGACAGGTGCTGCAGGGAGGTAACCTGGTGTACTCTGGTAAGAAGCCGAACGCCTTTCTACGAAGTCATTCACAGAGTCGGTCGCTGTTTTCGGCTTTTTTAAATTCCTTTCTTTTTCAGCCCCCACGAGTGCTGGAAAAACTCTGGTGTCGGAGCTGCTGATGTTGAAACGTGTGTTGGAGACTAAAAGAAAAGCCCTCTTCATTCTGCCGTTTGTCTCTGTGGCTAAAGAGAAGATGCATTACCTTCAGGTGAGGAGGAGAACCGTACATGCATGTGCTTCTGGGCGCTGTGTTGATTGTCTGCGTATGTATCTCCATGTAACCGACCTGTATCTGTGAACCCTGCAGAGTGTGTTTCAAGAGGCAGGAGTTCGTGTGGAGGGATACATGGGCAGCACCTCGGCCGCTGGAGGGTTCACAGCGCTGGATGTGGCTGTGTGCACCATAGAAAAAGCCAATTCTCTCATTAACAAACTCATTGAGGAGGACAACATGGGTCTATTAGGTAACACACCGGGGATAACTGTGTGTTTTCTTGATTGTTAAACATGGAGTTTGAGTTATTTTTGTACTTCTAGGTATGGTGGTGGTGGATGAGTTACATATGGTTGGTGATTCTGGAAGAGGATATCTACTAGAACTGCTCTTAACCAAAATCCGCTACATTGCGCAGAAGCAGAATGCCACTGGGTTTGTGTACTTTTGTCTTTTTTCGACTTTTATTTTGCGGAACAGCTAGCATTTGAAAAAAATAAAAAAATAAATCCTGTCCTTCTACTACTACACGCATTAAGAAGTCTGTCCGTGCAACGACACCTTTCTGCAGGTCTCTCTCTGAGGGCGTACAGATCATAGGTATGAGCGCCACCTTGCCTAACCTCGCCCTCCTGGCCGGCTGGTTGGGTGCAGAGCTTTACCAGACGGACTACAGGCCTGTGCCCCTGCACGAGCATCTCAAGGTGGGCTGCAACATCTACGACAAGAGCCTCGCTGTGGTCCGGCGGTTCGCTCCTGCGCTCCACGTTAAGGTAACCAAGAGAGTGGGTCGGTTATCGTCCAAATGTGCGCGTTTGATCCTTTTCGACAAGTAATACAATCATGTGCATGTGGTGACTCATTCAGGGCGACGATGACCACATAGTGAGCTTGTGCTATGAGACCGTGAGCGAAGGCCGCTCTGTGCTGCTGTTCTGCCCCTCGAAGAACTGGTGTGAGAAACTGGCGGAAAGCATCGCCAGAGAGTTCTACAACCTCAGACATACCGGTATTGTGCACACTACATTTGAACAATGAGGTTAAAGCCCAACTGTAGCGCGTTGTGAGGATTGTCGTAGATTCCTGGTCTCATCCTTTCAGATCGTCAGGGCGAAGCAGAGCCTAAGCCGGTGTGTCTGGATCGGGAGGGACTGGTGGATGTCGTAGCCCAGTTGAGACGAACTCCAGCTGGTTTGGACCCCATCCTCCAGCGAACTGTGCCATGGGGGGTGGCCTTCCACCACGCCGGTGAACACACTCGCACAACTTCTCAACCACAACAAACAGCGTCCTGAATGTTTCCTTTTTTTTGTGTGTGTGGGCATGCGAATAAGATAGTTTGTTTCTGCAGGTTTGACATTTGATGAGCGCGACGTGTTGGAGGGAGCTTTTCGTCAGGGCATGGTCAGAGTCCTGGCCGCCACCTCGACCCTCTCCTCGGGGGTTAATCTCCCGGCTCGCAGGGTCATCGTGCGAACCCCTACCTTCAATGGACACCTGTTGGACCCGCTCACGTACAAACAGATGGCAGGACGGGCGGGGAGAAAAGGAGTGGACACTATAGGTATGAAGGGAAGAAGGGGGCAAAAAAAAAAAAACTGTTTTGTATTGTCTGTTCATTCTTATTCCAGTTGCTTGGAAACAAAACGTGATCAACAATCTTCTGTGATAAAACTCAAGCAAATTGAATTGGCCTCAAGTCATTTTGTTCATCCTCTTCTCAGGTGAGAGTGTGCTGGTGTGTAAGGAGGCGGAGCGTCAGAAAGGTATCACTCTCCTTAAGGGTGTTCTTCAGCCAATCAGCAGCTGCCTGGTGAGACGGGAGGGCGACGGCGTCACCACCAGCATGCTGCGAGCCATCCTCGAGGTATGGCCGATATCTTCCAGTCCGTAAATAGATCATGTTCTAATTCCCTCTTTAATAATAGATGTCTCTTTTTAGGGAGGCCTTCGATGTAAGGTCAGATTAGTTTCCCTCTATTGTTGTTTCATGACGCTAATTTGAATCATCCCAACATACAGATCATTGTCGGAGGTGTGGCCAGCACTCCACAGGATGTGCGGTCATATGCTTTGTGCTCACTACTGGCTGCCAGCATGAAATGTGACGGCAAAAAAGAATCAAACGAAGAGAATAACAAAGGAGCTATTGAGGCCTGTGTTGAATGGCTGATGGGGAACGAATTCATCAGTATCCAGAAGGACGGACAAGGTACTGCCAGTGCGGTCTCGATATCATGACATACGGTGAAAATGGATTTTTAGGTACAAATTGAACCCCTGCAACAAAAGTGTTTTTACTTAAATGTCTCTTATTGTAAAAAGTAAGTTTTTCGCATCTTTTAATTATAAAGTTTTCGATACTGTGGAAGTAAATTACACCCGTATTCAGTCACTGTGCCTTTAAATGATGTCACAACTATACAAATCTAGAGACCTCTTCACAACTAAACGTAAACATTTTAAACGTGTCCAGGGTGTGTAAAGGTTTGTTCAGCATGAGAAGTTATTTTTTAAATATTAAAACAGTTAAACATGTTCTAGTGGAAACCCAAAATGGTACAAACCTGAAAATGAGCACAATATGTCTCCTTTAATTCAGATTGGAACAAGTTTTGAAGAGCAATGCAAGCATTTTCCGTATTCATGCATCAAATATTTCACTATAAAGTGTACAAGCCAGACTATAAGCTTAACCTCCTGTGCATTTACAATTACTATTGTATATCCTGATGTCTTTGCCTATCCAGAGGAGCGGTACCGCCCGACTCAACTCGGAGCTGCCACCCTGTCCTCGTCCCTCTCCCCTCCCGAGGCTCTGGGAATATTTGCAGATCTCCAGCGGGCCATGAAGGGCTTTGTGCTGGAAAATGACTTGCACATTCTCTATCTGGTACACGTACACACCTCTTGCATCATTATCTGCTTCAACAAAATTCCTGTCATCTTTAATCCCTCCCTATCATCTCCGAACCCTCGCCCCATACATTCCCAATAGTAACTAAATCAACCAAAAATGTCCCCCTCCTCGAACGCACGGTATTTCAAATTCTACGTGCAAATTCCCCTCCAGATCTCCCCCTTGTACGCGGAGTGGACCACCATAGACTGGTACCAGTTCTTCTGTCTGTGGGAACAGCTATCGGCATCGATGAAGAGAGTAGCGGAGCTGGTGGGCGTCCAGGAAGGTTTCCTCGCCAGATCTGTCGGCGGCAAACTCGTCGCCAAGACAGAGAAGCAGCGTAGACAGATGGCAATTCACAAACGGTAATGCCCAATTACACTTTATTCATATCATAGCATTGGCAAATACCGGTAGTCCCCTCGTGTGGGTTTCTGTTCGTAAAGGAGCCCAAAATATGATAATTGTAATTGCCAACTTGTGACATGTGGCATGGAAAAATAATTACCGTATTTACTACTCAATTAAAGTCCCGGTTTCTGTGTGCTAGTGTGCCAGAATTCAAGTAGTAGAACAATTAAGGGATCCATAAAGCCTTTATGAAGCTAATGTTCAGTTTTGGTGGGATATAATACTAGCGACCGATTATTATATTTTATATATACTTATACTGTGTATATATAAACCTATATGTACTAGTTTATGGATGTTTTTTTTCATGATTTTAATGTGTCTTCCTTGATTCCCAAAATTGTGTCTATTTGGATAAAAAGGTGACTCAGAACGCAAACCACTCAAGGACTTATCCCCTGAGAGTCAAACAACAAATACAATGTTTGGGAATGTTTTTGGTCACGTAGGACTCTTGTCCTCTCCACATTCTCTCCACCCAGGTTTTTCACCACCCTTGTGCTGCAGGATCTGGTGAAGGAGGTGCCTCTGGGAACGGTGGCATCCAAATACAACTGCAATCGTGGGCAGCTGCAGTCCCTCCAGCACTCTGCTTCTACTTATGCAGGTACGAGCCGAGGAGCGCTGCTGAGCGTCTCCAAGGATGCGGAATACGCCGACTCTGACTTCCATGACTTAAGACTTTACATTAAAAAGGGAAGGCAGTAACTAGACTCGCACTCTAGACTGGATGGATACACAGCATGGAGCCATGTAAAGTGCTCACGCTTCTTTCATCAAGTTACTTTGAGAGGGTTTATGAGGTCCGGATGTAATTCAGACTCGGATGGTGTGTGCTTAAATGTAGCACGGAACAAGTTTGTCTGGGTGTGAGTATATGTCATGCTAATTATGGGGTTTATTATCAGTGTAAACACAAAAGGGAACCCAAAGGAAAGTAGAATCAAATAGCACCACATTGGTAATTCAGTGCCTCTAGATCATGGACAGAATCACTCTGACCTTGCTGCAACCCCTTCAGGTATGGTGACGGTGTTCTGCAAGCGTCTGGGATGGCACAACATGGAGCTGGTGCTCTCCCAGTACCAGACCAGGCTGAGCTTCGGAGTCCAGAGGGAGCTGGTCGACCTCGTCAGGGTCTCCCTGCTGAACGCGACACGAGCCAGAGCGGTGTACGCACAGGGCCTCTGCACCGTCGCTGAACTGGCCCGGGCTACTGTGGCCGATGTGGAGAAAGCCCTGAGGAACGCTGTCCCATTTAAGAGGTAGCTGTGTGTTTGTCTGCAGCATGGAGATGATTAATGCATGTTCGGTAAAGGAGGATGTGAGCCTCTTTGCCGCAGCTGAGACTCGTGCACAGAACAGCACTTGTAGTTTGTTTCCACTCTCAGTTTCCACACATTAACAAGACTGATTACTACGATGAAGTGAACAAGTTATAACTAAAAACTACCCTGTCCCGATCACGTACAACCCATACACCTGAATTTATTTTGTTTAGTCTTTTCACTAATATTCAGTTCGTTCTAGCTGCCCTCATTCTGTCCGTTATTATATAATATATATATTATACAGTGTATATATATAGATATTACAATTTTTAAGGAATGTAATTAATATATTTGTGATGTATATTAATATAAAAACATATTAAATAGATAAAAGTATAAAAATGTGTTCTCATAGACCTAAATCAAGAGGTTTCTCATTTGAATATATATGTTTTTGGATTGTGCGTTACTCTTAACAACACCACTGTAAAAATACCAGCCTCCTTTATTTAAAGAAAATAATTCAAGGAGATAGACGCAGGTATGTTCCCGTAAACTCCTCTTAAACCCTAAGCATGGATAAATGATGTGCAACTGTACCATCAGCACATCAAGCCATAATCTACTTGAAACATGACTCCAGACATAAAGCCAACGATGCACTTATCTGTCTGTCTCAGCTCGAAGCGCGCAGTGGACGAGAGCGAGATGGAGGCGGCCGAGAGACGGAGCCTCCGCTGCGTCTGGGTCACCGGCGGCCGGGCCCTAACGGAACAGGAGGCCGCCGTTGAGATCGTGTCTGAGGCGAGGCTCCTCCTTCGGGGAGACCTGGCCCAGTTAGGAGTTCAGTGGGACCCCACGACTCTTCCTCCGGGGGCTCCTGCTACGAACAGCGCCGACGGTTCAGACACCTCAGCTGCATCGCATCTCAGCTCACGTGACGCACAGGTCGACAACAATACAAATCATCAGGAAGGAGACAGAGTCAAGGGAAGTGAGGGTGGAGATACCGACGAGAAGGTGGAGGAATATAAACCTGAGAAAGGGATGTCTGAAAAGAAAATGGAGAAAGCAGAAGGAGACGCCTACAGAGACCAAAAGAACTCCAGAAATGTAGACCGGACGGAGCCAGAACTCCGACAAACAGGAAATGTCGTGCAAGTGGAGCGCAGCAAAGCAACAAAACATTGGGAGCCAAATAAAAAATCAATTATGGGAAATTACTCAGAAGATCCAGATGAAAAAAGAGAAGAGCATGTGAGGTCAAAGCAAGGAGGGGAAGAGCGCGAGAAAGTGGAGCCGAAAGAGGTGGAGACAAGTAAAGGGGCCGGACCGGAGACTTGTCGAGCGAATCGTCCTGTTCCTGAAAGGAGCCTGACGCAGGAGTTGGCCGACATCGTGTCGAGCCCCCTGTTTCGCCCAGTGGTGCGTCCTCAGCCCTCTCCTCCCCCGATGCCTCCCCCCCGCTTTAGAGCTCCGGTATCCAGAGCAGAAGAACAACGCCGAGTTCCTACAAGGACATCGGACGTAGATGGTGCCACGGGGCTCGCTGAGTCACCCGTGCAACCGGGAAGACTGAAGCACTCGAGAGCCTTAAGCAAAGTCCTCCACTCTATACAAACTGACAAAAGCCTACAAGATCATGTAGAACCCTTGGTGGATCCCTCAGTCCAAAATCCGGTGCCTACAGCCGTTCGAGCTCCTGAAGAAACCCCTCCCGTTGTTTCCGCGCCCACAAATGCAGATATGTTTGACTCCCCCCGGACCACCACTCCTGCCTCCGTTCCATTGTTCTCGCCCGAGGCGAAGCGACGGAGGATGAACGGCAGAGAGGCGGATAAGTTCTCGTCTCCCGAGCTGTATGCGGGGGACGAAGAAGAAGCCGAGGGACTTGTTAAAAGAGGAGAAGAGCGTTTCGGCGACAGCTTTGAACTGTACACCCAGACAGAGAGACTCATCGTTCAACTGGCATGCCAATGCAGAGATGGGAACGATGGGAGTCGGCGGGTAGAATCCAAGAAGGAAAGGGAGGAGGAAATGGTAGATGCAGCTGTGGAGAAGGAGACACTTGAGAAAAGTAACGCATGTCCCAGATTTGATATTTCTCTCACAGACAGCCAGATGGAGCTCATCCTTGACACCAGCCACCAGGTGAGTGACCAGAAGCTTCCATTCTTTTTTGATTGTATGAATGCATTCAAGCAGTTTGTCTCTTAAAAGTCAAAATGTTTACAGATTTCTCCAGGTCCAGGTGGGGATAACGTAATTGAAGGAGGTGACGAGGACGCCGACCCGGCTGCCTCCGAGAGCGTCAACAGAAGCAGCAGCTTCCTGTTCGACAGCCTGTTCGACAGCTCCCTGCTGGCCGGTCTGAGCCCGCCGCGGATCCCCGGCCAATCGGACGAAGAGGAGGAGTTCGTCGGCCGGCAGGTCGGAGGCCCCCCTCCATCGAGCCAGGAGCGAAGGCGCAGTGAGCTCCTCGCCAACCAGGAGGCGGAGAAGCAGGAGGCCATCCAGTGGGGCGAGTCCTCCTTCAACCTGTCCGAGTGGGGCGACTCGCTGCTGGTGGGCGAGCACTTTCTGGAGAGGCAGAGCTTGCTCAGACACACGGAGAGAACTCATGAAGCTCAGCGACCCAACGCCGAGCACGTTCAGACCGAGGAACAGCTGTCAGAGGCACAAGCCAAACCCGGGCAGATACAGCCACAACCCACCACTACGACCACAACTCCAAATGAGTACGACGAGGACAAAGCCAGCAAGAATCAAGGCCTTGCACACACAACTAAACAGCACAGTAACGCACAAAATGGCAGTAAAGCAGGCGGGAGACAGGAAATGATGAATGAAGAAGGTGACAATGGGAAACAAGTAAAGACAAAAGAGGAAATGAATGCTTTGCTGTCAGTTAATGCAGTCTTAAAACACCCGCAAGTCCAGAACACAACCGAAAGCTCATTTTCTTGCAGCCCTGGTTTGCAAGAGATCTTTGACCGCTGGCCTAGTATGTCTGACCAGCCCTGGCTGAACACCACAACGGGCCACGGAGCCTGCAAAAACGCTGCAAATACAGCAGACGCTCCAGATCGACCTCAGCACTCGATGCAGGTGGACAGAGATGGGGCGAGGTCGGACATGCGGGCTGTCGCTGCGGGGAGCCGTTCTCCAGAGGAACAACAGGGCCTTGAGAATGTAACGGAGAGACCGGGCTCTGCTGGCGATCTCATTCCCCCGACTCAGGAAACGCCGCCCGTCACCCCCAGAGTAAAACTGACCACCTCATCCGTCCGGTCGCCTCTCATCGCTCAGCCACTCGACCGGTCGACTCCCTCAGCCCTCCTGCGGAGGAAACCGGCAATCGCAAAATGCCCCGGATCTCGCCCAGGACACGGCAATCCTCCATCAGATGCTGTCGCTCACACCAAGCAGCCGGATTCCACGTCGGATCGCAACGACAAACACCAGCCGGGTTCAAAAACGAACCCCCAGCCGCACGCCAGCCGGAGCCTTAGCCCTCCACGAGACCACGCCTCTCCGTCCCCCACCCGGCAGAAGCTTCCCTCTGATGCCGAATCGCCTGGGGCTGGAGTATTTACTCTTCAGCTGTCCCAGGATGCATTGCTCTCCCCCAGCAGCTCGGGCACGTTCTCCATCATTGACGTGGCGAGTGACAGGCGCCTCTTCGGCGCTTTTATTAACGAGTGGAAGACAAAGGAGCGCTACTCTCTGGCTTTGGCCTGTGAAAAGAGGGAACACAGTCAGCAGGCGGAGGAGCAAATAGGAGGAAAACACAAGAGAGGTAACAGATAATAAACATGTACACAAGTGACATGGCACATTATAAGCAAAGCCCGTGTTGTATGCTGCCTCCTCTCTAATGCACGTGTTTTCTGTGCAGCGTCAGCAGCTCACCAGAATCTCCACAGGGCCGACGGTTTTCCGGTAAGAGACAGCGATGGACTGGTGTTGATCGGACTGTCTGTCTGCTGGGGAGCAAGAGACGCGTACTACATGTCTCTGCAGCAAGAGCAGAGCAAAGGTACGGACACATGTGCAAACATTCATGCGTTCAAGCACAAGCTCACTCCAAAAAGTGTTACCCCGTCAGGTTTGAGCTCCAGTCTGGCCCCTCCCCCGCTGGACGTCGACTTGCCAGTAAGCGAGAGGCTGCGGCAGGCGAAGAACTGTCTGACGCGGCCAGCGGCCGCTCACAGAGGGGGCGTGGTTGTCGCCTATGACATCATCGAGGTGTACAAGAGGCTAGTGCTGAGCTGCGGCGTCAGCTTAGAGGGAAACTGCGAGGATCCCAAGGTGAGAGAAACGTGTGTGTTCTCGCACAGCGCGTAGATAGAAACTTGCATCCTGGTAATTATGAGCCAGCTGTTGGTGACATTCTCACACATTTCTGCCTCTGTTGACTCTTTTCTACATTTTCGACAAAAACTTTCACCATCAGAATAATTGAAATGGTGTTAGAATCATGTAAAAAAAAAATCCGCACATAGGGACTTTAAAATTGAACATGCAACAGAAATGGACAAAATATGTAATGTTTTTAGTTTTTGCTGACTCTGTGTTGAATGTCCGCCGTAGGTTGCGTGCTGGCTGCTGGACCCTGGCAGCGAGGAGAGGACTCTACCCAGCATGGTGACCGTCTACTGTCCTGAGGAGTTGCCTCTGCTGGACGGACTTGGGAACGCACACGCACACTGCCCACGCGTTAGGGCGGCGACCAAGAGCGTGCTCGTGCACTCCGTCATGAACCACCTGAGTGGCCTGCTGGAGAAGGACGGCATGCTTGGTAGAGGAGCAGACACAGAAGATTCCTACAGTGGTAAGAGCTGCGGTAAACATGATGATGGTAACGAGGTTTGCATGCATGTTGTCAGGTTTATTCCGGAGCGTCGAGATGCCCTCCCAGGTGTCTTTGGCGGTGTTGGAGCTGAACGGATTGGGCTTCAGCGTCCAAGAGTGCGAAAGACAAAAACACGTGATGCAAGCCAAACTCGCAGCGCTGGAGTCCCAGGCGTACGACCTGACCGGACACAGCTTCTCCCTCACTAGCGTCGACGACGTAGCACAGGTACGACAACGTTTCAAATTCCCATCGAAAAATTGTAATGCTTCCTGTTTTAAATCTAATGTGGGCTGACGCTGTACTGTAGGTGTTGTTCTTAGAGCTACACCTGCCTCCAAACGGGGACGTGGGCGGACCGAAAAGTAAGAAGACTCTTGGCTACACCAGGAGAGGAGCGGGCGGCCGAGTGCGACTCGGCAAGCAGTTCAGCACCACCAAGGTGAAATGACTTTGCGTTGCTGGTGATTCATCGTCTTTCGAAGGAATCGTATCGCGAGGAAATCACATCCGTCGAGATATCGTAATACGCAATTGCGTAGGGAGATTGATAACAATGAGCACATGCTAACTGAAATATATTAGAAATATCTAATGTAAAGTATTTTGACGGAAGATTTCGCTTTTGTTTTTACATCACACTACCACTCAGATCAATGCGATTACCAAGCTGGACTCCAACTGACAAACATTTATGGCACAAGCATCTCCACCCTTTAAGCTCCATTACTGTACAACAGCGCTTACTCATCAGGACGGGGGATACTCCTTTGTTATTAAATCAAACTTCATCAGATTACTCTGTGCGCATGCATGTATACATAGTCTGTACAGCTGGAAATATTTATTAATTTTTCTCTGTCATTTTACGAGAAACTGTTCATTTTGCACTAAAGTTCTTAATTAAATGAGAAAAAAAGTTTACAAAAATAGGCTTTACCATGTGGTTATTTCATTTAGACAGAAAACATGCTATATTGTGCTCTCTCTCTCACTCTCTCTCTCTCACTCACTCATTCATTCATTCATTCATTCATTCATTCATTCATTCATTCATTCATATATATATATATATATATATATATATATATCGAGATATGAAATGACTTGTATCGGGATATAAGATTTTGGGCCATATTGCCCAGCACTTGTTGGGTGAACATGAGGTCATATTTGTGCGATGAAGTCAACTGAGTTGCAATGATGTCTGGCAGGATGTTCTGGAGAAGCTCCGCCCCCTGCACCCGCTGCCGGGCGTTATTCTGGAGTGGAGGCGGATCACTAACGCCTTGACCAAAGTGGTGTTCCCCCTGCAGAGGGAGAAGCGATACCACACCACACTGGCCATGGACAGAATATACCCCATCGCCCAGACGCACACAGCCACAGGTAACACACACACACACACACACACACAGACATTACACGCACCTGTCTTTAACGCATGTGTATTAGGTGTTGTTCAATACAATTTAAAAGTAGATCCAAAGCGTGCGGGGATGCTGCTCTTTCTGTGTTTCAGGTAGAGTGAGCTTCACTGAGCCCAACGTACAGAATGTCCCCAAAGACTTTGAGATTTTCATGCCAGCGGTGGTGGGGGAGAGCCCACCGTCACAAGACAGCACCAGTCACATGACCACCAAATCAGGGTAGGTCAACCTCGGAGTTCACTGCACCTGATGTGTTTGTCACCAAAGAATGTAAAATAACTGTTGTTTTACTCATAACTCAATCTGCTCAATCAATCAAACATTATTTGTGTCGCACCTTTCATACAGGTTAGTGCAGTTCAAAGTGCTTCACAGATTGACAAGCCAACAATTTTAACAATTTGAGGCAATGCACACAAATCAATAAAATGATAAAAGAATTAATGAAATAGAAGTAAAACCTACAATACATGTAACAGTAAAATAATGCGATTTAAAAACCGGAACGTAAATACAATAAAACAACAATAAAATGATTCCACTTAAATACAATAAAATACAATCAACGTATACAACTTAAATAAAATAAAATAACAATGGAATTATAAAATTATACAACTTAATCAAAATAAAAGAAGTGATGAATGAAAAAACAATAGGAAAATGTTCTACTTAATTATAAAATAAGTAAATCAAATAAATCAAATCAAATGAAAGAGTTAAGCGAACTCCAGCGTTGGTCCAACTGATGCTCATGCTGATTCTTTACAGAAAGAAGAGACGTTCAGTGGTGCCCTCGGCTGCAGCCGGCCGCGCAGAACACGGCCCGGCCTTCTCCGTCAGCATGAGACACGCCTTCGTACCCTTTTCAGGTTGCTATGAATATATCTTGCATCACCTTTTCTGTCTGTAACTGACTGTCGGACTGCTCTACCAGCTGTGTCTTTCTGCACTGGGCTGCAGGCGGGATGATATTGGCAGCAGACTATTCTCAGCTGGAGCTGCGAGTGTTGGCTCACCTCTCCGAGGATCAGCGTCTTCTGCAGGTCTGCCAATCGCAAGGAAACATCGCACGACAATCACCGGGGAACAGGTGAAATAGAATGACGAACTGTGTGCGTCCGCCAGGTGCTGAACGGAGGAGCCGACGTGTTTCGTTGCATCGCCGCCGAGTGGAAAAGCGTCGACCCGGAGTCTGTGAAGGACGACCTCAGGCAACAGGCGAAACAGGTACAACCAGGCAGGAAAGAGACGCTGACGCGGACACACGTGCGCACACTCACCGCCCGCGCATTTGTCTTCGCAGATTTGCTACGGCATTATCTACGGGATGGGAGCCAAGTCTTTGGGGGAGCAGATGGGAGTGGAGGAGGAGGACGCGGCCTGCTACATAGAGAGTTTCAAGGCCAGATACAAAGGTATACGCCGCACAGTTTTTTTTTGGTGTTCTCGACATCTTTTGCCATCAAAGTCGTGAATGTTCAGCACATGTGAATCAACAAAAAAAAAAAGGGTACATCCGTGTCCTGTCTTGCGTTTCAGGGATCAACGCTTTTCTTCGAGAAACCGTGAAGAAGTGTGGAAAGAACGGCTACGTCCAGACTCTGATGGGCCGTAGGAGATACCTGCCGGGCATCACCAACGCCAACGGGCACGCCAAAGCACATGTAAGCTCGCCCGTTCATCGGAAAGCATTTGCAAGTTTGCATTCATTCCCAAAATTCTCCGTGTCCCCTCTCAGGCCGAGCGCCAGGCAGTGAACACAACGGTGCAGGGCTCGGCGGCAGACATTGTTAAACTTGCCACCGTGAACATCCAGAAACGACTGCGGAAAATGTATCCCGCAGCTCCGCTGTCTCACCAGCACGCGTGTCCAGGTGACTTCCGCTCAATCTTCTATCTGCTGTGTGTACGGCAAAAGAAGGAAAGTTGTGTGAATGACTCGTGTCTGACGGTGTCCGTTACACAGCCGGCGGTCACCGCGGGGTCGGGACGTCTCGACTCAGAGGGGCCTACTTTATCCTGCAGCTGCATGATGAACTCTTCTATGAAACCGCGGAGGAAGACCTCATACAGGTACGAACATCTTTCAGTAGTATCGTGTACGCATTGTAGCGTAGTTTACAGAAAGCTGCATGTCATTGATTTGTTTCTGGGCCGACAAAAGCAGGTTAGTTCCAGTTGTATGTATTGATAAGTCTCAGCCTTGATATGATCACCTGAATTTGAGATATAATTAATTACGCAGCAATTAATGGACCTGCGATGAGAAATCTTTGAACGCATGTTTACTGAAACGTAGCCGAGACTCAGGGTAATACATTCTGTGAAAGAACGCATGTATACATACCTCTTTGTCTCTGTCAGGTCGCTCAGATCGTCAAGAGGGAGATGGAGTCGGCAGTAAAACTGTATGTGAAGCTTAAGGCCAAAGTCAAGGCGGGACCGAGCTGGGGCAACTTGCAGGACCTGGATATATAATGTGAATGCTTTCATGGCGACATAAAGGACAGTTCATCCGACCTAAATCTAAATACACATTTTCCCTGTTACCTGTGGTGCCAAATAGTGCCATTATATTGGAGAGAGGGCAGATATCTGCAGAACTAGGCAACTCACACCAAAACAAACGAGATTGATAAACAGCACTAAAGGTAAGAGGGGAAAATAGGTAGTTTTAAATTTTGGGGTGTACTGTCCCTTTAAGGCTCTGTAATGTTATTACTGCTGTACCACACTAAAATCTATATATTTTTTAATTGCTACATTAATGAAATGATGAATTTGAAAAGCATATGAGCTGTAAATGAACTGTTGAATGTATTTATATTTAGTGACACATTTTATACCTTTTTATTTACTGATATTACTTGCCATGAGATTTTATGCACAATGATAATCTATGAAATGTAATAACATGAAATGTTCTCGATTTATTTTCTGTGCTGCAACAATTATTGTCCTAAGTGTTTTGTGGTGTTCATGTTTTATGAAATGTCAAAAACAAATCATAGGAAAATGTTTATCACAACTTCCCAGTGACAATGGTGATGTCTAAAGATATTCACTTTACAACGATATATGTAAAGGAGAAGCAGCACACCTGCAAGTGGAGAATGTTCGGCCTTTTTCTCCACAATTTTTAATGAATAAATCGTCAAAAGAGTTCGTGCTCGTAAATCTATCTACCGTGGTGCATTCAGAACAAAAAGACGCGGAGCAGCCGTAGTCTGGAGGACATCCTGAAAATCTCACATTTTATTGGACCGTTGAGTTGTCTGTCACAGGAACATACATCGTCATTGTCGCACACCAAGTTTAGTTTAACACTTATGAAAGAAGAGTGTCAACATGTGACTGTTTCTGTGAAAAGCCAAATTCACCACCTCTGGTTACGGGGAGAAAAATAAACATGGTCGGGGAAACATTGTGTGTCTGTAGTCTTCATTGATGCAGACCTGTCAGTATTAAAGAGTATCAATACAGAGCTAAATATCTTTGATTTCACTCAACTACATTGACTTTCTTGCCAATAGACGATTTCTAAGACCCCTTTTCACAACCTTCAACTGGAACTAAACAGAAGACTGATTCACTTTAAAACGCTTTCAGTTGGACTTTTGTTTGTCATTCATAATAAACCGGTGCAACAACAACAACACAGGCTCAGTTAGACACAAATTAGTAACGAGTAAATAAATACGTGTCATGGACACACCCATAAACAAATGCAACAACAGCACGGATCATGTTTGGAAAAAACAAAAAATACAGGAGTGCGATCCCAGATGGTGGTACAGATGTTTTGTCAGTCAAAAAAAAAAAGCCTCTTCTGTGTGTGAAACAATTGAAGTCATGCCATTACTTAATCTAATGAGGAACATGTGGCTCACCCAAATGTGTTAACCGGTGTCGATACTGTAATTACCTAAGTAGTTAAGATGATGGGTGAGAGTAGCAGCTACAATTAGTGGGTGCTTTTACCCATGAAGTTAAGAGCAACGCACATCTGCTCCGTAATGTTGGGCTAATACCATCCCGCTGGGATAGAGATGTTTAAAACAGAACAATCCTCCGCAGACACAATGGTAGTCAGTGTCTTTGGTGGTTTTGCACCTCTAACTGTTAACAAATATTGGCCTCAAAGTCTTTCTATAAAGGAAGATGACCAACATCTGTCATATTCTGTGGTTGGAAGAAGAATTTGATGCCTAACAACTACACTTCACCCCCCCTCCCCCCCTCCCGGGCCCACCAGACTTTAAAAACACAAACGAGACTAAGTTGCAGGTTTCTGTAAACATAGTTTTCAGTCAGACTCACTGCCACAAACAGAAAAAAAGGTTATTAATCAATTAAGGCATCGACACAGGCCGGAGCTGTGCATTGTTTTGTTACCAGAGTAGAAAACAGAACAGGAAATATATGTACAAAAGGTACAGGTAAGTGCTACTCAAGCAGCCTCGCGTTGGCTAGATCCAGGGCAAGAAAAACTGGGACCAGGACTGGCCTTTTCTTGTTCCGTTACGTACAGAGGGGTGGTGCGGGGGGGCTGGTGTTGGGACCCAGGAGCTATGCCCAAGTCAGACATCATCCTGAAGGAAAGCTCGAGGCCGTGGCCCAGGTTATTGGGGTACAACAAGTTACATGACAGAAGGGAGGAGTAAGGACACAAGAGGCTTGAGGACGCCACCCGGGCAGGCGTCAGGGCGTCTCTCCTTTGCGGCTGAAGAAGTACCTGACGGGGGGGCCGGGCAGGTCGTCATCTCCGTCTGCCTCTGGGGCAAATGACACGGTGAGGTCGACGTAGCGGCGGTCCACGGATGGCTTGATCAGCTTCTGCATCCTGAGGAGAGGCAGAGGCGAGGTTCAGGGGTGCGAGGTTCAGAGGGGAGGTTACGAAGAATAGAGTAGGAGGAAACACTCACGTTAGCTTGAGTCTCTTCGAGTGCCCAGGCATCACAGGCACATAGAGCATCTTCACACCATGGACGACCATGGTGGGTTCGATTCCATACTTATCCTGGAATATAACAAGCAATGGATAAAGAAAACTTAACGGACAAAGAAGCATCGACAAACTTCAGGGGAAATACGATCATCTGAATACAAGCAAATGGCTTCTCACCCTCACTGCGTTTATGAAGTCAGAGAGGGTGAAGTCCTCGTGGCCAAAGATAGTCCAACAGTCCCAGATGGAGAAGTAAATGTTGTCCCTGGGAAAGACGTCAGACATTCAGTGGGTGTGGTCAAAACAGTTGCAGGTGTTTCATCACTTCAGTAGTGTGAGAAGCATTCCCTTACCTGATGAGTGACTGTTTGACTTGGGCAGGCTCCGTGAGCACCACTACAGGGATGGCCAAGTTAAAGAAGCAGTTTTTGAAAGACTCAAACTCGTAGCCTCCGACCACCTTCACCAACTCGAGGGCCACCTGAACGCATCAGAAAAAAGAAATAAAGTTATGGATGTTGAGAACAACGGAATTCACTTTTCAACATCTATTTACACTCCTGACATCCTAATACTGCGAGTCTGGATCCACCGGCGTGTTCCGAGGGTCTCCCAACAGAAAGTACAGATCGTCATATTGTCATGTGTTGCGTAGGCGCCCGGTTAACCCATCGATGCGGGGGGGGGGCGTTTCTCACCAGTCCAGCCACAGCGGCTGTTGCCGTGGCGATGGCGGGGATGATCTTGCCGGCGATCCGCTTGGTCTTGAGTCGGTCGGCCGGCTCGATGGCGTACATCATGGCTCTGAGGGAGGACGCCGCCGTGACAAAGTCCATGTGGCCGTTGGCGTCGTCGTCCTTCTCAAACTGCAGCGGGCTCACCTGTAGCCTCTCTGTGTGTGGACGCACACATCAAGAACAGAGAGAACCGATTACCATTTACATATTGTCTTTTTAATTTGGTATTTGTTGTGGTTTTTTTTGTCTGTGCACCTGCTGTGGCGTTGTCGGTTGCGATGGCCTGCTCCAGCTGTGTGATGGCCTCCCTCTCTTCCTCGCTGCTCAGAGGCAACTTCATTGAATCGGGCTTCTTTGCAGACTCGTTGGTCTCTATACACTGCGAGGGACAGAGCAGTCAAAACAAGATGAGGGTTGGTTTTTTTACACCATGATAGAAGCTTAAGCACCAGCTCAGTGGCGAAGCTCACCTTCTCCGAGGGCCTGTACTCGGGAATCTTGACATCTGAGAGAAGCCTGGTCACCTCCTCTTCGGTGACATCCTGATAAAGAAGGAAAAGTCCAGTCAGTGAGTAAGTGAGTGTGTGTTTGAGAAAGTGCATGAGCGTACGTGACCTACCTTTTCTGAGTAAGGGATGTTGTAAATCCCCGCGAAGAGCCGGGCAGTGCTGACAATGAAACTGAAGTGCCTGCCGGGGGAAACGAGGAGAGTTTGGTAAGATGTGAAACGTACAACAAGAACCGCAACGCAAGAGAGCATACTCACAAACAGTCGTTCAAGTCAAAATCAATAGGTGCTGGAGGTCTTTTTGGGGACTGCCAAAACAAACCTGAGGAAGAGAAGAATCATCAACTTTGCTCTGCAGTACAATTCATACTGAAATCATTTGACAACTTTAGAGGTATGCTTACTTCCATCTTTTAACCTCGTGTCTAGAGGGAAACAGTGCAACAGTTGTAGGGCCTACACACAGAAAGAAAACGATTGTGGAGCTTGCACCAACACTCGTGTACATGCGATCTATTCAACGAATGTGTGTTTTCAGGAGGAGACTTGTTACCTTTCTCTTGAAGTACTTCTCGAATTTCAGACGGCCGATCGTGATGCACTGTTCCCACTTGTTGGGCCGTTTGCTTAGCAGCTTAATGACCTGGAATGACCCCTCCAGACTTTCCCCCAGCTGCATCCTCTACACACACACACACAATCTTCAAACACTGATTTTCATGTAAAGCATCACATTGCTGTCTAAGGCTACTTATAACGAGTCGGAACAACACTTAAGCCGTACAAAGCCTCACCTGTATCACCACTTCAGCAGAGGGGTGTGTCTGCCAGAATGAGTTGTACATGGAGGGCTTGTGTGCAAACAGATTCTCAAACTAGACAAACCCAAAGTTAAAGTTCAGAATTAGCACACAACAACGGTCAAAAAAGAAAGGTAACTTGTTGGGTTTTGAGCTGGCTGACCTTGTCCCTGGCCCATTGAATGGTGTGCTCTATGACAGAAGGGAAGGACTTGAGAGTGCAGAATGGGATCTCCTCTTCTGGGGGGTCCCTCTGGGGAGCAAAGCCAATGATCACTGTAAAGACTTAGGTCTGCGTCTGGGACTGCCAGTACACCACGGTAACAAAAAACACAAAGACGGTCTCACACACACACACACACACACTCACATGGCTGTTGTAGGACTCAGTCAAATTTGGCACGATGATTTCTGTGTGTCCTTTAGTTCCCATGGTGCCGGAGTCCAGGAGAGGTCTCTGATTGGATAAACAGCGGCTGAAAACGAAACACGATATCGCTTGTTGGCCAAATTTGTGAACAAAACTCCCCCGATTCATGCCGGAGGTGTGCTCTTTCTGGGTTCATGGTGAGAGCCGAGCTCAGTCAGTGAAAGATTAAATGAAAGAAATAGAAATCAACTGAATGCTCGCGTGTCACTTTAATATTTGCGCCGACCTGTCCACGTATCTGCGGGCCTCCACGTTGTCCAGCGCGGTGACCACCAGGTTCAGGCGGGAGTAGAAGGAGTCATTGAAGATGCTCTCGGTAGCGGGACACACCTTGTTGAGGCGAGCGTCCACCTGCAGGTCCGGGTTGATTTCCAGAGTGGCCTCTGCTGCCGTGGTGCTCTTCGGTTTCTGAGACGCCGGGAGAAAAGGAAAAAGTGCATGAATGTCTGTGTGGTGGATGCTGATCAGAGACACGATTCCACACATTGCAACTAGTAAAAGGTGAGTAAATATTGCATTGAAAGGTTCACCTGTATATGATGCGATCTGAAGAGAAACTGCCGATTGAGGTTGGACTTTTCTATGAGGTCGGGGTCTGTGATGAATACCTGAGAAGATGCAGAGTAGAAATACTCACTAAATACACACAGACGAGCTGTGAAATACATCAAGTCAGACAGACTAGAGGAAACGCAGAGAGACCGCCCACCTCTCCTGAGCTGCTGGCCAATCCCACCCCAAGCAGGGCGAAGTTCTTCAGCATTTCACAGCCGATGGCCCCACAGCCCACCTGGAGGAGAAGACGTGGCAGCGGTTCATTTGGGCGAGAACCGTAAAAACAGTTCCAACATATGCGCACTGATCAACCCTTACCATGAAGACCCTGAGCTTGTGCAGTTCCTGACACATGGATTCACCGATGCAGGCTCGTAACCCATCGTAGCGATCGCCCCTTGGGGAAAACTCCTCGGCAGCGACGGACTGAAGCGGCCGTACGACCTCGATGGCATCGAGATAAAACTAAACGCAGGAGAAAACAGAGGAGAATTAACTTCAGTTTTTAAAAAGATGCAAAAATTGTTTAACAGGGTAGATTGAGCCATTGAACGGTTAATAAGCACCGTTTTCACTTCTGTGGTTAAATCGAGTGACCTACCCACTGCTGCAGTGGCGCAAACTTCCCTGTGATGGCCTTAAGAACTTCCTGGCTGGCTAGACCTCCCACAGCCGCTGCTAACGGAGGGAGGGTTCCCCTCGCTGTTCTCGACAGACAGCGCACCAACTCCACGTTCACGGAAGTCTGGAAAGGAGAGACGTTAAGGCGTCTGTCGAAGAGGATGTGTGTGCATCTCTGCAGGTTCGACAAAATCAAAAGGACGAGGGACACACAAACTCACTTTGTTCCTGAGAGTTGCATTCACTTCCTTGGTTAGCTTCAGTAAAACCTCGGCATCCTGTGAGCACCTGATGGCATAAAAAGTAAAAAAACAATCACAACTGAATGAGTCACATTCCAACAACTTCACACACTGGAATCCACATCCAGGACCAAAGATATCATCGGTGTCTGTTGAGTACAGGGAAGTAAAGCAGCAGATAAGATCTGGGCAGTGACGAGCAGAGAAAGGTTGAGCTTACCCAGTGTTGGGGAGTCTGCTGTGCTGCTCCTGGAAGGTGTCCAGAGCCAACATGGCTGCATGGATCTGTAGCGGGGCCTGTTGGGTAGATAAGAAGGGGGATTGTGGGGAAACTGCTTGGTTAAACTCAAACAAACGTTACAAGCTGTTTGTAAACAGCAGTTAGTACCACACAGCAGGGCTCACTTATCAAGACTGGCGTCACTGAAACTAACATGAGCTGTTTATCAGGGGAAAAGAATAACTTTACTTCAAAGCCATGTGACTCTACTCGTCTGTACACACAATCCAATCCAAACTTTTTAAGCTGGTTATGCTGCATGCTTTTTGGGCAAGTGCCTTGTTAAAGTGCGCTAGCTCTGCTGTGGCCCTGGTTGGAGCCCAAAGTTTAAACCTTGGTTTGCCATGGGGTCTGAAACCCTCACCTCTGGTTTACTGAAGTCTGGAGTCAGGAGCTGAGGATCACACAACTGTCTCTCTAATGTCTCCTGAAAGGGGACACACACACACACACACACTTTATTTAAACAAGTATTTATCTTTTTTTTGGTTCATCTGCAATATTTCTGACAAATACTGGACTTACAAATCTGTACGTCTTGGGAGTTTTCACCAGAACAAAGAACCCTCCATGTGCATATGGTTGTAGTTGGGATGTGTCTCCTATTGCAAAGCTGTGAGGGGAGAAGACTAATACACACACACACACACACAGATTGGATTAAGGCGCTCTTATGTCAATTTATTCAAAAAAATCTCATTAATTCTTCGTACAGCACATTTGTTTCTTCTTATATAAATATGATTGACCATATTCTAAATGGTATGTAAATATGTGATTCATCGGTAATGCTGGTGTTACAACTGCAATCGTAAACATACACCAAAAACAGTGAAGTTATTATGCAGAAATAATACCTGAAATGGGCCGTGCGGTGCCGTTGAGTTCCACCATGCCGTTGACCTCTCTGAAGACAACACTCTGGCCGGTCTGAAGGCCGTGGGGCTGGTTGTCCATGCAGGTTACCACCCCAGGATTGTCCTGAAGGGTCCAAATGTAACAAAAGGAGATCAAATGAAGCTCCTTTACCTTCTGACAATGAAAGAAAATTGCCTGACAGGAAGAAGAAAGATAGAGAGATGACTACCTGAGTGATACTTTGGATGAAAATCTCCTTGGGCTCCTCTCCTGTGGGATCCGACACCTCAAACTCCTCTCCGAAATCGCAAAACACCCGCACGCAGATGCCGTACGCATCACAGCCAATGAACTGGAAAGGACACCAGGTTAAGAAAAAAGCGGTTCATTCTCGCGTTTAACTTGTTTGCGCATTGCGCCAACGTGCAAGTCGTGGTCCAGCCAGCGCTGTGCGTTGTATAAGCGCTCCGGGGACCGTGGACTTACTTTGATGGGGGGCCGATGGGAGTGGCAGAAGTGGTTCACTCTCTTCTGCAGGCTCAGTCGGGCTTCAGTCAGAATCACACACTGCAGGAGAGAGCAGAGCACAATGCAGGTTTGGAACAAGTGGGCGTTTTGGATGACAGCCGTGAAAGGAGATCAAGTTGAAGGAGTGTTTTTTTTTTTTTTTTGATTTTGAAACCCTCTCCACCACAATCTATTTTAACTGCTGCGAATCCAAGCTGATCGATTCCACCCTCCGTTCTCCAAGAACTACAGATTCTAGAAAGCAAAGCCTTGCCTGATACTTCCAGAGGAAGCCGAGATCGGTGTTGTCGTCCAGAGCTGACGAGGACACGTCGACGTGGACGTACGGGTTCAACTCTGCGACCCGGGGGCACACCGCCTCCACCCTGCGCCACAATGTGACCGAAGAGGCACATGATGTGTTAGATTGTGAGCGATATCAGAGGTGAAGAGAAACAGTCCAGCGTTGTGTTTTACCTTCTCTTCTGGCTCAACACGTCCTCTTTGTGGATAAAGAAGTTGCAGCCCAGATCCCAGGTTTCACACTGCTTTGTGTCATGAAGGGTGACTGCCTGCACACAGATACAAAGATATAAGGCTACAGGAAGACCAACTCTCAGGACACTCCACGTTGAAACATTAAGTACTGCATACCTTCACGCCAGCCAGGACGATATTCTTTGCTGTGGAACCAGAATGAATCAGTGTCAAACCACCATTGAGTGACAGTAGATAATGTGTACACTGTGGCATTGAATATCTTACAGCAGTGCTGGTGTGCAATAATAGGACATTTTAGCCCAACGTTACCTATCTCGATTCCCAGCCCTCCCATTCCACTGAGAAAGACTGAGGACCGGGCCATCTGGTGCATAGCACTGTCTCCCAGCACATAGCGCTGGCGACTGCACAAAGAAAGGGAGGCAGGAAGAGGAAGTGTGAGGGACTGTAGTATACAGCACAGTACTGTAATGTCACGTTAGCTGTAGTTTCCAGTGCTTTCATAAGGGATTGCGGTTACTAGACTTGCCTGTAAAGAGAGTCATCAATCTCCATCGAGTCTGCAGCCATGCTGGGAGGGGAAGAGGGGGGAATTCAACTGTCTGAGAACACGGCTCTACCTACTGAACCACATACAGAGTACAAACAGGGATTACCAAAGATAGAAAGCGCATGGGTTGTCCACCGGTAGTAATCTAAAACCAACGCCCTGTTGTGGGTTAGCTAAATGGCTAACTTTACCCACACACCCCGGCTGACTCTAATATGAGTTGTCACCAATGTTGTTAAACCTGGCAGCTGTCAGTCGCGCGCAAACGTAAACTGACTGTCTCGAGCCAACGTAGTGACGTCTTTCAACAGTGAAATCTCACAGCAATTGAGTTGACGTTAGCTACCGTAATAACCGCTGGCTGACTTGTGAACCTGCTGGGGAAAGCTCAGCGTTAGCAGCTACAGCTAGCTAGCTCGCGCTGAGTGCCCCTGCTGCCTGGTGCCGGTGGCGAGGACACTTGTCATAAACTCGTTAAAAGTGGTGACACACACGTTATGCTACGGATAACTGCCCAGGGTAGACAGCGGTTTTAGTTATTATCTTTCTACCAATCGATATGAAAAAGGCGCTGTGAATATTGTTAAAATGAGACAAATAATCTTACGTAGCTACCTGTCAGTATGCGCGATGGGCTAGAGGGAATGAATATGGTTGTGACTGGTTAAAAACTTGGAGTTGTTCCGGGTTACGACGACCACGTGATCGGGGTCATCCAATGTTTACAGTATTTTTCAGCTATTTTGTGATTAAAATTTAATTTATTCACTAAATCCAATCCGAAATATAACTGAGTATGAATCAGCAAGAAAACTATTTTCACAAACTCATAGGCCCAGGACAAAAATACTGAACAGGGGTGTTATTATAATATAAATCAAGAAAAAACTAAAGGAGAAATAAATAGTGAGGGGTGTTGCAATGTACAGATTAATGACACTAATAGAAGTTTGGGATATTTCAGCAGTTTGCATTTGAGTGCATTTAAGAGGTAGTGTCAGTATTTTCAGCGTGAGGAGAATCAGAGAAATCACAGACAAAGACAACTGTTTGATTATCAATCTTCTCATCTCACTGGGAAAATAGTGTACTGCAAACTATTGTTGTTGTTTTTTAAAGAATGATTAAATGCCAGAATCAAAAATACTTAAAAACTATTTCAACCTTTTAAAAATACCCATGCAAAATGTTTTTAACTGATATGTTTCGTTTTTATTATTATTTCTTTGTGTGAATCTCAGCTCCAGTTGAGAAAGTAAGGACAGATTGCTGAACCGGTCCCAGCCAGAGAGACAGGTCAGAAAAGCAGCATTTGAGTCTTCCACTGTTTAAAGGAACAAAGGTCAACAGCCGAGTGAAACATTTACGCACCGACTCCCATTCTGGAAGATGATTTAAGGAAAAAAACAAGTCTGCTGCTGTCTTTTATACATTTGTGCAATTTGTGTCTCTGTGCTTTTTTTTAGTGTGTGTGTGTGTGTGTGTGTGTGTGAGTGAGTGTGAGGGTGTGAGAAAAAAAGTTTCTGTGTCTTTTTTAGGTCTATATATCTGTTTGGCCTGAAGTAAAAATTATCTAAAAATCCACTTCATCCTAAAGCTGGATATACAGACTTGACTCAGTGATTTCTGTGTTTAGTTTGCCTGTGACAGACACTCCCTCAACTTCAGACTTCAGAGACCCCCTCCCTCTAATCATATTGGTCAGGGACACACACACACACACGTAGGAACCTCCCCCCCCTGAACTGGAGCCAAAATCACACACACACGCACACACAGCAGGACTTCTGAACTCCAAAGTGCCACTGTCGCATCTCGGACGCCTGACCCCCTCAGAATCGCTCTCTCCTGGCAATGTGGTGCAGTCGTATGGCACTGCGTCAGCTCCAGCGGTTCGCTGCTGCTCCACTGACTGGGGGTCTCACAAGCAACGCGCTAAGGGAGATGTCAACCCTGCAACGGGTGTACGTCACCCGACAGATCCCACCCGAGGGCCTGAGGATCCTCCGTGAATCTGGACAGTGAGTGTCCCGTCACTTTGAATCTGGATCGTGTCATGTAGCTGACTGTGATACCCTTTTTGAATGGTCTGCTTTGTGAAGTTCATCATTTACTTTGCGTAAACAGGGCTGCGAATGTTTGCCTTCAGGTTAGTCTGATAAGACTAGCCTAAAGGGTATTCCCCCACAGCAGAGCTGAAGAAACTCTCTAAAAGGCCCCAGTGTTTCTGTATAAACCTACAGCATGTGTGGCACAGCTTGAGATGCGCCATATCTTAGTAACAACATCAACGAAAGCTTGAGCACCCAATGCCATTTCTTCTGCCGATGATTAAGAAATCCATTTGATATGGATCCTGTTTCTGTTTTCCCAGGGTGCAGTTTGACCTGTGGGACTCCGACGACGCCCCTGTGCCCAGGGAGGAGCTCCTGCAGAAGGTCAGAGGCGTCGACGGTCTGGTCTGCGTGTTGACGGAGAAGATCGACACAGAGCTGCTGGATGCTGCAGGTCGGTGTGGGAGGACGGCCTTTAGAGTATGTTGAGCGACGAATGCAATGAAAAAAAGCCCTGCGTTTATTTTTTGGTGTACTCCCGCAGGTCCAAACCTGAAGGTCCTCAGCACCATGTCGGTGGGATTCGACCATCTCTCTTTGGAGGAGCTGAAGAAGAGGTGATTCTCATCTTTCTATTTCCTTGAGACGCATCAAAGTCTTAGGTGTTGATATATTTAATGGACGTGTGTGTGTGTGTGTGTGTGTGTGCTTTCCCCCAGAGGGATCCGTGTGGGTTACACCCCGGACGTCCTGACCGATTCTGTAGCTGAGCTGACTGTGGCTCTGCTGCTCACCACCTCCAGGAGGCTCGTAGAGGCCACACATGAAGCCAAGACGTAACGTACCACACACACTTAGAGCCATCCATGTATAAAGACATTTTTGGGGTGGAGGGTCAAAGGTTAAACTCTCTCTCGTCAGTGGCGGCTGGGGCACATGGAGAACTCTGTGGCTGTGTGGACACGAGCTGACCAACAGCACCGTGGGGATCCTGGGCCTGGGGAGGATAGGTGAGCACGGCAGCATCTGAAACACGACGCGCACGAACACGCTCGTCGATCAAACTGCCATTCTCGTAAAAAATAATAACCCAAAAAACCCAGATTCTTCTGACTTTGTGTTCGAAGGCGTGGCCATCGCCGAGCGCCTGGCTGCTTTCAAGGTCAAGAAGTTCATCTACGCGGACGTGGCCCCCAGGCCCGAGCTGGCCGGCCTCATCAATGCAGAGTACGGTAAGGATTGTAGGGATTTACTGCTTTGACCTCACAGATACTCTATAAGTTGTCACTTATAAGGAAAGGTAATGACATGTCAGGCCTTTGATTTTTTTAGTCTCTTTCGACGAGCTGGCGGAGCGGTCCGATTTCCTGGCTGTGTGCTGCGCTTTAACGCCGGAAACCAAGGAGATCTGCAACAAGGACCTCTTCTCCAAGATGAAGAGCACCTCCATCTTCATCAACACAAGCAGGTGCACAGACACAACTGAATCACTTTGACACATACTGTACGACGATGCCGTGTAATGAAATACTCGACTATGATGCCTGTCCAGTCTCCCCGAATATGGCCGTGAGAACGGTAACCGTGCTTTTTTCTAATTCTGGTCCTTCTGTTGAGTTAAGAGGGGGCGTGGTGAACCAGGAAGACCTGTATGAGGCTCTGTCCACTGGCCAGATTGCGGGAGCTGGGTTGGATGTGACTGTTCCTGAGCCCCTGCCCACAGACCACCCGCTCTTCACCCTCAAAAACTGCGGTGAGTGTGACAACATTATCGGTGCTTAAAGGGACAGTTCAGAGCTAACTTTCATCATCATCTGTCTTTATAAACGCTCTCCTCCCACAGTGATTCTCCCACATATTGCCAGTGCCTCTTACACCACCCGCAACGCCATGTCTGCCCTGGCGGCAAACAACCTCCTGCTGGGCCTGCGGGGCGAGCCGATGATCAAAGAGCTCAAGCTGTAGAGAAGGAAACATCAGTTCAACTTGTGTGCCTAATTATTCATTTCCAAGATTCAAATAAAACCAGCGCTTAAACTTTGTAACGCTACGCTTATTTACTCGCTTGCATCTTAATCTTCAACGTGTAAAACAACCGTCTTATTCTTGTGTGCTCCTTCAGCTCGTATTTCCCAAAAAATGTCACCAGCAACAAAACCGAATGTCCTCGTTTTTTAATCAGTCTATACAACAACTGAACATACTGTACAATCTTCAGAGCGTTCAACAGCAAAGAGACAAACATTTAGTCCTCTGGAGTTTACATTATGTTCGGTACACAGAAAAGAACACACAGAAGTACGTCAGATTTGGCATATTAACAAAAAGCCCAGCTTTTCAAGCTAGAGGGCGTAAGGCAGTGACTTTTATAATATCGTTTTTTTAATGCATTTGAACATTTTGGCATATTCATACAAGGGGGGGGGGGGGGTAGGGGAGTACAGTCAGTGCATTTCAGGTTCACATTAACAGTTTACGCAAAAGCTTCTAGAAGACAGCACCATAATGGCCCTCACCAGGCCATGTCGGAGGACTCTCAAGAGCATAATCACGACTTCACCATTGATTCCACAGCTAAACCGGAGAGACATCCTACGAGGAGACGACTCTCCTGAAGATGAAAGTTATCCGTTAACATTTGGTAACAGTGTCATGACTCTAAAAAGGTAGAATAAGGTGCACGCTATACAAAAAGGCAAACGTGTCGGTTTTTTTTTTTACCATTTCGGTTTAAACAGAAGTCGACGACACGGCACGAACACTGATTTCAATTAAACAACCCGTCTACCAATGCATGTCTGTTCTTTTTTTTAAGTCTTGCTCTAATGGATAAGAATGGATTTGCAGATACAGGTTGACATTAAAATTACACACGTTAAAAAACAGCTAAAACTCCTGAAATAAAAATTTAAAAAATGACAGGAGACCCTGTAAAAATGACTTTCTGACTTTTCACAACGTGTGTTTCAAACTGTGGACATTGTGTGTTATAGATCACCTGCTAGCAAAAATGCTACGACCGTTAGCTTGAAAACCCCCTTGAGAGCCGGCGGAGTTGGATAATTGCAACACAGCGACGTTTCCACATCCAACAGTCCAGTAAACATAACAGTTAATATTTGTCAAAGTGCTTTTCGCAAGATGTACAAAGACGGGGGGGGGAGGGGGTGTATACAGCACAGATATCACGTACAGTAGCAAAAATGACACACAATGTTTCGTTCATCTCGAGTTGTTTTGTCGTAACGGACCACAAATGTGCAATATTTACATTTCGAAAGCCCTTTTTCAGCATGTGCTGAACCTCAGCCAATCATTTCTCTTTAGACGACTCCGCCTCTCGGCACTACTTCATTACCCTTCTAATAAACACACACACACACACACACACTGCATGTGTGTGGACGGTCTGTTAAGACAGCTGAGACTTCTGTGGTCAGTAACCAATAAGGAGGGAAAATGCCAGAATTGATACAATTGAAAAATCGCAAAAAAGGTGCCGGGTAATGACACAAAATGAGGTGCGTTTTACAGTGTGTGAAGTCGTGATTTAAAATAAGCATTATAATGCAATATTAGTTTTTCTCAAAAAGAGACTGCAAGGCCCAGTGAATGCAGCGATTTATTTTTTCATCACTTCGGTTATTCAAAAAAGTTGATATTGTTTTGTCCAGTCGACGGCGTTTTCGCTGCAACAATACACCAGATTCTCCGTCATCTTTTCCGTCGGTTGAAGTTGAATCGGACTCGATCCACCTTTAGTTTACAGCACCAGCAGCACTCAACACTTCTCAACACTTACAGGTATCACATCTGGCACACAAATCCGTCGGTCCGCCGTCTGTACGACTGCCCTCGTGCAGAACAAGGCACGGTCGATATGCAGTCCAGTCTGATGCGGGCTGCTGCTCCACGTTTCACAAACGTGCAGTGAAAAAGAAAATCTGTACATATTTGTTCTTGATGTTGGCGCTGCACAGCTGCCTCCCTCACACAGAGCATTAGTGAGTTAACTCTGCTTCAATAAGCGCACCGCCAACTGTAGACGTTCAGCACAAAGGGATCGATTTCACTCACATGACACCTTCTATAAAGACAACATAGCGAACAGTGTAGCAGCTTCGCAACTAAAGTCTAGCCTGGCAGTCAGAAACTCTCAGGGGAATATACGCTGTATACATCTACAGTTATTCTATGATCAATCCATAGCAACACACGTGGCACCTTTGCATCCCTGTCGTCCTTCTATGACTAAATGTGTTTACTAGGACTTTAGCCGCCTCGACAGTGTGGGTTTCTCATGAAAAACATTACAATGTCGTCAGCTCATCACTGATCGCACTCCGATGCAGCGGCGTCGGCCCTACAGCAGGGCGTTAGACATGTTGCTGTTCTGCCAGCGCAGGCAGGTGGTCTTGCAGTGCTTGTACAGGTGGGAGGACTGGCTGAAGCGCTTGCCGCACTTGAGACACGCGTAGGGTTTCTCTCCCGTGTGGACGCGGATGTGTTTCTTGCAGTCGGTCAGCGTGAGGAAGGTCTTGCAGCAGATTTTGCAGGCGTATTTGCGAGCCCCCTCGACCACCAGGACGTTGTGCTCCGACAGCGCCTTCTTGCACTTGGACAGGACGTCCGCCGAGGCGCGGGTCAGCTGCGGGAGGAGGGAGGTGGGCCTGCCGCCGTTCATCCCGTACCCGCCGCTCTCGTTCAGTAGCAGAGGACTCGCCAGGCTCGAGGAGCAGGACGAGGCGGCGTCCTGGAGGAGGCCGCCCGCTCCTTCGTCTCCTCCCGCGCCGGTGGGCGTTTTCGGAGCGATGCGTCTGTAACCTGGGTAACCCAGGGCGGCGGCAGTCGCTGCGCCTGCTCGCCCCAGGGAGTGGAGCCCCAGACTGGAGCGCTGGAAGTCCAGACCGAAGGGATCTCCGCCTCCACGCCCCCCGCCGCCACTTCCCCCACCGCCTCTGGGGTTCCCGAAACCGTCGTGCAGGGGGCGGAGGAACAGAGACTCGGCTTGAAGGTTGTCTCCAAAACCGCTGCGACTCTCGCCACCGAGCGGACCCGACTTCAGGAGAGAGGACGAAGCCGAGCCGAACGGCCTGCCAGCTTCCTGCCTGAACAGGAAGTGGTGCGCCACTGCGTCGCCAGTCGTCGTGTTGGGGAGGTCGTCTTCACCAGTGTAATCCTTGGGGCCGAGGAAGCTGGAGATGCTAAAACCGGATTTGCCACCCAGCCCGCTATTACACCCGAAGCCTCCTCCGACTGCCATGCCGCTCTTGAGGAGCAGCTGGGAGCCGGGCTGCAGCAGGGCCTCGGAGCTGGGCTGGGGCTCGGAGGTGAAGCTGCGGTCGCTGCTCTCCGGGCTCAGCTCCGCCTTCTCCTCCTCCTCCTGGCCTCCGGGCTCGGCCTGCGATGTCACGTCGCTGATTTCGTACGCTGGCTCCGGCGAGCTTAGCGGCTCTCGTTTAACCACAACCTGCGGGAAGCAAAGGAGGAGTTTTTACACAGCAGCTAAACTAAAGCAGCAGGACTCGCACGCAGATTGGTTCTTTACTTGCACATATGAGTAATTAAAGAAAACTTTACTTTCTCTTTGGATTATGATTCAATTTTTTAAATAGTTTTTCTCTTCTTATTCCCACAAAATGTTTTATCAGTAGTTGGGTTCATTTTGTAAAAATGGATAAATAAATGACTAAAAATTTGAATTAAATAAAATCTTAAGAAAAGAAGAAAATAAATACATATTGGAAGACTGTCATTTGCAAGTTCCGTCATCATTTCAAGTGTTAATGTGTAGAAATCGTACAGATGTCACGACCAGATGTTGTTGCCCGAGGCTTCACAGTTACTCACAACAACGACTCAAGCAGCATCTTTACCTTCCGTTCCTGTTCTTCTGCCTCTTCCTCCTCTGCCCCCGATTTGATCTTCACCCCTGCTCTGTTGACCTGGAGGTCCTGGTCCTCCATGTCCTCCTCCTTCCTCACCCCTCCCTGCATTCTCCCCGAGTCCTCCCCCTCACAGTGTCCGCTGTCCGACTGGCTGGGCATCTGCGGGTCATCTTGGGGCGCCCCCACCAGGCCGGCAATTGCGCCGTCCAATTTGGATTCGTCGCCCATCTTGCGGGAGTCCGGGGAGAGCAGCGCTCCCTCCTCCCGCTCCGTGTTCGCCCCTTCTTCTCCCAGCAGCCCCAGGTTCGGGCCGGAGCTGCGCTGCCTCTGCCTGGGCCTCTCCTCCGACAGGGCCAGAGGGGGCTTGCGTTTGTGGAAGCGTCGGATCGGGAAGGAGGCTCTCTGTTCCATCACCCTACCGCCGACCACGTTCCCGACTCCGTCCTCCTCCATCCCACCCAGAGCGGAGCTCACTAAGCTGAGCCCCAGCTGCTGCAGCAGGAAGGAGCGCTGCAGCTTCGACGCGGCGGCGTTTGCTGCGAGGTTAGCGTTGGCTGCGAGGGTGGGGTTTACCGCTGTATCTGCGACTTGGTGATGATGCTGCTGCTGCCGTTGCCTCTGCTGCTCCTGCTGTGGGTGGTGGAGGTGGTGGTGGTGGGGGGATCTGTCGGACAAGGGGGACGCGGGCAGGGTGCGCGTGGTCAGGTAGTGTTTGCAGGCCTTGACTACATTGTTGAGGTGCAGATGCGAGGCCGCGAGGAGGATATCCATGACGTTGCTCTCCCCCAGCATCAGAGTCGAGGTGTACATCATGTCCACCAGGGCGGCAAAAGCTTCAGCCGTCACCACCTGCAAGCACACAGGAAGTTGATTGTCTGTCTGTCTCTCTTTGTGCCTTTTTGCCTCTTTCTGTCTGGCAAACTCTCTCTCTCTCTCTCGCTCTCACTCACACACTCACTCACTCACTACTTCTACTTCTAGTAACTACTGCCCTCTTTTACACTATGACAACATTAAGACCCAAACCTCGCTGTCCAGCTGGATCATGTTCATGCTGGAATCTCCCTCTGCGACCGTGAACAGCGCGCGGAAGTGGGTGCTGCAGGCTGCCAGCACCGAGCGGTGGGCCTTGAAGTGTCTGCTGCCCACCACGATGACGCAGTCGCACAGCTGACCGTGGACGCGCTGGTAGTTGAGCTGCTGGAAGATCTGCTCAAAGTGGCCCGGGAAATCCATGCCCCTGAATTTAAATCAAACATTTACTGCTTCACCATCCTCACGTCAACTGATTATGAAATGATGAGTGTGAAGATGATGGTGGTCTAAATGAGAGTATGTACAGGACACGTGAAAGTAAAGGTGGGGTTAGAGTGAGTTTTTACACAGATAAAGATGTCTTCATGTGCCCGTTTTGTTTGGGAAAGTGTTGATAAAGAGACAAAATAATCAAAACCTGTGATGGGGTGAAAGGCTGCTGGTAACATTCCTTAAGGTGCAAATTTAACAAATGCACTACAGGAATGTACTACTGTTTGTCATGTGTTTGTTGTGTTGCAAATGGTCTGCATCTGACTGAATTCCGTTGTGCATCCCTGTTTCATAAAGACAATAAATTATCTTAAATGATTCTGTGGAGCTACAAAAATTCCAGGGAGATTGTTAATTAAAGTGCACAAAGAGCAATGCTTTACAGTGGGCTTAATTACACGTTATTACGTAATATGCTATGGCATATGCTACAGAAGCATAGCCGCACAGTGAAACGTTACATGTGTAACGACGTTACAGCTAGCACATCTAGAGGCTAACACATGAAAAAGTTAACGTTAGCTAGTTAAAAGCATAGCATTACGGTGAGATAACAGAGACAGTAATAACATTACCTGGAATTCCCCGAAGTGGAGGTAACAAGAGGCAGACGCGAGAGGCCCTGGCCAGAAACTGACACGGCTAAAGTTAGCTGGCTGTTCACCAGCAAATCGCCTGCTAGCTACAACAGAAGCAGCACGTTAGCATACGGTCACCTGGCTGGGCCGCTCGTTTGTATCGAAACTGCCGCGCCCCCCTCCCAATCAAGTGCAGCTGGTTAGCATTTCTGTTGGTGCATCCCACATCCCCATGCGGTCCCACCACCTGACACTTTACTCGCGATGAATGGTTTAGCTGTAGGGGCGAAAGCTGCCCGGTGATGTGCGCTCACGGTGACCGCTCGTCTCGAGCAGCCGGACCCCCATGAGCTGGATCCGTCTGCCGGTGTCACCCATGCAGTCAGACAAAACAGTTTATAAGATAGATGGTGACTGCCAATCAATGTCCGGGTCAGACATGCATGTTTTTATTTGTAATAATGTGTCACACTCAGACGGGGTTTTCCCAACCAGACTCACAGGGTGGCGCTGTTGCATCACTTCCATGCCCGTGACCTCGCCGAGTTGAAGGGCTGCAGTTCTGCGTGCCTCCACGCGGTGTCGCTGGTAAAAGCATGTGTATTCAAAGGTTATAGAGAGTGTCAAGATAATACCCTATAACCCTGTGGTAAACCTTCTGCCAATGTATTTTTCTAACTTAATTTTATAAAAACGCTGCTTTGTGCGGCGTCGTTAACCAAAAAATATCTGTTTTTACACCGCTATACAGTGCGTAACGGCGGCCGTGAGCTGACAGAAATACATCTTAGCGAAAACGGAAGTACAATGGAGTGAAGCCTCTTGCGTCCAACTCGCAACAACAACTATGGCTGCCTCCTGCTCGTTGGTGTGTTGCGAAGAGGAGAGTGATTCCGACAAAGCTGTTATTGGTGACTGTCTTACACACTTGTTGTTTTGTCGAGTATTTGTTTTTAGAAGAATGAAGTAATTAGAACGGTTGCAGTAAATGTTGGGTGGTGCTTCATTTGGTCTCTGTATTAAACACCCGTTTGTAATGCACACGTGGGTGCTAGCAACAGGGCTAGTTGTTTATGTTGTGCTTACTGGAGTGTTTGTGTTAAATTACATTGCTCGGTAGTGAGAACCCAGTGAGAAAAAGCATTGTTCATAAAGTTGTTTTATCTTGTTAGTCGCAACTTGCATCCATTAAACACGACGTTAACGTGTATATCATTCGGTATGTGGCCATGGTGGTGTGAAACCCAGGTATCGTTGTTTCTCCTTCTCACAGTCCGCTTTTCCAACGGCAACGTCAAAAATGCCGACAAACTGGATTTCACGATGTACAAGAACACAGACGAGAGTAACCCCAGGAAAAAGAGCAGGCGGATAATGGTGAGAAATACGAGTGGCAGCGTTCATGTATTTGCACTGTGACACACACTAAAGGGTGTGTGCATCGTTACGTTTCATGAACCTTGCTGCACGCGTGTCTCCTCCGTGTCTAGGCTGTGGAATCAGACAGAATGTCCTACGTTGGAAATAACTTCGGATCCGGGTCTTTGAAATGTAACAACCTCTGCCGGTAGGTCGACGCATTGTTCTTTATTTGTTGCGATCGTAGCGCAAGTTTCCACCGTGAAGAGAAGTAGTATGTGTGCTGTTTGCTCGTCTGTGCAGATATTATGTGGGAGTGCTAAACAGGGAGACCATGCAAATGCAGGTGCACGCGGCTCAGCTGTTCAACATGCAGCCTGTCATACCAGGAGAGGCGAAGGAGGAACCGAAAGCCCAGGACACGACCCTGACCTACAAAGACAAGGTGCTGGGATGTGTCCAGCTCTTCTTACAGTTAGAATAGAAGAAGAATGAACTCTAACGTCTTCATCTTGTGGATTGTTTCCTCTCAAGGTGGATTCTTTGATTGAGGCGTTCGGCACCAACAAACAGAAGAAAGCTCTGAGCTCCCGCAGGCTGAATCAGGTGTGCAGTGATACCCTGCACCAAGCGGTGACCAAGGCTGCCAACACCGTGATCAACCAGAAGGGTCTGGAAGGTAAGCTCTGTGGAAGTTAGTGGTCTATAAATCAACTACCAGTCACCTGAGGGCCCACCTCAAAGAACGGTTGGGATAAATAAGGAGAGAAATGGTTACGTTTAACTTAAATACCTAGCTCCACAAAGTCGTCTTCTGTTAATCTATTTTTTTTTTCTTTCTCGTCCCTCAGCTCTCCAAGAGGAAGTTGCTGAAACAGAGGCCCAGGGAGACATTGCTCTCTACCTGCCCCCCTGCAATGCAACCGCTGACAGACCTGAGAACGTCTACTTATTTGACGACCGTATCCTTAATTTTCCTCGTGTGTGTGTGAACACGAGGGCGAGCATGAACTGCAGATGGGCGGAAAAGATAACGTTGTGTGAGCGAAAGCTTGTTTATTTTATTTTTTTCCTTAATTGATACCCGCAGTCCTGAGTCCAGTGGAGTTAGGGGCTTTGGAGCAGGCTGGCTCCAAGATGGCGGCACTCACCTCTGAGGAGATGCAGAAGATGCGAGACGACGGAGGGTAGGGCGACGAAGGGCTCACGCTTGCTGAGACATTTCATGTGTTTCCTTGCGTCCTGATGTTGTCTGTACTTTCAGGTCCTTGTGTGTGGCGAAGCACCTGGAGAACCTGCCGACCGTGGGCGAAGCCAGAGACAGAGGGGCACGCCTCGCCTTTTACCTGTCGATGCTCCTCAAGCTGGCGAAACAGAAGAACGTCCACTACAAGTGTGAGTTGTGTTTTTCTTTTTGCCTTCATCACACGCGTGTGTCAAAAGTGTTCCCAGACACGTCTCTGGGCCGGCAGGCTAACTGTGATTTATGTTTCCACCAACAGTTGGGCAGGAGGAAGGCTGCCCTCGCATCGTTCAGAACAAACTGCTCAAAACGTTCACCGTGGAGACTTTCAAAAACGGCAGGTAGGGCAGAACTTTGTCACTTTAATCATCTAGATATTGTCTGAGATTTTAGAATATCATTATGTCTGTTTCTGGTTTTAACGGCTATATCACGGTGAAGTGATGCCATTTAACTGAACTTACCAGACTGCTCAACCCCCCCGCCCGCATTGGTTTCCTTTACCCACTTAATCTTTATATCCACATTACTGATGATTATTTATCAAAAATCTCGTTGTGTAAATTTTCAACATATAACCCTAAAATATCGTCTCAATATTGATATTAAAGTATTTGGTAAGAAATATTTGCTTTTCCTCACATGACCCAGCCCTGCCCAATATACCCCCATGTTAAAATGCCCAAATGTACAGCGGACAAAGCATGTTTACAGCCTGGTATCAGTGTGACGTCAGAGAGAACGTCCATATTTTGTGTGTATTCTACACAGATGCATTTATCAGAACAGAGCATGTAGGTCTTACAAATAGAATTGTTGTTGCACAGATTTCTTTGAGAAAAACATTTCCTCTGAATTTCCCTTTTTTTTTTCTCTCCTTACCTTCTTCTTCGTCAGGGTCCAGAACATAGTGTCGTCATCGATGCGTGCTAAATTAGCGGCGTACTCCCTGGCCCTGCTGCTGCACATGACTCACATGACCGGCGACCTCACGCTACTGCACCGCGACCTGAGAATCACTGAGGCCAGGTATGAATAGAAGGCATTTGTTTATGGAAACTGTAATATGTGTCCTGTTTTTAAAAACATACAGTGCATTTAGAATGTGTCTCAGTGTGTGTGTGGGGGGGAGGTTCTGCAGTTTGTAACACACAGCCTCTTTCCTGTTTACGTAAATGGGAATGTTAGTGGTATAATGATTTTTATTAGACAAATAAACAGTTTAGGATTAAAGGGCAAGAACCGGAATATTTAGTGCATGTGAATGTAGTGTGTTGCATTTAATGAATTAAGAACACTTCGTATTACTAACTCCTCTACATATATTGATGTAAATAACTTTTTTTTAGGTTCCGCGTATGGCTAACCATGACACATGGAGCTGTGAATTGTATAATTCTTGTTGTATACAAATGATCATCATGGCACATAACACACCGGCAATGCGAGGTCCATTAAAGAACTCTGCATTCAGTAACGGGTGGCTTTGTGTCTCCCTACAGGATGACTGAAGTAGCAAAGTCGATGGGACTGACTCTAAGTAAACTGCCCCGGGGGAAGGCCGACAAGGCTGAGCCGCGAGACACAAACCGGCATGCCTCTCTGGTTCTGCCTCTGGTAAAATACGATCCGTTCATTGAGAGGCGGAAACGTAAGAAGATGCACTGAGGGTCACGATAAGAAGCGAGTAGAGAAGGAGCACTGTAACAATTGGAAATGCCACAAACAAGAAGTGTTTATTAATGCGTTTTGTAGACAAATAAAGTGGTGGACTTTGAGTTGTACATGATATCGCTACTTATTGCTTACAGTGCAAGATACAAAACGAGCGGACACATTGGAGATGACAAGAGAACATCCGGCGTCGACGGTAAAAACAGAGGCACATTTGAAGAAAGCACATATTGCACACCTAATATCCGTTTCCCTCTATAACTGGCTATCACCAGATGAGTGTGTGTGGTTGCACAAAACGCAGACTCACCAGGATATGGATCTGTGCAAGCAGAAGTGTGGCCTTTTTTTCTCCTCTCACTATGAACACTCTCGCTCAGCTACAATCATTGAATAAAATAAACAAATCCATCAAGGCGCAGCTTTGTTTTGTAGCGTGGTTGGAGCTGACATCTCTGAAGCCCGAGACTCCTGATTTATAAAAATGTGCTCTTCCCAACCAGCGAGTCTTAGAAGCAAACGTGACGGAACCAACGAAGTCTACAGCAGGTCTGCACATGAATATGTGAACGTAAAAAACAGTTAAGTTAAAGCTTCAGTATGGAAAAGATGGAGGGTGACGACGATGCTTTGAACTCCAGCTCCACTTCATCAGCCAACATTTTGTTGAGTGCACTGGCCATTTGATCATAAAGTTACGAAAGTCTGGTTTCAGATTTACAAAAGGTTGTGGCACCCTAAAGTACTGGAAGGGGGAAGGCCCTTTTAGTGGTTAGACTGGGAGCAGTTACTAGACCTAACAAGAGGGCATCATTTTGGAAGGTCTTCTCCGAGGAGGAAGGTCAGAGCGCTCTAAATGTTCGGTGTATATACACAAGTTCAGAAATGAGAAGACGCTGACCTCCGTCAGTCCTAGTGGTTTCTGAGTGCTTGCCAGCGTTCACAGGATGGAGCAGAACATGCTGCCACTGTGGCAATTACTCTCCACAGTGGCACTGATCCGGGTCGTCATGGACATTCCCAGTCTGGAGGGATACTGGGACGAGGACAGGCCAGACGGGGAGCTGGCCAACGGACGAGCTGGAGGGTTTTCCAGAACCCAGGGAGGAGCAGATGTACCGCTACACGGAGCAAAGAGGTAAAGTAAGAGGTAAATACCAGTTATTCAGGCGGAACATTCATACAATAATCAGGAGCAGTGCAGATGTTAATCATGCAAAAAGTGAGGTTACTTGGGTTACTTTTGGGCAGCAGAAACACTGAGATATCACCGTTTAAAATGATATGGTGAGACTGGACAAAAAGTAACATTGGAGTATTTAGGGGGATCAATTGACGGCAATGAAATATGATATAAGTAAGTTTTCTGGAGTGTATAACACCTGAAAATTTGAATCTTTAGTTTTTCTCCAGCTTAGAATGCTCTACATAAGGAGTGGTCATCACAGAGCCGGCCGCCATGTTTCTACAGGAGCCCGGAGCGGACAAACCCAACACTGGCTCCAGACGGCACCATTCACGCTTGGCACACTGTTTCTATCGGCCACCTCACCGCTAGATGTCACCAAATCCTACACACTACACCTTTAATATTGTTCTGAATCTGCTCGTTTGACAGAATATGATTTTAGCAGGGCAAACATTTCCAGAAGAATCAACCAGACAAAGGCTGTGTAAAAAATGTATTACTTAACTATAGCATTTATTGTCTTAAAGCTTTTTGTCTTTCCAAAATGATATCAAATGGCTTGATTTTAAGTCAAACCCTAAATGTTCTTTGAAGGAGGATCCCCAAGCCAAATGTCTTTTATTCACTTTAGAAATTGATGATTTAATGATTGCTGATACTGACCAAAACACATGCAAACCTGGGACTAAGGGGAGTACTGGTCTTACTGCTGCTCCCTGTGTCTGTCCGTCATTATTTTTGGCTGAAAACAGCCGTCTTCTGCAGCTCGGAAAATGACCCTATGAGAGCGGCGAGTGAATCAAAGCTGCGCTGCGACTCGTTATAAAGCCGAGGAGAGCTGCAGATTCAGGAGACGATTGTCATCGCTGTGATCCACTAAGACACAATGTTCTACAGTCTGTGTGTGGACAGGAGAAGAAAAGGGGAGATGAGAGAAGACCGTAAAGCCACGGAGGGTCTGAATCTCTGGCTTTTTTTTTTTTTTGTCAGTTGCCTAGTTACCTGTTATTATGCCTTAGAACACTGTTGTTGCGCAACACACAGCTGTCATTGCCAGGATCCATATGTAGCAGCGGCTTCTTGTTTCCCGGGTGGCCCTGGAACAAGAGATTGTCATGGACGACACCTTTCACCGGCCCGAGCACAGCAACGCCACAGCCCTGTGCTGGCTGGACACGGTTGCGCAATACCTAAAGACAAGAATTGAGAAACCTATAAGAATGTACATACTGTAGGTGAAGTGTGTTTTGTCATTATGGAGCAGTGTACAGTGTTAACTGCTTAAGCCTCAGGTTGATCTCACCTTGATGTCAGTGCTGCCAGACACCTGGATCCCGTAACCACGGTTCCCAACGACGTCATTCTCCACAATCTGCCCGTTGCCGCAGAAACTGACACCGTGGCCACTGTTTTTATAGACGCCGTTGCCGCGGAGCTCCGCTCTGCAGTCTTTCTCCACCGTGACGCCACCGCGGCCGTTTTGGAGAATGCAGTTCGTCACCAGCCGGGTCAGCTGGCTGCTCTGCAGCACGGCGACGCCGGTGCCGCGGTTGCCGTTAACGAGATTGGCGAAAATATTCAGGGGCTCGCTGCTCTTCACGTACAGACCCACCGCTACGGAGAGAGACGGAAAGATGGAGGGACCGTTAGAGACGGGAAGTGAACAGCACTTCTATTGCTCTACGGGTCGGCCAGTACCTCCATTGTAGCTCATGCAGTTGCTCTCCACCAGCGCCACGCTGATGGAGCGGCGGGCAGAGTGGCGCTCGTCCTCGCTGTCCAGATCGCTCTCCCATGCGAACAGCTCCCCCTCTTCATTCTCCTGCCCTTCTCTCCCTTCTCCCTCCACCCCTCTTCTTTCCCCGCTGCCCGCCTCTCCACCCTCCTGTCCTGGCCAGTTCCCCTCCCTGGCCTCCATGTTCTCTGGGTCTTTCCTGCAGAACACCGCCAGCCCGTACATACAGTTGTGGGTGATGTAGTTCCCCAGGAGCTGCGGGAGGCTGGATGACATAACCCACACACCGCAGCCTTTGTTACCTGAGGAAACAAGACGGCGAAATTAAGTGCCGCGGTCGGTAGAGATCAAAAGTGAGCCGTTATGTGAAGGTACATGTACGACGCTGCTGTCATCAGGCTGAAATTACACACAGTAGACGTGATTTCCCTCAATAAGTCCGCGGCCTCTCTCCCCCACCACGACACCGTCAGAGTAGCCGTAACAGATGTGGTTGTTCCTCAGGACGGGGTCACCACCTCTGCGGATGTCCACACCCCCCCACTGGTTCTCTTTGATCACATTCTCTGCAATTGAAATGTATTTATATGTAAGAAAAATAATGGTGCTTTTCCTTTTTGTAAGTGGTGCAAAATGAAGACTTCAGTGGAGATGTTATCACCTGTTATCATCCCTCTGCCATTCTCGTTTATAGCGATGCCCGCCGCCTGGCCCTGGAAGATGTGATTCCCACTAAGAGAGCGAGAGAGAGGAGGAGGGAGGAGGGGTCTTATGTAGCAGTCTATTTATGTCAGCTACTGCACCCATAGAAACACCACACTTTCACTGTTAAATGCTCGGCTGTGTATAGCAGCAAAATATATACCGTTGCGCTGCAGCAGTCAGTGGTTGTGAAATGATGAAGCCGTACAACACAAGTTTTACATTTGAAGGGAGGGGTAGTATGAACACCATAACATCCAAGCGATGGGACATGCAGGGGCTTCACATTCCCTGTATTTAGATTCCACACCTACCTGACCACAGGATTCCCGCTGAAGAGAATATACACGCCCGCTTCCTTGTTGTTATAGATCAGGTTGCTCCGAATTGAACCTTTTCCGTTTCCAAGGACAACAACCCCCGATCGCAGGCCGCTGTGTATTTTGTTGCACTGTGGAATGAAAGGGAGACTGATTATGAAAACTAAGAGCAGTTCCGAAATGACCTCAAAAGAATCCTTAAATCTGTAGAAGCAAGTTTGGTGCGGTGGTAATTTGACGAAATAATCGTATCCCTGAGAGACTGTCTAACGCTCTGGGGAGAAGCTAATAAGTGGACCTTATTTTATCAAATGTGGGTATTGTTCCCTTCTCACTGGGCCACCATAAGTGGAGCAGCAATTACCACAATGATGGGGTTGGCCCCTTTTCGGATGTCCAGCCCCGCCTCCCCATTCGAGTGGATGTTGTTTTCGGCGATGAGGCCCTGAGAGGAGAGGCGCAGGAACACGCCCGACGCCCGGCACTCGCACACCTCGTTTCTCAGCATCACCACCTGAAGGAGGTGAGAGAGGAGATCAAGTATCACTCAGAACTGGAAACCGCCGCTTAATTAATAATGATCCGAGCTGCTTCCTTAACTGGATACATGACTCAAAAGGTGTGCATCTTGTAAAAGTCATTGATCAAGTGAGACTTAAACGTGTTCAGATACAATCAAGAGACACTCCGTAGGTCTGAAGAACGTTCTTACCGTGGAGTTCTGGATGCAGCGGACGGCATAGTTCAGCCCACGGAAAACATTGCCCTCCAGCCGAGCCTGCCCGTAATTAGACAAATGCACGCCGCCCTTCCCCTCCCGGAAGAGGCAGCGTCTGATGATACAGCCGAGGGTGGAGGCCGCCAACATCTGAGCCTCCGGGTCCCTGTCGAGTTCCTGCTGAAGGGTGAGGGCCACGGGGGTCACAGACGGCGGATCCGGGGAGGAGGCCAGTGGCAGGGAGCCATCTGGTCGGGGCTTGAGCAAATGGGAAAGGCCATGGTGGTCGCAGGGGATTTTGTAATCCAATATAAGTGGCTTTTTGCTGTGGTTGGGTCCTCCTGCATCCCGGTTCGCCTCCTCTCCCTCGCTGCGATCGCCATCACTCCAACCATCTTCGATCACTGTGCCCTGACACACTGCATCCACCCCAGTCCTCCTCTGCCAGTCTTCGTTGCTCACATGCTCCTTTTTCACATTAGCACTGGGAGTTTGATGCCCGCCAGCGGAGCCAGTCAGAGGGCCTCCGGGAGGGCTATTGATCCCAGACGCGCCGCATGACGGGAGCGTCCTGGCCAGAGCGGCCAAGTGTTTACAAGCCCAGTTCCTTTCCGACGCCGGGGGACCCTCGATGGTCACAGAGGCCGTGTCACTTCCCGAGAAGTCACAGCTGTCCAACAGACTGAGGACGACGCCCAGCAAGTGGGCAGAGCTGCCCTGTGAGAAGGAGCAGAAGCGAGCCTGGCAGGTTCCCGGGCCGCGGATTTGCAACTGAGCCCCCTCAAAGTTGCAGTTATCCAGTTGGACGTGACCCCATGACGTCTAGAGCGGAGCAGGGAGATAAAGGTGACTGGAGTGAGACAGATTCAGCAAGAAAGAAACGTGTGAGGTGAGCAGACTCGGTTATTCTGAAGACATTCTGTATACCGGTAATAAGAAATACACCATGACAAGATGCTACTTCACCTTGTAGACCACGGTGGAGAACCAGGGTGGCATGAAGACCAGATTACACAGCCGGGCAGTAGGGCACTGCTGCTCCATACACACCAGGAGGGCCACCTCGCCCAGCCGACCCAGCCCAACCAGCTCCACGGGCACCTTCAGTGCCACTTCGGCCTGCTCCTCATACACCCCTGGGTGGAGAACCACACGGTCATATGGCCCCACCACCCCGAGGGCCCCTCGTAGGGTCTCAAACTCGCATCCGGGCCCCACGTGCCAAACCCTGCGGTCCTTTCGACGACGGAAAAAGAGGAGGCAGGCGGAGGACTGGAGCTCCGGTCCATTTTGAGTCCAGGTGCGGGTGCACAGGGCGTGCTGCTTCAGGGCTTCTCTCCAAGACGGGGGCTCCTGGTGGGGCTGACTGGGCCAGTTGGGGTGTCTGCACTCGGGGCAGCCTAAGCAGAGTTGTCTCCAGCGGGTGTTGTCCAGTGAGAGGACGAGCTCCCGCCAGGCACGGCACACCTGGCAGCAGCGGCCCAGGTCAGGGAGCGGGAGGTAGGCCAAGATAACCCTCCACAGCTCCACGGGGAGGCTGCCCTCCTCCATGGCAGCAGAGACACTGCGACGGGAGGGGCCTGGAAACACTCACACACACGTGCAGTTAAGGCAACAGACACCGCGAGCGCCACTCGTTACACAATAACAATAAACAATTGAGCTTGTTAATGGCCACACAGATAAGCTACCTATCCACTTCTACAGTGGCCAGCTACTATTGTATCTCGCTAAACTGTGTTACATTAGCAGGAATAAACACGTAGCGAACCAGACGTGGTGGAAATGACCCCGTGAATTCGATAACGTTATTTTTAATTGAACGTCTCGTGACTAAGTCTTGCACGTAGGCCTGCGACATGCGCCTGCGTTTAAAGTGTGCTACGATAAATGACGGTTCGCTCGCTCGGTAAGTTAATATTTACCGAGTTATTGCCAAACCGCGCGGAACTGATGTTACAGCCACAACATCAACTAACACAGCAAAACATCGCCTCCGTTAAAAACACGTCTTTTACCTTTTACCAGATGGCCATAGTTAGACGAATCAACACATGTTCGTTGAATATTCAGTGCAGCTATTTTTCCAGCGTTGACGATGCACGTCTGTCACCGCTTCCAGAGTTCATAACAATCCGCGATGCGTGCAGATGTGCCATCGATAGGGAGCTCAGACGATTGCTTCCAGTTCACGGCAAGAGCCCGTGAAACAAACAAGAGGGCTGGCTCCATCTTCCGCTTCCCAAAGGTGGGCGTTAACCTTATGGAAGGAGGCTGCTGTTAACGTCGTCATTAAACCCCATGTGAGACAGACTGCACGTGTGCACTTAAAGCGGATGCTGCGGAGGACAGGTGGCGCTTTAGTCCTTGCCTCTCACATCTCTAAGTGTCCCCCATGCTTTTTATGTCTTATGATTAGTTCAATCCTCAACTCAGCTCACTGGTTGGAAAGAATAAACGATAAGATGCGTCTGCCCTGTCACTGACACACAGGCCTACTTTACTGTAATATTAAAAGTGCTGTCATTACATTATAACACCAAGAGTCACAATTATGTGCTGTTTTTCCCCCATTCAGAGTTTTTGCTTTCCTTCAAATTGTAAGCAAATAGATTTGAATATGAAATCCATTTTTTAAACAGCAAGCAAAGAAAAGAAGGGGATTTTGTCACAATTTTCCCATTAACACACGAAATATATATTCATCAATTTGTTTTTCTGATTCTTAAATAATCAAAACCCAAGACGGGCTTCAGGAAACATCCTGCTGCAGTTGATTTGGAGTGTGATTCCTCCGTCTTCTCTTCCAGGAGGGCTTTGGCAAGGCTCCGGAGGATTCAGTAATCCAGCTGGAAGTCGCTTTCACAACCCAGTGGTGTCCAATAACTGGACCCAGCTTCAAAGTAGGTTTTTATTTTTTACTTGCAGCTCTTGCCCAAATGTGTGACATTGCTGAACTTCTTCTGACTAGTTTTTGAAGGTCTGAAAGGGATACATTTTTTTTATTTCAACTTCTACCTGGCACAATATGACCATAATATTCATCAGGCAGTGGTTTTACAGCTGTGTCATGGTAAACGGAGCAGTACGACGAAAGTTCAAAGTTACCTGAGATCGTATTGTGGCAAGATGCTGCGTTCCATTTGAACAGAGAAGTGAGGTGAACTCGAGTGTGACGTCGTTCCCAACTACAAATTCTGATTTCTGAGGTGAATGGAATGAGTCGGCAACAGGCAGGTGGAAAAAAAATGGGCCGCAAGAAAATAAAGCAGACCAGGATTAAGAGCTGTCTGACGTTGTGACATTTCAAAGGGCGATTTGACTCCTGGCTTTCAAAACCATGTTTTCAATAAAATTTCAACCCAGAAACCTAGCAGTTTTATATTTTGTTAACTAAACACAAACTAGAAGTTCAAGGAACTCTTAATATCCTCCTTTATCCAACTCCCGTTCTGGGGATTGATTTATTCTTGTCAGTGTTGCCTGGGTATGTTCCCTTTTTGTCCCCAGAGGAAACATCAGAGACACACACATGGACACTGTTTTTCTAAAGGTCGATGTTGATGAGGCTCAGGTAGCATAAATGATGCACATTTACAAACCTCCATGTAGTAATTAACTGAACACGTTAATGTGTTTTTACCAGGATTCAACCTCAGAGCAGAGCACTGACGGTATGACTTCATGATTCAATCTATTTCTGTCAATGATATCAAACAGATATAAATCATGGAAATGGTCGAATTCAGTTCTTTTGAATAAGATAAGTTAGAATTACATTTTTATTTCAGAGTTTGATCAAAGACAGAAGAAAAACCAATAAAATAAAGATGTTAACTCGTATACAATAGAATAACAATTATGAAATGTAAAAGAATACGGACACCAGTGCAGAATAGAGTAGCAATAAGAGTAAGGTAAATAAATGCACTTAACAAAAGCCACCAAAAAAAAAAAGCATTTGAGTTCCATGGTGTGCAATGTGTGTCCAGGAGGTGGCGATGTCCTCCCACTGACTATTCAATCCGACTGCAGTCGCACTGTAAAGCAGCATTGGTTGAGAAGAGACACAATCAGAGATTAAAAGGTTATTGTAGAGTCCAATCTGAAAGTGTTTCATCAAATAACACATAATGTGTTGACATGCAAAGTGTCATCATAATAGTTGCGACTTGGTTTAAAACAAAAGAGCCAAGCTGAATTTTTGGATGCGTAGTATATTACATTCAAAGATGGAACAATGTGACGCCAGCGAACATTTTAGAATACTTTTCTAAAAGGTCTGTATTATTGTATGTATTTATTTGTCTAGATGTTCTACAAGGCCACAATAAATCAACTGTTCTGGTCAAATCGTGGATTGAAACTATGACTTGAGAGAGCTTTTAACAGATTTCTGGTTGTAAATCATGTCCCAATTTATTCACAATCATTGTCTTAAAGCCGAATGCTTTTTTGAAGACATAGGCGTAAACAACTTTATTATTAAATATATCTACTGTACATAATCTCTACTGTAGAAAACCTACAAAGCAGGCTGATGAAAGAACAGCAAGGCTGGAGTTCTACTCTACACGTGAATTGAATTCTGTCTTGCAGTCTGCAAATACACCAATATACTATTACTATTGTCCATTTACTTTTGTGCATTTAAAAAACATTTGTTATATGATTGTTCATCCTGCTTTACATTTGAAATACAAGACATTGCTCTTTGTGCTCCACCAGCATAACCCGTTCTTCCACTGTGAGATTCAGTGGTGATAACAACTCTAAAAGGTCCGTCTCTCCATCCGAGCCAAACCTGAGAAGGTTTGTTCTTCAAGTACACATGTTCACATACATACATACTGAATTTTTTTAAATCACCTTTCATTATTGACTTTGTTTTTCGTCCGATCATGTACTTTGGTCTCCATGATATGTACCCATTTAGTCATGTAGTAAAAATAAAACAAGACAAAGAGCATGCCATGAGGTAAGCATCACATATAAATCTAATGCCAGAATATTTAAGTTCGGGGAAAAAGAAGGAAACAACTAAATATAATAATAGTGAGTGAAGTTAAAATAAAAAATGAACTCAAATAATAATAGTTAAGTTAAATAAATAACATTAGAATGAATAAGGAACTCGAAGAAAGTAAAAGGTTGATGAAAGATGATTACAAAACGATATAACAAAGAAAGGGACTTTAGAGTGTCATAATAGTTCCCCCCGACTCAGCTGAATAATAACACACTTCCCCAAGGGCCAAATAAGAGAGGTATAATAAAATGCAGGAAAATTACAAATTTCAACATCATCTTAACTTAGTATGAAATTGCTGAATTGATAAAAAATATTCATGACGCATTTTGAAATTCAACACCATGGCTCGCGATACATTTTAATTATCATTTCAAACATGTTTTTATTTCCTAATTTAAGTTTTATGATTTAGACTGGGGCTTTTGAGGGACTTTAATATCTGGACAGAAACCAAGTAAAGCATACTGCTGATGGCTAAGTGCACATCACAAACAGGCACTTTACACAAATCACAGTGGACATTGATGCTAGCGACAGAGAGAGTATTATTTCCAAGACATGGCTATTCTTTATATGTTTAAAGGCCCAGTGCAAGATTTAGTGGCATCTAGTTGAGAGTTGCAGATTGCAACCAACTAAATACCCCTCAGGTCAGCCCTCCGGTTCCTAGTGTGTTGGAGAACTATGGTGACCTTCAGGTAGGGAGAGTTATCTTTAGGACTTTAGTACAACTGGAGCTACTGTTGTCAATACTCTGCTTTTCCACATGACTAAATAATTGTAAAAAGAAAAATACATATTGGTTTTCCATGAAAAATACTCATTTCCTCATATAAATAAAATGAGACTAAGAATATGCGATGATGTAAGCATTATACTGTGTATTAATCCAATACCAGTAGTTTTAAGTGAGTGGACAAAAAAAATTTGTAAGTTTAAAAAAAATACTAATTCAAATAGTAGAGGGAAATAAATAACTAACCAAGTAAAAGGTTGATAAAAGATGATTTTAAAAACGGTATTTGAAAAAAAAAACTACTTTAGAGTATGTTATCATCATGGTTCCCCTGACTCAGCTTAATAATAAAATACACTTGGCCAAAGAAGAGAGAGGTATAAAATACATTAGAAAAGCAAGGTCAAGAAATGGGCCATTCAAATTTAGTTTAATTTAATTACATTTTTTTCTCATTCATTTATCATCTTTGGGTTCTAATTATATTCAGTGCTCGCATGGTTAATCAGATCCCTCCATGTCTGTCTTTGTGATTTCTATACATGTTTCTTGCCAAGAAGATAGTAATTGACGTAATGTTTATGAGTTTCACAACACTCGCTTTGCCAGTTTAAGACTGATGGTTCACCAGATTCCTGGAAAGTTAAGGAGAAGTGATTACTTATGCATAATACTGAATACCTCCCACACAGTTGCCTCAAAACAGTCCTTCAGAGCCTCCTCGGCTCCATCGGTCCATCGTCTAACTGTGCGTGTCACAGCTGGCTGCTTCTGTGCAAGAGTTTACATGCATCTACTCCTCCCTCTCTTTATCTACTGGTCCAGTTGGCATGCAGGGGGATGATTTTCTTATGAAATTGAATCACTTGGAGATGAAATTGAATCACTTGGAGGGGAGTTATCTGGAAACTGGAACTCTGCACCAGTTAACACATCTTATCTGAATGCTAAGGAAATGTGTGTCAATGCTCCCTTTTCCTATCTCCTTTGGCTTACATGGAGCCATCCTTTTCCAAAGGAAAGGAGGTAATGCCGTCCAACAAGTTGTTGTCCACGTTTAACACAATTCTAGGGAATTTGCAGTGTCACGGCAGCAACGTGGAAAGTGCAATAACAAGAAGCATCAGTTAAAAAAAGAGAGAGGCCTATATAAATAATTTAACAGCAAAAGAGCAAACCATATACCGACCCAGATCCTTCGTTCCTCTGTCCATTCATCATCGTAGTTGCAATGCTGTTTTCTTGTTTGCCTGCCTGCCAGACCTACTGCCATTTGCTGTGTGTTTAGCTCGGTTGGCTGTATTCGCCCTGTAAGCTCTGTTAGCCAAACTCACCACAGGACTCTGCTGCCCACCAGCTGCTAACGGATAACAAGCTCCACTCCTACTAACATGAGAAGTTGTAATCTGCCCTCGGTTCAGTTTGTCATTTGCTAAGCAATAGATATATACGTATACATAAAATGGTCTTACCGAGGCATGCAAATCAAGAGAGGAGCAATTCGTAAACTGCAGCGGAAACAAGAGTCCAAACTGAAGCCGATGTTTATCACTTGCAGCCCCTACCGGCTGGTTAAGTGTAATGAGGATTCAGCAGTTCATGACCTTAGAAAGGTCAATAGAAATGTGTCAATCCCTTCACCCACAAAAGGTCCTTGTGCATACGGTCATAAATGAGCACTAAAAATATTAGGCTGATGAAACGAGAGATTAGTCGTGGACAGACAGTCATAGGGAAGTGCACGCAGGCACCTCGGCTGAATACATGATCTCCTGGCGAAGATAAACAATCACTGAATTCATCCTGCCGCCTCCAACTCTGTCAGCATTTGGGTCCAATCTCTGTTGTCCTGCATTACCAACCGTGACAAAATTATATTCTGTGTACAACCACATGTAGATAATGGGTATATAATCTTATCAAAGAACACGAATAAGATAGTTTGTGAATTATTACTTTCAGTGTGAATGAGGTTGAAAGGCACAATCGGCTGTCATGCCATGTCATGCCGCCAAACTTGTCCTGGCATGATGTCAGAGATGCACATGTAGAATGTAAACTCCTGCAGGGTCACCCACCCACAGATAAATACCCCAACTCAAAGTTTTGTGTGAGGGGGATAAAAAAAGCAGTCAGTCTTCAACCCTTCCATGCTGTTTGTAAATCACAAAAAGTCCCTGACACTTCCTGGAGTCCCCAGAAACTGGCTGCCTCTGAGTCTTTGAGATTATCACTTCCTCATGTTCAACATTAACCTCAGTCCAATTCCTGAAACTAATTATTTGCTATTGTAAGCATGTTACAATGGAGCGAGCTTTCTCCAAAGTAATGCTTGAGCACACATAAGACTAAGAGCTTAACTCGGACACCAACGGGAAAAAAAGAAGTTCATGATTCATTCCTGGTTTTCCCAGCTCCTGCGGTTTGTATTCCGTATCAGTTTCGGTGTGTGGTGTCTTGTGTGCCTGTGTTTAGGTTGTAAACCATACTATGATAAGGCGGCGATAGTGAATGTTATCAGGCAGAATGCCATTCAAGATGGAGTGGGCAGTATTATACTCTATATCTGCTGTGTTACAGAATGCTGTGAAATGCCGTACCATTGCTGAAGAAGGTAATCTGTGCCAAAGACTTGACTTAACAAGACTTAAGGCCCTCTCTTCATGCCAGCACAAAGCCAGTGGTACAGCAGCAATTTTAGTTGTTGCTTTTATTTGGTATTTTCCTGGCTCTAAACCCACTTGTGCCACAGTGGGTTTAGTGGTGCAGCTGGTGTTCATATTGCTGTTTTGTTCTTTCAACTTTTTAATGCTAACACTGAAATAAAAGACATTCTGTGCATTCCAATACGCATACTACCCTACTTTTTAATATGCCAGAAAACAAGATTTAGCATGTCCCAATAGTATGTCAAATGCAGTATGCCAAAAATATCAGGATGTTCTACTACATGTGGTCGCATCATGCTGTATGCAAGCCAGCATGCTTCTCTGGCTATCCTGACCCACAATCCTTGTGAAGGGAAGTGAAAGGAAAAAGTATGCAATTTGCAATGCAGTTTAAGTCGGAGAACCCTGAATATGTGTACCAAATAGATGTAGAGATGTTGCCCTGAACCCACTGGTGGGGCTCGAGGAAGATCAGGGGATCCCCGTTGGGATTCATCCTCTGGAGATCCTGAATATCTTTTCATAATCTATTGTTTACCATTCATCCAATATTTACCAGCTGCTACAGCGACACTGGTATTTAGCAGGAACTACCACAGAAGCGGATTGCCAGGGGTTTATTTCTGTAGACAGATTTTGTCCCCGCGATAGCTTCGCAACCATCCAACACTTCACGCCCCTGTCCTGATTTGGCACCACGGCGATATCCCATTGGAAGATGGTCTCTAGATGTTTCAGTCTGGACCAAAGCGGTGTACCAACCTACCAGCCGATAATAGCCATCTCTTAACTGCTCCCTCCTTAGATTTAATAGAACATGCTATTCCACTAAATGATATATCCTCGATCACGTTGCAGGGTTCGTTGTGTCGTATTGGCTGAAGTCTGAAGTCATTTTAACCACACCTTTTCCCAAATGAAAGTTAAGCCGAGGCCAAGGGGAAGTTTTGCAATATCCAAACATCACATGCGTTGAATTTCGTCCTACTTCCTCTGTGATCCCTACAGACCCTACAGGGGGGGGGGGGGGGGGTGGGGGGGGGGGGGGGTGCGCGCGTTTGTGTGTGTGACTGATAATTCTCTTCAAAATGATCGGTTAATGGAATGAATGTCAATAAAATTAGTCAATAAAAACCACTGCCATGAATGCACCCTTCCCAAGCGCTTCTCTCTTCCCTTTATTAAAAAGTAGAAATGATCAGATTCTTAGCACTCAGCCCACACTGATCACAGGGTAAACTTGATAGATGAGAAATGGTCACATGTGTCCTAACTTATGTTGGTCAGGTGCTGCCTGTCACCTGTCTCCACACATCCACTGACGATAAATCCGAAACTTTCCAGCTAAATTCCTCACATCCTCATCAAATGTGATTCACATCTGCTTTTCATTTCTGTGTGGTCTGAGGAGAGATGACCATAAGAGGTCATGTACAATTCAGCATGAGATCTGAGCTTTTCATCAGTGGTGGAAAGTTACTTAAGCCGTGTACTTAATAACAAATTAGAGGTACTTTACTTATATTAAATAAAAGTAAATCAAATCATCTGGAAAAAGTAAATCAAATCAGCTGGAAAATGCTTCGTCACGAAGCTGGAAACAGAGCTGTTTTCCTGAGCTCATGAAAAGCTGACGTGATTCTCACAGGACAGAGGTGCTATAAACATGATCATCTTCTAGAATATGCTGCATTGCTGCAGATTAAACTAGCCAACAGTTTAGAAAGGTGTAAAAACGGGCACAACCTTAAACATCTACAGCAGTAAAATGCAACAGACACATTAATGCAGCAGCAATATTAATCGAAAAACATCATATATATATAATAGTAAAACAATGACGGGGAACATTTTACTGCACAACAAATACTCTTGGTACAATCTGCTGATAAGACATGCATACTGTTACTGAAGTAAGGTTTTGAAAGCAGGACTTGTGTGCAGTGGAGTGTTTTCAGTGTGAAGTTAGTTAAGTAAATGTTCTGCATACTTTTATTTTGTTAAAATAAAAATGGTTATACTCTGAAGAGACTCAATCAGCACGTATTGTTTGAGTGAGGCAACAATTGCAGCATTAGTGTGTCAAACATTAGCCCCCTTTGTTCAGAAGCCAGTCACATCCTTCACCTTAAGAAGAGTGACTGGAGTGACGTCGGGCAGATGTGTCTCAGCCTGTTGAAATTACATCAGACCTCATTCCCATGGAGGTTTTTGGCACATTGCCGGAGGCCTCTTCAGGAATGTCACACATTTCTTTGTATTTCTTGTCGCTGTATTTTTCCACCTGGTGGATTTTGTGCCTCTGTTTTGAAAAAGAGTTGAGAAGGAAACCTCTCTTTCTAAATCCGAAAAAAAATAAAATGCTTCATTAAGTTCTGGGAAGCATTTTGCTTCAACAGCTGCAGTGCATTCAGCTCAGTGTTTGGAAATTCTTGTTATTGTGTTTAAGTGGCTGTCCAGCTGCTGACATTTACACAAGTCGGTATATGCACTTACACAAAGGTCTTGAATGGACTCTTGCTACAACAAAGTCCACTTTCTCGAAGTAAAACTTTAGATGACTAAGCCAGGGATACATTCGTCAGCCGCTTATTAACGAGCACTATGTATTTTATGACACGCTTATCTGTGATTCAGCTGTATATGAGCAGCGGTGCATCACACTGTTAACGATCGAGTCTAACTCTCAACGAATTTCTGTCAAGCACACTCATCACATCACTGTGGTTTTCCAAACACTTCACGCCCCTGTCCTGATTTGGCACCACGGCGATATCCCATTGGAAGATGGTCTCTAGATGTTTCAGTCTGGACCAAAGCGGTGTACCAACCTACCAGCCGATAATAGCCATCTCTTAACTGCTCCCTCCTTAGATTTAATAGAACATGCTATTCCACTAAATGATATATCCTCGATCACGTTGCAGGGTTCGTTGTGTCGTATTGGCTGAAGTCTGAAGTCATTTTAACCACACCTTTTCCCAAATGAAAGTTAAGCCGAGGCCAAGGGGAAGTTTTGCAATATCCAAACATCACGTGCGTTGAATTTCGTCCTACTTCCTCTGTGATCCCTACAGACCCGTGTGTGACCCTCTTTTGAAGGGTGTGTGTGTGTGTGTGTGTGTGTGTGTGGTGGGGGGGGGGGGGGGGGGGGGTGCGCGCGTTTGTGTGTGTGACTGATAATTCTCTTCAAAATGATCGGTTAATGGAATGAATGTTTATTAGTCAATAAAAACCACTGCCATGAATGCACCCTTCCCAAGCACTTCTCTCTTCCCTTTATTAAAAAGTAGAAATGATCAGATTCTTAGCACTCAGCCCACACTGATCACAGGGTAAACTTGATAGATGAGAAATGGTCACATGTGTCCTAACTTATGTTGGTCAGGTGCTGCCTGTCACCTGTCTCCACACATCCACTGACGATCCACTATAATCCACTATAACTCTGCATTATTGACAAATGTCGACTCAAGTGCCCTCTTGATAAATCAGAGATATCAATCATCGAAAATTCCCGCTCGGCAGCAGACAGTCCCAGTTTGCGCAACATGCCCGAGCAAGGGAAGTGAGTCATCTCCGGGAGGCTATAAAGGGAGACGCGCTCCTCTCCACCGCCAGATTCAAACAGCCGAGGACAGAAGGAACTGAGCAGGATAAGAATTCAGTCGATTTTAAAAAACCTCCTCTACTTTTTTTTTCTTCACATTCAAACTTCATCGGACGGCCTTCTCAAAAGATCTACTGCGTCTTTAGTGTTAATCGTTGCAGTATTTTAAACAAAAAGAAAGAAAAATGATGAGCACCAAAGTCATTGCCTTGTCCGTCGGGCTGCTCCTGGCCTGCCTGGTCGTCAGTGAAGGTAAGATTCTTTCCTTATTCAGCAATTGGAACGTAACAGTATTTGCCGTGCAACATTCTCGTACTTGTGCACTTTGTGACCACCTGTGACTCCTTGTCTCCTCGCAGGGATGAGTTTGAGAAGCCTGGGATTGGAGCTGCACTGCCGCTGCATCGGTACAGAGAGCAAACCCATCGGCCGCCACATCGAGAAGCTGGAGCTGATTCCCGCCAACTCCCACTGCGACGAGACCGAGATCATGTAAGACCTCATCTCGAAGGCCTTCGCCTCCCATCTAGAGAGCGACGATGCTGACACATTGAGATTTGTTTCCATTGACACTTGTTCACTCTCTCTTTTTTTTTCGCTTGGTGTTGCAGTGCCACTCTGAAAAAGACCGGCCAAGAGGTTTGCCTGGACCCTGAAGCTCCCTGGGTGAAAAGAGTGATTAAGAGAATCATGTCCAAGTGAGTGCAGGTCAATCACATACAGTGCAACGGAACCAGCAGTCATGATTTAACTGCGTCACTTTTGATGCACAAAATAATCCTCTTCTCTCCTTCCTTTTCCTCTGCAGCAGAAGACGCTGAACAGACCGGCAGAGATGAGCTTCCCCGAGTCTGAGCCGTCACAAATGGAAAGTCCCGAAAAGTATTTGTTGTCATCGCCTCATTTTAACCGCGGCGGGCCACTGAATTCAACCACTACGGTTATGTTTGTATCAAACACGTTATTTATGAACGAGCCACGTGCTTGTTTATGTGTTACTTGTGCGTTGGAGTCATTTCCGCTCTGATGTCACTTGGCAAGTTGATGTTGATGGCAAGTGTAGCAGCCTGTGGTTTATAAAACTGCATAACTGTTGTTCAACATATTTATGGATGTATTTATGGAACGTTAATGTATTTTGGATTCAGGTGTGTAGCTATGCGGACTCACCTGTTTAATTAAAAGATTTTACACAAAATTCAAGATGGAATTTGTTTGTTCTTTTTTAAAATATGTATATTATTAGTTAGTCTTTCCTGCTGGGTCTCTTGTAAGGCTTCAGTCATTGGATGAGCTTTGACTTCAGGAACTAACACTTTCTGTGACGCAAGCTACTGTCGTGCATGATTCATTATTGATTGTCATTCAAATGTTCATGTTTTTCTTTAAGTACGGTGAAAAATATAATGAAATCCAAGCAGAGGAACAACACAGCATTAATCACTTATATCATATAATAATGTATCATAACGGTTATTATTATGCATCAGTCAAATATAATGATTTACGACTATGGGAATTATAATGTAATTCACTGATGATCCTTGCAAAAAAAGACATAATATAACTCATGAAATATTGTACTTGACCTGATGAGTCGTTATAAACTGCTTGATAATGTTTTATGATTATCAATGTCAACCATTATGGATATTTATGAGTGCTTAGAACTATTCTTATTCAGTGCTATGGGGCAGATGAACCACAAATAACCAACTACGTGCACAGTCGTTACAACAACGCAGGCTTGACAAACTGAAGGAAACGTTTACTTTAACTTTAATAGTTGTAAACCGTGGCTCCGGAGAGACCTTTGTCAACTGTGGATGAACAACCCTGATGACGTCATCCCGGTTATTCCGCCTTGGCCTCGAAGGTTTAAAAAAAAAAAAGAGAAAAAAAGGTTGCATTACAAACGAGCTGAAACCATCAATTATTTGCATTGTCGATTAGTCTGCAGATTATTTGGATTAAGGTAAAGTTTTGTGTATTCTCCCCATCTACGTGCCATACACTGAGATTACTAAGAACCAACTTTACATAAGAAAATATTGTCAGGCAAGAAACCAACAACTCCAATTGAAAACATGTAATAAACTGATTATTAACATTACATTAAAGGTAGGGGTATGTATAAAAAACGCATGGCACTGTTGTTAATATTGACATGATATAATACAATTAGTATTATTATTCATAATATTATTATTATTATCATCATATATTATTCTTTGTTTGTTATTGGCCTGTGTGAGGATGCAGGCAAAGGGGCGGGACTGAGCGCACAGCCGGTGGTAGGTGCGGTAGTGCGGCGTCTGATTGCGCGCAGAGCGACGACACTCACAGCGCTGGACGGGGACACACGCTCTCTCACACACTCACACACACATATACACACAAACGCGCCCCAGAGCTAACCGGAATGCACACAAAATGCTGCGTCTACGAGCTGTGACAAGCTGCTGCATGTGAAGACGATAGAGACACCGCGAACACCGGAAGCTCCCTTCTCCAGATTGAAGCTCAGACGCGCGCACGGGGCAGCCGTATTTGCCGCAGAAATCCTCCCCACCAGAGCGCTCTCTCCCTCCCGCCGATGCGCTTCGGCTGTGCATGAATCCCTCCGTTTGGCTTGCAGGGTCCAGGAGAAAAACCGGCGTTGACGACCGAGTGCGGCGGACAGCCATTCCGTTTGTGAGTGCACCTCATCCCGCGGCTCCGCGCACCCGTTTGGCACCTCCTTCAGGATGGCGTTAACGATCTGCACGAGATTTACCGACGAATATCAGCTGTTCGAGGAGCTGGGGAAGTAAGGAAGCATATATATTTGCCATCATCTGGCATCATCCCTGTAGCAAATGTCAGCCTGTTATGTAATGGGCCGCTTGGCTTATAGGGGACGCGGATTCCGGGCTCTCTGTGTGTCTGTCCCGTTTTTGGAGCCTGTGTGTGAGTGTGCGTGTATGCGCGGCTGATGGTGTACAAATAAAACCTGTGATGCAGGAGGGGGGGGGGGGGGGTGAATACGCTATCATGCATGTATGTGCAATGGCATCCTGTTTGTTGTAATCCTTCATTTGAAGCCCTGTTTACTAAACCGACCGAGCCTGTCGTCATTTGCCTCCATCCCGATCCCGTGTTGCATTTGGACCTCTGGTGGTGCCAGAAGCCCCCCATGTTGTAAACTGAACCGGGGTGAAATGCATCGGGGGTGTGTAAAACTGGTGACATTTTGTAACAACACCACTCTCTCTCGAGCTCCATCTCCCCAAATCATCCTCATCCTCATCCTCATCCTCCCCGCGTGACGGAAATACACGCTGGGTAATGCGACAGCAGACCATGTCGTTGGCGATGACACATTCCCTGAGCCGAGCACCGAGCTGCGGTCAATTATCAGACACAGACCAAGGGGATTCCTCACCCCCTGAGAGAGGGAGACATATTGAGAGAGAGAGAGAAGCGCGTACATGCGCGTGTGTTTGTTGGCGCACGCGCTGCGTGGTCATGACCCGCAGTCTGCCCAGCACCCCCAGTGGTTTAGCGCACACAAGTCAGTGAGATATATCTAGCCAAAAGCACAGAGAGAACTAGAAATGCCCTCCCAGTTACCCAGCTGTTCTCCTTCTAACTGGAGGAGTTCATCTCCTGCACCATCTGTTCGTTAATAATGCAGACATATGACTTTTATAGTAGCCTACCTTTTAGCTCACCTGATCCCTTTAATGTGAGCACCAACACACACACACTGACAGCTGTAAACTAGCTGGTAGGGATGAAGTGAATAGATCACACTTTTGTTTTTGAGTAGTCTGCTTTCAGCTGCGTAAGGGCCTTCGTTGCTCTGATTGGTGCTTCCCAATCAATACGGCACTGTTAATCAATACAATGATTGTAAATGACAGATACTGACTAGAGTTTCAAGAGTCTGCTAATAGTTTTTAATATTATATTGGAATTGTTTGGATTTTCAGTGAAATGAAAGAAGAAAAATAAAATCATTGACATTTCTAAAGGAGCTTCATCAGAGCAAACATGAAGCTCCTTTCGAGCAAAAGCTAAAATAAAGTGTACTCTGCAAAGATTCTATCAGTTTGTTGATACTTCCAGCACCTTATTTAAGATAAAGCCGAGTGGAGCGGTGGTTGCATGAAACCAATGTCTTGAAACTGTATACCATACTTCGTCTCATCATGTTTTTAAGTTTATGTGACCTTTGGTCGCCCATAAACGGCGTCTTCACCTCACTGCGCAAATATGTTGTCATCTTTGCGAAGCATTTTATTAAAATCCTTCCATAATTAGACGATCCAAGCTACAGTCATGCGCAGTGTTTTCCAAAACAAACACAACCACAGAATCGTCATAGTTCGGCCGCCAACCTGGAACCCGGTTTCATCAGCCCAGCTGGCCTCCTATTTGACCTTCCAATGCAAAAGCACACCGTGCAGCCACTGTACACACATTGTATCACGTAGCACTGTGCAGACTCAGCTAACAGACACAGTGAGCAGATGCACTTCTCAGTGCCGCGCTACCCAGCTATGCAGCGTACTCAAGTCAAATTCTTACATAACATGTTATGCTGTGATTTCCTTTACCAAATCCTCTATAAATTCGAGGTAAGCTTTAGTGGCAAGCTGCTCATTCCGGAAGATGTTAGATAACGTGTTTATGCTGCACATCATCTTGTATGCTCAGCAGCGATTGCATAGGCTCAAAGCTTCAGTTGTTGCACTGACTATACTACAACACAGTTGTCAGCCATTAGAAGTACAGTAAGTGAAAGAACGGGGGTTCATTTGCGGCAATGAGTGTCCTCACGTCTCTCCGGTGTCTGTGTCTCAGTGTGTCTTCACTGTTTTGCTGTATCTCTGATGTTGTTTTGATGCCAGACAGGAGACGAGAGCAGATTTGTTATTTGAAAGAAGAAAAAAAAGGCGTGCACGGACAGAGATGGAGGCTGAACAGCAGAGCGGCCTGCGTGGCTGCAGAGTCGAGGCGGATGCAGCACTCTGCTCTTCTCCTCCCTCAAATATAGCTGACCTAGTTTTTTGATCTTCATACATTGTGTACATTTGTGTACTTCAACGATACATTGGGACTGTAAAACTTCAAGTTGAGCACAGGCATGTTTGTTAATATTCACTTAGGACATGTGAGGGCTGTTTCAAGCTCCAAGGCATCAGAACTCGTCTTGTAAAGCGCTCTGAATTGCATTCAATCTGTGTGAAAGGCGCTACATAAATAAGATTGATTGATTGATTGATTTCATAAAGAAAAACGATCAGTTGAATCAGGTGTATTTCCATACATTTTGCTTATTTTCTTTATCATCACATGTTACTTTGAGATTTTTTTTCACCATTACGTATTTCTGCGTGTGTGTTACTTTCAGGGGCGCGTTCTCTGTGGTCCGGAGGTGTGTGAAGATCTCATCTGGACAGGAATTTGCTGCCAAAATCATCAACACCAAGAAGCTCTCTGCCAGAGGTAGGAACACATGAACATATGTACAGAAACAGGCAACGTGCACGTAGGCAAACACACACACACACACACACACACACGCCGCCCGCCACCGGCAGAGAAAGCACGCCCCAAAGTGTCACTGAGTTCCACGTGGGTGAGCTGTGATCGTAGCTGGCCCTCGAAACAGGCTTTGGGGCTGTGAGAGGAAAAACGTTTGTGAGAGTGAAAGTCAGTGAGTGAGAGACAGACGACCACACAGGGGCAGAGACTCATCTGGATCTTCATTTGCTTACGTTTTCAACGTGCGCAGAACAAAACAGCAAATGTTTCAAGTAAATGCTGTAGCTGCGTTTGCCCACTTGCACTTTTCTCTTTGTTATTTTGTGTTATTCATATCTGTCCTTTTGGTTTCTATGTAAATGTTTGCCACATACAACCTTGTGCGCTTTGTGTGCATGTGCACTGTATTGATTCAGGGGGCTCTGGCTGGTTTTGTCTTCCCAGGGGCAGCTCTCTTTGCGAAGCCGACCCAGTTCTTTCACATCCGTCACTGTAATTGTAGCCGTTGGCCTGGTTGCTGCGGGCTTGGGACACACACACACACACACACACATTCGCACGCACGCTCACACGTACCATGCCCGCACAAGCACGCATGTGACCCAGGAACCGCCAACAGCGTGTTCGTGATTACTAACCAATGGAGAGTTGTGCTTTTTGCTGTGGCCCTCTTCCCCTCAACCAATGGTGTGTTTTGTCACAGCTTGCTTGCCCGCGATGACCAATGAACTGCTGTCATACCACACAAGCAGTCGGGCCCCCGTAGATGTGAGCCGAGCCGTCTAATTTCAATTGTAATATTTTACTCGAAGTGACCTTGACTGTTGTTGTGCACTCGTTATGCCACTGCCTGTCGTTTCATTGTGTTAATACACATATATGTGTCTTATAGTGTTGTAGTATGTGAGTATTAACAAGCAGCTCCCTCCCACTCTTTGCAGTATTTTACCTTTTATTCCTTTCCAGCAGCTTCCTCCTCCCTCTGCATGTCCTCTGCTCCTTGGCATTTACTCTTCTTCGCTATTTTGCATTTTCTTTTTCTCCCTTTTTTTCATGTCGTCTCTCTCGCTCTCTTTTTCATTTACAATATGCTGTCATACTCCACATCAGGTTCCTCTTCCCGCCCCCTCCTTCCTGCACATTTTCCTACCTCACCCCCTCTCCTCCGCCATCGCTTCATTTCTTATCTCTCATCTTCCTTGCCCCCTTCATGCCGCTCCTCTCTTTTCTTTCTTTCTTTCTTTCTTTCTTTCTCTCTTCTTCCACCGATGCTGTCTCTCCTGCCCATGTTGACCCCTCCCGCTCGCTGAGCGCAGTGTTGGTAATAGACACCTTGGCAGACGGATCAGTGTCTCACCGCTTGCATGCTGGGACAGAGTTTCCAAAAATACTGCAAAGGGTTATCTCACCTTCTATGCATGAGGATCTGCGGGTGTGCACAGATGTGTGTGTGTGTTTGTGTATATAGAGGTTTACGTACCGGGCATGCTGTCGTGCCAGATATGGTCTTACCCTCTTTCCGCTATAAGCCCTAGCATTGCAACTCTGATTCCCTTCTCTCTGGCAGGACCATGACCTCCCCCCAACCCCACTCCACCACTGTGCGTTAGCCTATGCAAGAGAATGTGCATGAGTGTCAAATTGAAAAGGGTTTAGAGCAGAGCAATGCACAGTGTGTGTGTGTGTGTGTGTGTGTGTGTTTGGTGTTGCGTACACACATGTGCGGCGGGCCTATAGGACCAGTCAAAGTCCTGCAATCTGCAATCCTGATTATGCAGCATTTCATTAAGAGCAGCAGATGAGTGAATGAGAGGAAGCAGCGGAGAGAGAACGAGAGGAAGAGAGGGGGAAGAAAAGGATAGGAAGCAGAAGGGGGGGAGACGGATAATCAGAGAAAGAAAGAGAGAACGGAAAGTCAACATTGAAGTGTGTGTGTGTGGGTGTTAGTGCACGCCGTATCCCTCACAGCAGTTGAATATTTGCCCTCTCTCTTCATGCATGCGTCAGTGTCCTGTCACGATGACTCTGTCTGCTCTCTTTTGCCACTTTGTATTTGCTTGTGTGCATTGTTCTAGTTTGTGTGTCCGCGCACTGGCTTCATCTCCCACGCTGTGACCCTGTCAGCATGTCTGAACAGTTGGGTAGTTTTGAATCCAAATAGCAATAAAGATATTTTGAATTTTTTAGAAAAACAAAATATCTGCTCGTCTCGCTTTGTAAATATTGCATTGCATTGTGGGATTTAGGAAGCAGATAGAGTGACGAAATAGATTTCGTCACATTTACAAGGAGGGAGGAATCAAAAGAATCTGTAATTTGTGTGTTAAAACAGCTTTTTTTTTTTTTTTTTTTAAACGTTATTCTTATCCTTGCACTTCAATTTATTGGTAGTGTACCATGTCAATAAAGTCCAGTCGTTCGGTCCACCGGTCCAAACTGATTCATAGTGGACAGCTCCTGTGGCGAAAGCTGTTGTTATTTTTTTCATGTGGAAATGTCATGGAAACAGAGATGATAGCTGTTGCTGAGGTGTAAGCCAGTCTGCCTCTGTGGTGTGTGTACATCTATATATATATATATGTATTGTACATATACATATATTAATAATATGCATGTTTTCTTTTTGCATATCGAGAGTTTTCCCTCATTCGACGAGATAAAGATTTACCTTCCCTCCCTCCCTCTCTCATAGGTCTTTATTCCTGTGCTCCTTTCGGTGTCACTGTGACTCTGTTTCACCTCACGGGAGGGAGGAGAGGGAGAGGATGTGATTGTGGGAGAGAGAGAAAGATAAGGGGAGAGACAGAAAGATGGGAGGGGAGGAAAGGAAGGAGGGATGGGGAGAAGGGGGGGGGGACCACATGACTCACTGGGTGCTAAAAATAAATGTTGGTCATTCTCTCACTCTCAGTGTCTCTATCTCACACACACACACACACACACACACACACACACACACACACACACACACACACACACAGTATTGAAAATATTCCATCCTTTGAAAGGAGCTGTTGGTTTCAGTCGATGCTCACCTGTATAAGAACCACAAAATGCACGAGGCTCAGCCTGAGACAACTGTAACTGTGTTTTCGAATGGGTTTTTAAATTGTTTTGGTGTTAAGACCTCAGGGATGGACAATATGGGGAACCTGTCTTTACGTTTGTTGGACCGTTAATGCAAAAGTTAAACCTGCAATGACTGGTGTGGGCCACGTGGGATAAAATTGTCAAATAGTTTGTTCCGATTTTTTTTTTAAGGTCAAGAATGAAGCTGACAGGACAAGCTACCTCACAGGCCTAAAATAATGATATTATCTGATTAAAGGTTAAACGTAGAGATTCTGATTGCTTGCTCACAACCTTGATTCCTACCTATTCAGCTGTTACCTGCAGTAACTGTCTGAAAACGATGCTAGATTATTAAAGTAAAGACCCGTCCCTCTGTTGGTCGTATTGAACAGCGCGAAGACAGAGCCTTATCTATATTTCAAAAGGTCAAAATGATACAGAGGGGCGTGTCTTTCCTCGACGAAAACCACCTTAGGCCGATAGATACAGTAGATAAATAGTATTGAGTTGCAAAGAGCACACGAACCAGACCTCAGCCTAGTTTCATTTGCTTATTAGTTGCAGCTGTATACATTTTAGATGACAGTTTCAGATAAAATGTTAAAATGTCATTAATAATGTAAACCATACTCAAAACTGCAGCTCTTGCGTTTCTTAAATGTCCGGATTTTGATATAAGACGATCGGTCGCTCAGCCCAGAAAGAACCTACAGTATGATGACGACCAAGAGTAATGGACTCTGTAAAGAGAAAGCGAGGGCGGTCATAATTACAGAGCACTGCATCTCCTTCTCTCTCTCTCTCTCTCTCTCTCTCTCTCTCTCTCTCTCTCTGCCTCTGTCCTTTTCAACCTTTGTTTGATTTACCCTCCCCCCCAACAATTCCTCTCTGTCCTCCCTCTTCTTCTTCCTGCCTCACACGTTCCCTGCCAGCGTATTGCTTTAGTCTCAAGTGCTTCGAACCAAGAAATGGCGGTGAAACGGAGTGATGTTATAACATATTAACAGAAAGAGTCCACAGATAATAATGGCATCATTATTATTTATTCCCCGCAGAACCACATCGAGACTGGAGTATGTGCACTTAAGGAGGCATTAAAGTGACATCCACATTAAAAACACTTAATAACGAATGTGCCTCATTCATTCAAGCAGATGGAGATGGATATAGCACTGCTGCCAGGAAGTTGCAGAAACTTTTCCCATTCCTAAAACTTGTCAGTACTTGTCAGTAGCCCTCCACATGTTCCGTTTTGCATTTCGATGCTCCGGAATCTTGTAGACCAAAATCAAAAGCAGAAGATGGCAGAGATACCACTTTTTTTCTTCTTCTGACAAGCAGTAGGTCTGGAATGCAGTGTGTCTGCAAAACATCTGACATCTATTTGGAAGATCTGTGGATAAATGCAACAAGAACTTTGCTCCAGGACATGTAGAAAATGTGGAAAGTTCCTTTCAGTATTAAAAACAGAGGTGTGTAGGCTTGTATGTTGGTACTGTTTCAAAGTTTGCATCGGTGACCTTGCCTTGCATCCTTTGCTGGTTGCTATGCCAGCTCTTTTGGTAACCATGGAGCTACCTAATGATCTGCCCTCTTTTCTTTTTTATTAAGCAAAGGAACATTTACAAAGATGCTTTTATTACTGCTGTTTAAATAGCAGAAATGATATTCCCACGAAGACTCCTTTGTAATGTGATTAAATGCATTATTTTGGTACCGTTTTGCAACCAGTGTTCTTAAGCAGCGCTACTTCTTACATGACCGATGTAGCCATTATCGTAGTAAAAGCATTCACTGAGCCGTGGGGCTTCATTGCTGCATTTAAATCTGCAACTTTTTGTGTCAACGTATGCGTGATTATAAATGTGAGTTTGTGTCCCTCCTCGTAAAGGATTCATCCAGACCGCCACCCTCAGATTAAACCACTTTGACATATTAGTCTAATGTGTGCGCGGCTGCATTACGCCGGGTAAGATAAAGGCAGACATTACTCTACGTCACGAGGCTCCCGGCAATACTCCGGGGGCACTTTTATCTCTGACACCAGCCACCTTTTGTTTCTCCTCAGAAGAGGAAGCAAGGGAGTTATCAGTCTCATAATTCTACTTCTCTTGGGAACCAGCGGAGGTTGACGTGTCTCAGCATCCTGGATGGTTTCATTAGACCCTCGGGGTTCTGCAGGGGGGGGGGGGGGGGGGGGACTACTTAGCTGCTGTCCGCAGAGGATGTTACTTTCACCCCGCTACATCTTTTCAATTAAAACTCCTAATTAAACTGTTATAGCACCCTGTTGTGGTGTGTGTGTGTGTGGCAGGTCGATTTGTGCGCATGCATTAGGGTTAGGACTTCAATTCAACTTTATTTTCATGATCGATTGAATTGATTGTTCAAACTGATTCACTGAATTATGCCCATCATCATAATTTCCCAGAGGACGTTTTCAAACTGCTCATTTTGTCTGACCAGCAATCCAAAAATACCCAAAGCTATTAAATTGACAACGACGCAAGAAAGAGTCGATGTGAGACGCTGTAACAAGCAAAACGTTGGTATTTTTGACTTCTCAGACATGTTATTTAATTAATAATTTCCTATTTTGATGGAAAACGTAATCCGGCCAGCATTGTTGCCTTTAAACATATTTAGTTATATTAACAATACATAAATAATAATATTAATAAATGATTTGTTGCAGTCGAGGAGGGGCCACAGTATACAGCTTAACCGACCTGTCAACCTCAAGCATACAAGCTCGTTTTTAGCAGCATGTTTATTGTTGGCAAAATTGTCTGTATTATCATAATACTGCAAGAAGATTGTAGTGAACAGCAAAGTCGATGGTAACACATTTACCGTAGGTCTAAAAAAGCAACCTGGAGTCAAGCTATGCAATCCCAATGATATATTTGACAATGAGTTTGAACCAGTGTTTATATTAGTTATCAGAAAAAGAAATTGCATCCAGTTGTCAGTATGAGACCAAAATAACGTGTGTGTGTGTGTGTGTGTGTGTGTGTGTGACTTTTCAGTGAAGTGAAATTGTCATGTGGATCTGATTGATACAAGAGGCCAGAAATCAGATGACCACCATAACTTTGTCAATCAGACTGCAGATGTACACAGAGGACAGGAGGTTTAAAGTGTAAACACCACGCCACACGTTGCCCCCTTTGTCCGTCTCTTCCTTTTTGTGTATTTGACCAGCTTGTCTCTGTCAGGTGTTTGTTCTGTCTCTATTTCTGTCCCTTGCTTCTTTCTCCTCTCCTGCTTTCTATGACTTAGCTGTGTCTTCTCCGGCTGTCCCTAAATCTGGTATAGTTTTAGACTTACAGGACGACAAACTACAAAAGGCAAAAGAAAACGCACGCAGTACACACAGTATAGCAGTAAATGCTCTGCTGCAGTGCGGTTGCGGACGCGACACATCAGAAACTCACTGAAAGAGAAACAAGCAGCAGTGGAGAGAGACAGAGAGGAAGATAGAGGTGAGAGAGCTTGATGGGGTCTGGTTCGCTAATCTGCAATACTACACAAATGCAAGGCTAACGCGTCTCCTCGATTCCTTTCCTCGCTTCAAGGAGACGCAAGGAGAGAGGAGTTAAGGCAACAGCCATTTAACAAAATGAGACATCCTCGCCTCAGAGCCGTCATTTTAAAGAGATGACAATTAAATAAGACGTGTGACACAGCTGCATCGGCTGTCCACTGTTTTGTTATACCTCTGTATCTGATCATTTCTGACAGATGAGCATAAAAGTGTTCATAACTTATTCATATTTTTATTTAACGCACACATATATGTATATACACTACAAATGTTTGTTTGAAAAGTACTGTACAAATCAAGAGTGACGTATGATTCATGATAATATATTGTATACAAACAAACAACCCTGTCTATATGACATTATGAGAATAAAGCAGAGAATGAAGGTATATGCCTGTATATGCCAGTATATGCCTGCCATTTTGACATCAACATCCTCGAGAGCTTTTGGTGGTTATTTTGCAATAAGGACCACTTCCCTGTTGGCCTACAGCACATTTCCCTCTCCATATTCTTTCGTCATAGTAACATAGATTTTACAACATATTGTGTCACCCTTAAGCACATATGCAGATGTTCTTTAAGGTCTTAAATGTTTGCTTTTTATCATCCATTTTCTGACTTGCACACGCAGCACGGCTCTCTTGGTGTTACGTCTTTTTCTAATTAGTGGTTTATGACAGCAGGAAATTGCAGCATATCACACCATATGCTGCGTTCAGCAGCTTTTTAAAAACATTTTTTTAAACAGGACAAGTTTACAAGAAAAGTTGCCATTGCAATAGCAACTTTGCATTCCTCAAAAAAGAGAGCCAGTGCAAAGTAATGTGGTACATTTGTTCAGGACTTAACAAGGAAATGCAGTTCACCACAGTGTGGTACTGGCAGTTGACCTTTGACAATCATGTTTCTACAAGCCATGAAGGTTTACCATGACAAGTCACACAAAAGGATTGTCTCAAACGAGGTTTGAGTAACTCCTGTGGCAAGTTGATGCCTGTAGACTCTTAGCTAATCCTCGAGTCATAAATGTCTGTTGCTGAGACAAAAGAGAGATAAAGGAAGCTCCACTGCTGCTGCCGTCGACGAACCAACAAGGACGTAAATGACAACTAAGCCGTCCTAAATATGGTTAGAAGTGTGAAATCGTAATCTGGGCAGGGCGGAGGCTACATGTGTGCAATGCTGATGCTAAGGAATAGATTGTTTTCGACAAGACGGTTTATGATGCGACAAATGCTGGAGCTCAGAGTCCTGCAGACAGCGAAGCAGCTGACTGCCACACAGCGACCCGGCTGTGTGTAAATGAGAGCTGTGTGTTCATGCAGAGTTTGTCCATTTAAATGTGCTGCATCCATTATATAGATATATATCTGTGGTAATTAAATATTGATACATATATATATATATATATATATATATCGCAATATGTCTCTGCTAAATATATCTGCAGATATATATCTGCAGATATATATCTGCAGATATATATATATATATATATATATATATATATATATATATATATATATATATATATATATATATATATATATATATATATATATATGTATCAATATTTAATTACCACAGAAGCTTTTGAGACACTTTTGTGATTGCCGTAAACAAACTTCTTCCCGCCTCTTGTGGCTGCTGCACCGCATCGTAAGTTAGATTCCACATCTGTTCCAGATCTGTTGGATTGTTTTAGCAGAGACATATTGCGATATATTTTTTGGATTTAAAAGCAGAGTAACAATTAAAAACAACAACTTCCAACATGTTTATCTTTGTCAAAAAATGGAAAGAAAACAACTGAGACTGAAGGAAAATAAAGAACATCTACGATAACAGGAACTGCTCGCTATTCATAGTTTTCCTTACCACGGGTTGCTACGATATATTTCTGAATAGTTATTCTCTGCTCGACAGAGTAGCATACACACAGAATGCCTGAATGATAACAGCTGACTGGGGTGCCTTCACATTCGTCTCCATAATTACATCTGCTTCACACTGTGCAGAAATGCTGCTGTCAGTTATAACTATGTAAGCAAAAGGCCTCTCACCAGTGGCTGTGGCAGCAGGGCTCAAGCTTGCACACACACACACACACACACACACACACACACACACACACACACACACACACACACACACACACACACACACACACACACACACACACACACACACACGCTTGCACAGGTACATTGAAGTAACAATTTTGTCAGCCAGTCAGAACTCATTGTTGTCAGTCTGAGACTCTGCAGCGCCAGTCGCTTCAGGTATGGGTGTAAAATGTGATTTTCCACTCCATTCAAATGTAAAAAACGCTCCGTCAGGCGGAAATATGGACAGTCATACCCCTACTCGCACATGTGGGCATTTTTGTGCTCCAATCCAGTTGACTTGTATATCTTTGAATCAGGGAGAAGTTGCAATCTCCACACCAGGCAGCACCCTTATGACGCAATAGTGCTAAAACCAGAACAGACCTCAGCCAAAAAAAATGCATTAGAACTCGGGCTGAACCATTCTGAAAAGAAAATCGAAATGTCATCATTTTGACTGATATTGTAGTTGCGTTATGATTCGTGATATCAGAGGGAATGATCATTTTTACATCATTATTTTCATTTGTCATTGAAAAACATATTAAATGTGATCACGCTGTGATTTTTGCGGGGTACCGAACAAAGATGTTTTGTTAAGTAGGCCAGGACATCTCTGCAGCACCACAATGTTTCACTTAAAAATATTTCCACGACCATTTCGCCTTTGACAAATACTGTGCAACCTGCAATTTGAAAAATTGCAGTTTATGCCATTTTCATTTGATCAAATTCGAGTCATTGTGCGGCCCTAATTAAATCATTATCAAAGTTATTGACACATTGTCCAACAGAGCTAGGACACTAAAATTGTTACATTTCACAGCGACGGTGTCTATTTACTCTTTAAAATTACAGCATAAAAACAGTCGTGACATGTTTAAGTTTAGCAGAGCTTTCGGCAGCCTCCTGTATTCCACAACAACCGCATCATCTTTGCTGTCCAATGCATCTCGCAGAGGGCTAAAATTCAAAGTTGCTATTTTAACGTCATGCATGAGCAACTCTTGACTGTGGGCACACATTGCGTATGGGTTTTGCTATTCATTATAGTGCACTGTGTGCTCTTTTAACCATCTTGTAACTGTTGCAATTCATCTGCAAAGTTCCCTTTTCTACTTTGCATGTCCACAGTGTGCGCGAGATGGTTTGATGTTTCAGAGGAGATGTGTTCAAAGACGTGCATTTCATGAGTTGCGTGTGAACTCTTGATGTCGGCCATTTGCATGCAAGGCTGGTTCCACTGCAGAGGAGAGGAGAGGCCCCGACGCTCTGATTGGTGCAGGAGTTGCTAGACAACAGATGTCCAGCCGGCTGAGAGGTGGACTACCTGTGGAGGAGAGAGAGAGAGAGAGAGAGAGAGAGGAAAGTGGAGGTGGGAAATGATGGAGAGAGCGAGCTACGTGACAGACATTTACAGTGTTCAGTGAGTTGCAGCGCAAAATTAGAACCAACCTATCGTGACCGCCTTTGTATGTACCTTTAAGGCAGCGTTTGCATGATATTCTTTTATTGCTTTAAGGAAAGAATTATGTCATGAAGTATTAATATTATTATCTAGTAGTCTTCCTCCTGTAGACCTAAAACAACTAAAAATATTACTTATCGTGATACTCACATTTGATATAACTCACAAATATTCTGCGACAGATAAAAGCAATTATTGTTTTCAAACTTGTCAGTGACTGATAGATGGTGTAATACTGAGGGTCGGCTGCAAAACTTCATTATAACGATAGACTGTACAAACGGGATAACTGTTGATCTGAACGTCTACGTAAGTAAGTAATAATACCTAAATAAGCAAATCTGGATCAGTGAACCGCAAACTCAAAGTAATAAATACCTCAATACATATATGAATCTGTACCTGAACATCAAGGTCAAAGTAATTATTGGTAGGGATGGGTCATGATTGTCAAATTTGCAAATCGTCATTAAATTATAAAAAAAGGAAATAGTTTATGCAACTATCGTCTTATCTTTAAGCCAAGTTCTGGAGGACTTAAATATATTTTTAACACTTTCAAACACATCGCCAGAGAACACGATACAAATAAACAAATAAAAACACTTTTTTTGGGTGTGTGATGAGTGATGCATCTGTGTGGGATGCCAGATCTATTTTACAGTACGTAGGAGAACAGCTGGGGGCTAAACATGTGGACCGGCCTAACTTAAGCACAGTAGCTACTGTATGCTTTCTAGAAATGAGTCCGCTGAAGAATGCTGTCATGATGAATTATGAAGCGCAGCTTTTTCATGTCAGCCAGTGAGGAAGTGTTAAATGAACACACGGGATCTGATTGTTTACATACAACAAGACAAGATTGCGACGAATTATTGGTGTTTTCATCCATTTTTATGAATGTATTATGTATATTCGTATCCATACAAACCTCTTGTATAAATTATAGTATGCATTGGGGTGCTTCAACAATGCAATGCAATTTAATACTAGTAGAGTGAAAAAATGATTGATATACAACCAAAAACAAAAAAGTGACATAAAAATGAAAATGCTATGTTGAGAAAAAATGGCGTTTAGATTAAATACGAATGAAAAGATTGTGTGTCTTTCAGTGACACGGTGAGATGGAGAGATTGGTGACCTTGCCGATTTCAAGTTTTGAAATATATGTTTATCATTCGTGGTCCCTGTTAAATTAACTTGTAAACAAAACAAAAGGGTCCTGCTAACCATGAATTAATGGCCGCGCTGCCCTTGATTCTGGCTCTGCCTGTCAGGATGCCTTTCTGCCTCTCCGATATGCCGCCAGTCTGGAATCCTGGCACTTTACTTCAGACACAATCGAAATTGGCGTGTTCTCACAGGCAACATGGCGGGCTTGCGGCCACACGAAAGAGCAGCGTCGGTTTGTTGCAGCGCGTGCAGTCCTCTTTTCAGACCTGTTCACCCAGTCTTCTTCGCCACCCCTGAAGGTGGTTTACACTACCGTGGGATTAATTGTGCTCCACATTGTGGCTCGGGGGGGGGGGGGGGGGGTGCACGTCTCCAGTTTGTTTGCTGTTTATTTAAATCCTTTGTCACCTCTTATAGCATTGTGTTGTATGCTGTACTGATTTTACAGCACCCTTGAAGGAAATTTGTGGTATTGGGCTACAAAGAAAAAACTTGTTTCAGTAGATCATGAAAGTGACTGGCACACATCTACCTCTTCGTCCATGGTTTAGGGACTGATCATCTCCTTTTCTGGATGTTTTGTTGTGCTTGTAACTAACTGTACCAGGGCAGGTTTCGTCCTCCTGTATTTGTAGCTTTATCTGTAGTGCAGCCACCGCTCATCCTGCATTTGTTTTGCATTTCACTGTTGGGGTTTCATCCTGGCTTCCTCTCTTTCACTGCGACTGATAAACTCCACCCTCTGGTGGCATTGAACACACTGTACCGTGCTGGCATTTATTTTTGCCTGAGCATTTGAGAGCACACCAAGTTTTATTTTTGCTTAAAACACTGCCGCCCCAAGTTTGTCTGTGCGCCTGCTTGTGGATGCACCACAGCGACACACAACAAAGAGATACTTGTTTCTATAATGGGAACAGGCTGCCTGGTGTTCTTTGCTGGTCTTCAGTCCACAGTTTCCATAGCATCAAGAAGAGCAGAGGAAGGAGACACGGATGAGAGTGAAAAATAGGCGCCCTATTTTATTTGAAGAAAAAAAAGTTGAACCCGCTGCTCTTCTTTCTCTCCTTCGCTTTCTCTCTCTCCCTTACGCTCTCTTGTGTCCCGAGGCAACGCTGAAATGGGTCGCCTCAGCGCCGTGCTGCAACACTCCTGATAGCGACTGCTGCTATTACTCAGTTGTTCCGAATCAGAGTCACTGGACTTTGGCGTCTTCTGACAGGGAGATTTGAGAGTCCCTGCTTGTCTCGCCAGGTCAGATAGAATCCGTCTGGTGTCATGGAGGAGAGATGTGAGATTCTCTCTTGAGTCGGCGGTCAAATGGAAGGAGCATTAACCCTAATACCTGGTGTCCTTTCTATCTCTCCTTGAAGACGGGGTTGTTGTTCAGCTCATGAAGGTTTTTCTCTTCAGACGCATGCATTATAGATTCAAATAAGTAGAATATACAGTTTAGATTAAATACCCACTGCTGATATAAGCCCACAATTCTCACTACTCATGGTGTGTAGGTTAAAAAAGACATTTTAGACATTAGCCGACATTTTTCCAGTTTTGTTGCGCTCTTGCCACTCTAATAGTGTTGTTTTCAGCTTCAGTAAGCAGCTGTTTTCAGTAAAAAAAAAGCTTAAAAAAAACATTGTACGCTACTTGCTCAGCACCAAAGTGCAGAGACACATAGTTAGCAACTAACTGCTGAACATAGTGGAGCATTTAGCAGCTAAAGAGCCAGAGGTTGGTGGAGACCAAAAACAGAGCTAAAACAAGGGTGATTATGTCAGTGTTGTGTTCACAGCTTGTTGCGGCCAAAAAAACCCGAGTCATTGCAGGTTTCATGGTTTGTCTTTGGCTCACTGAATGAAATACCCGAGCAATCAAGAGCCTTCATCATGTGATGGATACAAAAATCCTTTCATGCAGTGACAATATTGTCATTTAGCAACCCGTTGCTTTGTAACTACAGTCTCTGTTTCGGTGTATATTATGACATCACCCATTCACTCTGCTGTAAGCGAGCGATGAAATATTTAGATCTAATGCTCTTTACATTGAAGTTGTGGATTTGGCTTTCGGAGATGTGGGATTAAATTCCATTTGCAGCCTTGCAAGTTCATTTTGTTCTCAGGGCTGCAAAAGCAACCTGCAAGCACATTGCGGGAGCTCATCTTAAGCCTGACACTGGAGGTCAGTATGAACCCACTGTGGCTGCTCCCTCTGTGTGCTGTCCACTGTTGCCGGCCTGTTTGTGGCACACCACCAGTGGTGTATAGTAACGAAGTAGAAATACTTCGTTACTGTACTTAAGTCGTTTTTTTGGATATCTGTACTTTACTTTGCTATTCATATTTCTGTTGACTTTTACTTTTACTTCATTACATTTTGCAAAGAAAACTGATACTTTTACTCCGATACATTTCCCCTGAAACCTTCGTTACTCGCTACAAAATCAAATCTATCTTTAGAAACAAAATGAATCATGAGAGCAGCGTCGGGGACTGTGGTGGAACACAGACTGCAAGCAAGCAGGTTTGGTGAATCAGTGGTCCTAGCAGCAAGTTAAATCATTGGTTAATCACGTTAATGCGCAATTGCAAACAAGTGCTCTCAAAGCCGCGGTGTTTTGATTCCCAGTGATGCTACATGCTATAGCATATAGCATCCTGGGCTAGCGAGCGACAACATGACGGGTGGGATGAGGAGAGGTGGATGGGTCAAACAAACACTGGTGTTTCCTCCAGGAGGCCGCAGTTTGTGCCGTGTGTGAAACGAGAAGCCAATGTTGATTTATTTGTGACGTAACTTCCGTACTTAAGCAACGCCACTTCCGTAGACTTCCGTAACGCAAACCACGATCTTTTCCTAAACCTAACTAAGTAGTAAACCTCAGTTGTTTCCTGTAAAGATGGAAGTTTATTTTGAAAAGACAGTATGCATGTAACAAGCGAAAACAGACTCATGTTGCTGGACTTTTGCAGGAAAAATGCACGAAAAATGAGGAGTAACTTTTCGTAAGATATTAATAAAACGGGGATGAATTTATATCATTGTATAAAGAGAGTGACATGAGAAGATCAATCTCATGTCTGTAAGTTAAATCAGCTATAATCATTCTTTTAAAGTGATTAGTGACTCGTCTAAAACATTTAAAAAAGGAATAACTTCAATAGAATCATTCTATACACTGTAGCTTCTTTACATTCTAATAGAATGTAAAGAAGTTACATTCTAATACAATGTAACTTCTTTACATTCTAATAGAATGTAAAGAAGATTCAGCTTGAGCAAAACCTTTGCCTATTGTACAAATCAGGCCCATAGGAGTTTACAAGGCAGGTGTCCTTTCTCAAAACACTGACCTGATGCATCAAGTGGATATGTTTTGCTGAACATAATATTATGCATTGGCCTCTACATCCTCTAGTCGGAATGAGCATTCTTATAAACGCACTGTTACAACTCCTTCATAGTGTCATATTGCTTTTCGGAGAAGTATGATGATAAGTTCATAGTAGATGCAAAAGTATACTTATGTACAACATATTATGTTGAACATTGTTGATCCTGAATGGATCACAGCTGACCCAATTATGTTCAACACAGCTCCATGTCCTTAGTCATGGTGCCACAGCACTTAAAAGAATAAACTTCATAATTCTCAAAATTCTGACCCTTTGCTTTTTTATTAACATCATTTTCTTGTACTTTTACTTTCAATACTTAAGTACATTTAATATCAGAAAATTACTTTTGATACTTAAGTCCAATAAATATCAGATACTTTAAGACTTTTACTCAAGTAGTATTCTAATAGGTGACTTTTACTTTTACTGGAGTCGTTTTCCAGTAAGGTATCTTTACTTTTACTCAAGTATGGCTTTTGGGTACTTTATACACCACTGCACACCACCAATACGTATCGGGTCACATTATTTTTGTCAAGCATTTCAGATCTGATAGGGAAAAGGACAGGGCCGACACAAAGCCAACACACACGCGCACACTTACATACTGTACATACAGAAGTGTGAATGTCAAGTACACAAACACACTCTGACGCTGACAACGTCCTCCACTGAGTCAAAACTAACTTGCAGCCAACTTCATGTTGGATGATTCAGAAAGCCAATCATAGCAGGGGATAATGAAGAGCATTAAAAATAACCTGTCTCTGTTTCTGTGTGTTTGTGTCTCGCGTTTCTTTCTTTCAGATCATCAAAAGCTGGAGAGAGAGGCGAGGATTTGTCGTTTACTGAAGCACACCAACATCGGTGAGATGCGAGTCCTCGATCTTAGAATACGCACGCACAAGTATACACACTAATACAAACACGTGCACACAAGTTGTTCAGGTCTCTGGTGAATCCTGCCACGGCTATTCATCTTCAAGACACAGTTATGAGGGAGACAAGTGTGTGTGTGTGTGTGTGTGTGTGTGTGTGTGTGTGTGTGTACACGGGTACAAACGTATCTAATGATGATGTATCTGTGTGCTCTCCCAGCTGAATCGTCAGAAATCCCTCTCTCTAAACTACTGACCCTTTAGCTCTCTCCTCCTCATTATACCTCGGATAGAATCCGTCTCTCCTCTTTTTTCAGTTCTGCAGTACAGCTGCCGTTTAGTTTTCCAAGATAACTTCTGCCCCTATAAAGTCTGAGGACAACATTTGACTCCCTGGCTTTGAAATCTTAAGGCGTTACATTACGGGCAAAAACATTGCTTTTCATGCACTGGTCCATTTTTAGATTTGGAACTGTTTTGATCCCTTGATGTCTTTTTCCGAAATGCACTTTTCAGGCGTCAATTCTACTACTTTGTCTATTTGTGTCTGTAGATTTCTCCTAAATTCACCAAAGGTTGCCGTCAGATAATGCCTCATTTGCACATTTAAACTTAAAATTGAGAAAACCTGTGATACAAAAAATAGTTGTCTTAATGTAAGTAATCAACTGAGGGAGTTTGATGCTGCTGTCCATTGGTTACATGTTCACCTGTGTCACACCTGTTCACCTGTGTCTTCAAAATGTATGTCATTTTACAATCCATACATTTAAAGGCCGTTTTCTCTAAATTAGTTGTTTTTTTTCACTTCAGTAGCACTTACATCCATCACACTCTCCAGTTGCATTCCTATCTTTATTCTGAAGGATTTCATAGAGGGATTCATTGATATGTCATTCATAGCCTGAATAATTTAATATTTTATTGCTAAACATATGGCAAAAATAGTTTTCTATTATTTTCCGATTTATGGAGCGATAAAACAAACATATCCATAGTGTAATTGGTTCTCAGGTTTCAACAAAATTCAACAATAATTTTAAACCTGGCTTGGTCCAATGTTCAGATTTCTGTTCTGGAAATAAAAGCACATATTTCAAAAGATAAAGCTTCATTTGAATACATAAACTTGTCTTAATGTAAGTAATCACTTGGGAAAGTTTCATGGTGGTATCTATCTATTAGTTACAACTTTTAGGTATTCACTTGTAGTGTCTCCTCTAAAATAACATGTTACAAATTGGAAAAAGGCAATCTATAATATATTGGAGATACTACAAAGAAATGACTTCGGATAATTCGCAAGTTTTAGGAGCCAAATGCTCAGTGGGCTTTGAGGGCATTGTTGACTTTCTAATGTCACGACTACGTATTGTGTATGTTAAGACCTTGGATTAAAAGAGCACATCTGGAAGGATCAAGGACCAAAGTGGCAGCCAGCACACTTTCCTTTTAAATATCTAAATGTTTGAGTGGATTCAAAGAGCTCTCACTGTGTTTAAATCAAATAGTTAATCAGCATGAAACATGTTTGATCATACACATTTTCCCCACACATAGGATTTTAATTGATATTCCTTTATAATACATGTTGAGCAGATGCTAGTTCAGATGTCAAAACAATGATGTACAAATCATTAACCCTGAAAATGTAATCTTAATGGTCCCAGGCTGGTTGTGTGAGTACAGGTTTGTGACAGCGGTTTGGTTTCATAAGCCAAACTTCTGTAGCCTAGCGTGTAGCTGAGGCTTTGTTATCTGCAAATAACGATGTATTGCTTGATTGACACTCCTTTGCATATTACTACTGTATTACTGATGACAACCTAACTCTGCGGCATTGCAGCACAAAGGAAAGTGTAAATATGGGTTTAAAATGAGTAATGGCAGTATTGGTATTGAGGTATTGACTGCTTGGTCTTTCATTTGGCTGTTTCTTATGTCTCTTTACCTTTTCCGTCCTGTGTTTCTGTTCCTACTAAATCTCCTCGACAGTACGACTCCATGACAGCATATCAGAAGAGGGTTTCCACTATCTGGTGTTTGATCTGTGAGTAATATTCTATCTCTCTCTCTCACACACACACACACACACACACACACACACACGTTCTCCCTTTCAATTGTAACCACCAATTACACATGTTTCTGCTTGTTTTACTTTCCCTTCTAACTGGTGTATTTGGGTACGTTCTGTGTGTAAAGTCCTTCCTATGTAGGTGGTTCAAGATGTACGATGTCAGGTTGCAAAACCAAAGGAATGTCTCGTAAAGACTTTGTCTGCATCCAAAATCGCATATTATGCACTTCATACTCAACAAGTGTGCTGTCGTTCAATATACTTATGTGTAAATAAACGGTAGTGTTTATCTTTTTGGACGCAAAAATGATTTGTGAGACTTATAAAGTCTGAACTGATTTAAAAAAGGAATTACGTAGCATATTACGTAATGTATTATGTCTGATAGTTTTCTGATAGAAAATTGTTGTTACTACCTCATTGTGGGATATTTATGCATCCACAGTGTCCAGTGTTTGCGTCCTGTAATATTTTACCAGAAATAGTATGTCATTTAACTAAAACATAATATTAATACAACATTTTCACGGATACTTTAGCGTACTAAATAGCATCTTTGTATGGAATTTCAACATTTATAAGACGTTATCTTAATCTGTTGCTTGGAAACATCTGTAGCTCTGTTCAACAAAAGCAACCGACTAGACAGGAAGTCACTGCAGCATCACAAGCTGTAACATAACGACCAAATATAATTGTTTCAGGGGGCCAAGTGATCGCTTGGCGTTTTTTAAATATAGGTATTACTTTGTTTTTTCGTTTCTATTTACACATGAACAACATTGGAGTGGGTGGGAAATAACGCTTTGTAATTCAAGTACTGTATCATGTTATTTCGGTGAAATGTTATTTAAAATCCCCCAGGCTTACATCATAATTCAACGGTATTTTGATTAAGGGTCAAGTAGGATGTGTGAACCATATTTCCTATTCATTAACAATACCTCTTTTATTCTCCAGCAAGATAAGGTTGTGTCACTTAGTTAGTTTGGTTAGCTAAGATTACACACCAGTTACACCTGGAAGTAACAACTAGCCTCTGCATACGAGCGAGCTGGTGTGATGCTCCCTGTTTTAATTTAAAAAATGCATTCATCTCGGCTACAACCAGGATATGGTACTTATAAAGAGCAAGTGTTATCGGCTCCTGACCTATATCCCCTTTCCTGCATGTGTGTGGTGGAGGATGTGTGTGTTTGTAGAAAGCTCTTTCGGCAAATCTGTGCCCAAATAAACCTTGATGAGATATGCGCACATGTAATGACTTTATGGTGTGTGTGTAAGGCTCTCTATCAATACAAGGAAAGTATTGTTTTAGTCATCGATACAGAGAGAAAGAAACATTCACTATGACGTGCACAATCTCTGTCCCTCCACAGGGTGACAGGAGGAGAGCTGTTTGAGGACATCGTAGCCAGGGAGTACTACAGTGAGGCTGATGCAAGGTAACACACACACACACACACACACACACACACACACACACACACACACACATGCGCACACACTGCTGAGAACAGCAGCTATTATCTCTGTCTGTTACTGGTGTGGGTGTGTGCTATATTTGTGCCTTTCACATGTGGTCTTCTTAGAGGGTGTGATACAGCTGCCTTGTCTCCAAAGCATGTCTTACAGTTATTTATAAAAGTGATTCACGACATATAGCCTGCGGTATTAATCATACACAGCCTAACTTACACTGCCAGCGTTGTGTTGAATTACTTCCTCCCCAGAGTGAGCGAGAGAGAGAGAGAGAGTGAGCGAGAGAGAGAGAGAGTTTTCTCGTCATACACACTGTATCACGGTGGTTTGTCTATATGGTGTAATACATCAAATCTTGTGAAAAATGACTTACCTTCACGGGACTTAATGTTACCCGTCAAGAACGCAGCATCACACATAAGAAGCCTAATGAGAGGCATGTGATACATAGTTATTGGGACTGTTTCCTCTTCTCTTCCCCCCCCCCCCTCGATTCATTTCCCTTGTCTTCTCTTCTGTCTCCTTTCTTCCTTTTCCGATCCTGCCTCCCCTTCCATTTGTGTTATCACAACCCTGTGCCTGTTCACCGCTCTCCCGCCCTCAGCCACTGCATCCAGCAGATCGTCGAGAGCGTCCACCACTGCCACGTTAATGGGATCGTCCACAGGGATCTGAAGGTTTGCGCGACCGCAGCCATGGATGCAGCCCATGTTCAGTCCTGACTCTGTGCGACAGATGGCAACATTCAGAAAGGCCCCGTGACTCCCCTCGCAGTCCTTACCCTTTGCATCCACACACTTTTTTCTTTTGTTTTTACGACATAAAACTGAAATCGATAATTGTCTTTTCATGTGAGAGCAAAAATACCGTCATTTGTCACATGATTCCACTCTCTTGTTTAAGCTTTAAAAAGCTCTGAAAAATTGCTGGAATCTGACCACAGCTATGAAATTTGCTGCAGTTCTGGTGTGCAGAACCAGATTGAAACACACCAAACTGCAGAGGCGGAGGAGGCTTGGCTGCTACATTGTTGCAGTAAAATCTTGTTGAGTTTAATTACCCATCCTGCCAATGTCAGGATGAAGGGTCCTCCTCTTAACACTTCCCCTGATGTTGCAGAGAGCTCGCTAGCATCTTAAGGTGCGTGTGTGATTGTGCAGCACTCCGAGTGTAGCGCTATGGTGACGGGAAAAGGAACAATCACGAGCCAGAACCTGAGGAGTGATCACCATTTGCATAATTTTGTAAAAATTATGTTGAGATGTGAAAGATTTCCCAGGTCATGAATATTCCAATGGTAGTCTGTAGCGTTTTTATGGGGAGGTATAGCATGAGAGTGAACATGTAACTGCACCATAAGAAACATTGAATGCAGAAATAACCAGAATAACCACTGTGGTTTATGAGATTTCTAATCCATGGACTTCATTAGAGTAGACATCCTCTTCTGAGGGGATTTTAAGTTTTCGGATGCTTCATAATCAGGAAGATTTATTCATTGCGATGGAGATGATTATGTAAATGTTGTCCAGTTGTCAGTTAGTGTCTTGTAGAGTCATATGTCTGCCATGAACTGACTGCTCACAGGTCATCTGCGTTTAGAGTCTCTAAATGTTAGGAAATGTATTATTCATTGGAGCACAATGTCTAACTGGCCTTAGGTCAGCAAAGACCTTTCTGCACCTGCGTGTGTCCGTGTGTGTGTGTTTGAGAGAGTGTGTGGCCGTGTGCTTGCTGATGTGCTTGCATATATTTGCGATTGTGCTAAACTGTGTCTGTGTGCGGCGTGCATTTTGTCTTTACCCATATGTGGCTGAGTCTCTTGTTTTCACAACCACGTCTCCCGTTACGCCACACCTCCCCTCCTGTATCCTTCTCCCACGCCGTGTGCACTTTGTTCCCACTCATGGATTTTAACAGCAGTTGTCATTGCGGATGGGGGCACACGGTGTCTGCTACCAATGAACTCTCTCACAATCCATGAGACCTGGGGGAACAAGTCCACAGCTCCAGCGGGGAGAAGTGTCCTTTGTCACATAGAGATTTGGTCCCGTGCCCATTTTATTATGTTTCTCTGTCATTTGTGTGGCAGAAAGGGAGTTGCCTCAGACACTGATTTAAGAGCAGTTTAGCATTGTTGACCCCTAATAGCTTGGATTAGGATTTGGTTTGGCTAACCTGGTTTTAGATCTGTGTCTGTGGGCGGCTTTTTCCCAGAGCGTGTGACCTCTCACCTCTAACCTGTTTGACTCCGCCCCCCCCCAGCCTGAGAACCTTCTGTTGGCCAGTAAGCTGAAGGGGGCGGCGGTCAAGTTGGCTGACTTTGGGCTGGCTATCGAGGTGCAGGGGGACCAGCAGGCATGGTTTGGTGAGTATTCATCCATCCATTTCTTCAACCTGAACCGGTTGGTCAATCAAGCAACCAACCAATAAGTCGATCAATCAATCAATCGCACTTTTAGTTCGTCGAGAAACATCCTCGTCACTGAATCGCCCACTCCTGCCTACCATTCCACATCTCCTCCCGCCCTCCATATCACTCCTCCAGGTTTTGCCGGCACCCCGGGCTACTTGTCTCCAGAGGTCCTGAGGAAAGACCCATATGGGAAGCCTGTTGACATGTGGGCCTGTGGTAAATAACGTTCAAATTCTCTCACCGCAACTGTTTGAATGAACTTGAAGAAGAGTGTTCTGCAACAACACTGCAGCGTCATGTTGTTTAAAGTGTTTAATCGTAAAGAATGCGATATCTTTTCTTATCACCATACTTTTCTATAGTATGTTGGTCCTTTCTGTTTACATGCTGAACTTACCATGTCTCTTCTCTGCAGGTGTGATTTTGTACATCCTGCTGGTGGGCTACCCTCCATTCTGGGATGAGGACCAGCACCGCCTTTACCAACAAATCAAGGCTGGGGCCTATGATGTAAGCGCTCACACGCATACAGTACAAACTAGGCCCAATCCTAGAATGTGTTGTAGAACGTTGTATTATTATTATTATTAACAGGCAATTTAGGATGTGTTGTCATGGTGACATCACTTGTAACTTGTAGTTACTGAATAAAAACTACTTTTGGAACGGGGGTATAGCAAGAGCACGTGGACAGCTGCTTCGTCCTTACTTGGTCCACTTTTAAAGTCCATCTCAACAAATTTGATACATCACCACATATCATCATATCACTCCAACCTTAACCAGTACTACAATCACAGCCAAAGTGCACCATGGCATGTTATGTAGTTCCCTGTCTAAATAAAAAACAAAAAACAGCATTCGTTAAATGATGCAAATAGTATTATTATAATATTATATATCTTATATTATGCAATAATAGACCTAAGAAGGTAATCTGTCAAATTTATCTTCACAAAAATAAGTCTCGTCTGACATTACCATGAGGCAGTGGCATTTCTAAATGTCGGCAAACAGCCTTACCTTTAGCCATTTGGTCATGTGTGGTGTCAAATCCAAAATGGTTCCACAAATTGCTTCTCAGATGGTTCGATGTCATGACTATTGTTAAGTGTGGCCCGCTCTACTGTGAATTTGGAATTTGGAAAATTAAGAACTATGTTTCCTCATCTGAATCAGCCAAAACCATTGCAATTGTAATTGTAAAAGGAACCTAATCTTCTTTGTGTACCTTGCAGTGAAAATCACACATCAACCATATTTGTAGCAAAAAATATGATAAAATCTAAATTGAATACACATATTGAGAGGATCGATGTTTCACTCATTTTCTGTATTTTCATTGATGTTTTCACTTTCCTTTTTCGTTCCTCTCTGATGATTTCGGCCCAATTACCGTTGTCTGTTACAATGCGTTTGACACTCTTTTTGTTTTTCTGACAGTTCCCGTCCCCAGAGTGGGACACTGTAACTCCTGATGCCAAAGATCTGATCAACAAGATGCTAACCATCAACCCCAGTAAACGCATCACTGCCACCGAGGCCCTCAAACATCCCTGGATCTGTGTATGTGACACACACACACACACACACACACACACACACCACAGACATGCAGAAACGCACACATAAACTCATATACAGACACAGAAGACACAAAAAGATAAAGACCCACACACTGACACTGATGAACTATTATAGATAACAGAGTGCCTCAGTAGCATCAGTTGTGCCATCAGATCCAACTTGTGAGAACACACAGTCGCCCACACATGCACATGCATACATTCCTCCCATCCATTATTTCTATTATCCCTTAATCCTCAAATCCTCTCATCTTCTTCCTGCAGCAACGGTCCACTGTAGCCTCCATGATGCACAGGCAGGAGACGGTGGAGTGCCTGAAGAAATTCAACGCCAGGAGGAAACTCAAGGTGGGACGTCTGGCAATCCTTCACGGTTCTATTCATACAGAACAAGCCATCCAGCCATCTCTCCTTCCCCACTCTAGACTTTGCACGCTAGAAATGATGACTTTGTTCTCTAAAACCTTCAAGTTGCCCTTTTGATGCTCTCCTCTTTCTTGCCGTGACCTTATAATCAATCTTCCTATTTCTGTCTCTCCGTTCCTGTCTCCCTTTCTTCCTTCCATCATCATTATTACTTCCCTCTTCTCCATCACTGCAGGGAGCCATTTTGACCACTTTGCTGGTCACAAGAAACTTCTCAGGTATGTCTCTCTCGGCCTGGTGTCCAAGACCTGGGTTACCCAAACATATCTTATGAACTTAAACCGCTTATGTTTGAAATAATCTGGAGGCTTGATACTTCTGGGCCTTAAATATTGGTGGTAGTCTGGTTAGGTTCGCTATGAAAAATGCATCTTCTAGTCATGAGGAGAACAGATCAGAGGCACCACACAGAAGGTAAAAAGGTGCAATTAATCTTGAACTTTTATATAGAATAGCAACCTTTTGAACCTATTTCTGAATGCCTTCGGTCTGTTTTCCTGTAGAACAAAGGCAAACAGAGCCATCGCTCTTTATCTCTCCAGCTGTAGCTCTTTCACTTTATCTCGATTTTGCGCTCTGCCATACCTTTCTTTTTGTTGACCTATCTCTTATTTTGTCATTTGTCATTTGTCATTTACCAGCCTGCTTTCTCTCTTCATTCTACAGTAAAATGCATCAGTGCATTTGTGTCTCTTTTTATTCATCATTTTCTTCCTTTTTCAAATTCCTTTCCTTCTTTTGTTTGGATTGTGGTTTCTGTTTTGAGGTAAGAGCTTTTTTTGGAATGACAGGGAAATATGCGGGTTTGGGCTCAACGAAATGATGTATTTAGGCCTTACTTAACTCTTATAAGAGCCAATCACATGTGCATGAAGATGAGATGTTTGGTATTTAAAAAAAAAAGCACAATTAAAGCTCACGCTTGCAAGAATGTCAAGATGAGATCAGAATGAAATGCAGACAAGGATACAGCATGCATTTTGAAATGCAATCTAGTGTGTTTGGATTATTCTATTCCGTGAGAAATGTGATGATGAGTGGCAGGATTGTGTGTGTGTGTGTGTGTGCTAGTTGTTAAGTGCATGTGTGCAAATGTCCATTTTAGAATGCTGTGTGGGTCTGATAGGTAGATTACCCCTTTCATCACTTGCTAAATACACACCCAATCCCCAATCAACCTCCAGCCCTTCACATGAGAAACAGTGTGTAGTCGGGAGAAACAACCAATCAATGAAGATGCCACTCTGAGCGTCTGTTGCATTGCATTATGGATCTTGCAGTTGGATTTTGCACCTGGAGTTTGAAGATAAGCGCATCTGACTGATATGCTTGCTTGCACGTTAGTGTAGCCTCAGGACTCTGTTTGAGATCCCTCACGCTGAAGTCTCTTTCTGTCCTTCTGCAGCAGCCAAGAGTTTGCTGAACAAGAAGGCGGATGGCGTTAAGGTGAGTCGCTTTGCACCGTGAAGAAACAATGCTTTGTTTACTTGCATTCGTTGTCTGGAACGTTCAGTGTCTGAGGAGCCTTCTGGATGATTGTTACGCATTGTGCACTCAGCAACATCATCATTCAGGGACAGTCACACCAAGCAGTGGGCAATGGTTGTTATTTCTTAGCTTGATCCCACAGCTCCTTCAATAGATGGTCAGACCAGTAAACATCTACAGTTATATACTGTAGATAGAAAGTTTTGTATTTTATTATTGGTCGGTCATTAAGCAAATGTTTTCTTTCCTGTTACTATATATCGGACCGGATGGGTGTTCAGAATGACAGATTATAACTCCTGATATCCTCCATGTTGTTACTAACAGCCTCCTTTGTGTTCTGCTGAGTCTAGCACTTTAGAATTAAATACAAATTTGCTCCCTGATAAAGGATTTTGGTTTTAGGAACATAAGCAGTTTCCCTCTGACTGACTGCTTTTTGATATGTGCTCCCTACTGTCAGCACAGCCTAGTTTAACTGACCTCTTCTGCTTCACTCGAAAGTGGAGCTTTCCTCAATGCATTCACCTTCCTGACTTAGTGCACTTCATAAAACCCACAGAGTTCATAAAAAGGTCTGGTTGGTAACAGTTTAACACTCAGTTACATCACACGAGTTGAGATGATCTCTTTGGAGTGGGCCGTAGCCAGAGTATGTGTGTCTGTGTGTGTGTGTGTGTGAGCACAAATGTGGGTCTGAAAAGTGTGCACGTGTGTCATGTCCCCTTTACACTGCCCCCTGCAGGTCAACAACAAAGCCAACACAGTGACCAGTCCCAAAGACACTGGCCCTGCCCCTGTGCTGGTATAAACACAAAACTTCTCCCACACCTGCACCTTCATCCTCAAAACCCTCTTTGACACCATCTCACCTCACATCCCCCCCCCCCCCCCCCCACTGCGGAGGAGGTACAGGTTCACCCTTTCACATCGGCTCAGATCATTTCCTGTGTGATGTCAGCCCTGCTTCTTGTGATTTAAAATTCTGAACCGGGTGTATAAGAACAGAGAGACGTGTGAAACGGATGTCTAGCTCAGTGTTAGGCTATCCCTGAATGACACAGCGTGTAAAAGCTTTTGTGGCCGCGGAAGCGTGTCACAGCTCCCAGCATATTAGATGAAAAATAAACGATTCATAATTCATTCTGAATTAGCATACGCCGTTTACACACGTTTGGATTTGACGAGTGTAGTTTAAAATCTGCAGTTAAGGGCGACCTCTACCTCATCAGCCACCCTCTTTCCCATTTTCATTTGCTTGAACCCTTCCCCTCTCCTCCTCCTTTACACACCTACACCAAGCATGTGCTCCTATCATGGACTGTACAACTGTACATGATCACTTTTGCACTTGATTTTTAAACGTAGCACGGATGTGTTATGCAGGTCTAGTTTGCCTGTGCATGGCTGGAGTGAGAGGATGTCGCCTCCTTAGGCTCATTATGACGCTACACCCCCCCTCCCCCCCCCCCCTCCCGTGATTTGGCTGTCACTCATTGGCTCAAGCATGGTGTGTGCTGACTGGCTATCTGAGTCAGGCCACATGACTGTTGCTCTGCATGATGTCAAAGCCCCCCCCCACTCTCTCTTTCTCTCTCTCTTTCTCTCTCCGTCATCATGTACAGACACACTTACACACACACACACACACACACACATAGATGCAGGCTGCTGATGTTATAATCTAGTGTAATCGGGGTGAGTGATTAGAGTGACTGATCTGGTCATCAAGATCGATTCCACAAAAGCCCGGACATCTGACTGCCGAGGCGAGGCGCTGCAGTGGGCTGGTGGGAGAAAAGCAGATAGAGGAAAGACATTGAGCAACAATGTCATGCGGGATGGGAGATAGAAGCATGAATGGTAGAAAAACACAAGTGGACACTTGCAATTCAATAATTGGAGGTTTATTTTGGCAGATGCATTGTGACAAATAGATGTAAAGATAAATAAATGTAGATAGATAGACAGACAGACAGATTCTGTAAATACACACATATACATTTCCTTTATCAGTGTCTGTGCCATCACACCTTTTCTGTCCTTCGATAGTTATTTCTTCCAACAGGTTCTCTGTCATTTGTTCTCTTTAGGAACCACAGACAACTGTGATCCACAACCCCATAGATGGAAATAAGGTATTGCAATTCGTAGTAATTGTCATTGTTGCTTGTATTTAATGAATTGAAGCAGTTCCTGTACGTCAGGCCTTGTCATTCTCCAATTTCAATTAATAAGAACAGTGTGTCTTTCCACCAACTGCCCTTATATTGTAGTGTTATATAATCAACTCGCAATAAATTATGTTCATATATATATATAGGGGTTTAAGACCCTAACCTTGTAATCTGGTTTAAGCCTAGCCGGGGACTTTTGTTGCATGTCGTCCCTCCGCTCTCGTATAACACAGAGCATTTTAAGCGTTTTATTTCAACACTCAGATATTACAAACATAAATTATACTGTATACAAACTGTTGTCATTCTCTGTCAGGAGTCCATTGAGAGCGGCAACACCACCATTGAGGACGAGGACGTAAAAGGTAAGGAAACTTGTGCTTGTGTCCACTCACAGTCCTCATCTGCGCTGCGAGGTCACATCAGTCGGTCCTCGCCGTGTCAACAGTCAGGCTGTTCGCTCTTGATTTTTCCTCGGTCTGTTTTCCTCTCCTGTTTACGGTTTGAGATTGTCCGTCCTCGCAATGCACCAACCATCGCTCCTCCAGTGAGATTAAACCTCCGTTTTTGATCCTTTTAATATTCTGCTCCCTCCATCCGATTTATTCCTCTGTATTTGAATTTGGAAGTAGGTGCTCTCCTGCTGTGTATTCGTGTCTTGTAGACACAGATGCTCTTTTCACTCCTCTCTTTGCCCTCTGTTCTGACTCACCCACACATCCACGCACACAGCAAAAAGCTGACTCGTACACGCACTCATGTACACACACGGTGTCGTGGCGTACGGCGGTGGCTTACTTATTTGACATGTCTTTTTGTTGCACAAATTAAGTGATTTTTTTTAACATCCCCCAGCCTGCACCAATAACCATAAAGGTAACTGTCAACATTACTTAGTTGAAACTGCTTTTGTAGCGAATACTTGCATTGGTCTGTTTTTGTTTCTTTTGAGCTTTGTCGGGTGAAAGGAATCGTGTCATCTTGCATTTTGCTGCCTGATATCACCATTAGTCATGGGAGGCTTTCTTGTCGTTTTGATACAACAAACATTTTGTCAAACACTTTTCTTGAGCGCCTTCCATTTCTAATAACTTTGAATTCCTGCAGACTAGAACCCATTAGAAGCTGATCTGATGTCCGGTTTTCCTTATCTGCACTTTGCCTGAAATGCAGTCACCACTACCCACTTTTGACATGCGTTCGTGTCGTTGATGATGTTCTCTGATCTTGTGTTGTAGCTCGCAAACAGGAAATTATCAAAGTCACTGAGCAGTTGATTGAGTCTATCAACAATGGAGACTTTGATGCCTATGCGTAAGTTGTATTCGCACTGTAACTGTCTAAATGGTTATACTGCTTTGCTTACATCTATGTCTGACTCTGTATCCTTTTTTTCCCGGTGCAACAGGAAGATTTGTGATCCTGGTCTAACTTCCTTTGAGCCCGAGGCCCTGGGCAACCTGGTGGAGGGACATGACTTCCATCGCTTTTACTTTGAGAACGGTAAAACATTAATCACGACTTGTATGGAGCCTGAAACTGTCTCGTTTTACAAAGTAGATAAATACAATTTCCACAGAATCGTCCAGTTCGGAGGGAAGTATTCAGAAGTATTCACGGTGTTTGTTCGTGCTACTGTTGCCCAGAGCAGTTGAGATTCGTTGTAATTGCAGGTCTGGGGTTGCTCCAAAAGGTGCAAGTAGCCAGCTGGCTCCGCACTAGACGCCCAGAAAGAGAATTTGGCTGGAAATTAACGGCAGTGTGTTATTCATTCACATCAATTTGTTAAGGTTTTTTTTTCCAGCTGCTCTGGAGATTTTACACTGTATGGAACCAAAAATGCACGCTGCACATTCATTCATGACAAAATGAAGGATACCGTACTCACAAGCAAGCATGTGGACTAAAATCACTTATTTTACAGAGAAAGACAGAACACCTAACCTTCTTCACAGAAACCTGTTTCATTGATTCAACTCCATTCGTAGGGTTCAAACAACACAGAACACAAAACATTGTGTTGGTATTAATATTCCGAGAATAAGGAAGATCCCCGACACAGTGAAAGTGGTATTGGGCATGTTGTTTCTATGAAAGAGAGTGTATTTGAGGGTATGGGCGAAATTGTTTGTTCTTTATCAATATTTCGTCCTATCGGTTTACAGTTCATGTTTGCTGGTGCACTACAAGGGCACGTCTGTGCAATGGACTAACCTTGGAGCAAAAAAAAGAAGCGACGAATGAACGACTGCTATAAATGGCAGAATGTCCTCAGTCAGGGTAAAAATAGTTCAGATAAACGAGATATGTCCTAGAAACCTCAATCACTTGGCGAGTCTGTGCTTGTCCACTATCCAACACCAACACATGGAGACTTTTACTGAATCTTGTTGTCATATCAGTTAGTGAGTGTGAGAAACACCTGGTGATCCCCTTTCTAGTGCTCCGTTGTTTTGCTACAGTCTTACACAGACTCAGTGCGCAATATAGGACCACAACTGTTCATGGATGTAAGCAAAAATACACGCATTACCAGGGCTAATATTGTAGACAATAAGGTCACTCGCACAACTGCACAACCACCCAACAACTAAGCCCTGCGACAGAATCCACACAGCACTCAAGAACGCCTCGTGTTTTCACCTGACGCATTGCAGGTCTCTCACAATTCAGTCACAGGAAACATATTCTAGCTTCCGTTATTAAACATTGGACCACACGTGGGAATATGTTGAAGAGAAAGCAAAGTTCACTACTTTGCTTTCTCTTCAACATATTCCCACGGCTCGATCCGCACCGATTATGTATTTTTAACCGGTGCGGAACCATGATGTTGAAGCAGAAAAATAATCCACTGCTTTTCAGTGTGTACGGGGTAACGTTAGGTTTTCTAAAATACACAACGTTTGCATGGCGGACCATTGGCAGCAGCGGCGCACATGGAAGAAGGCCTCACCGGAAAGACCGCAACGACATTTTTCTTCATTCCTATTTGGGAATACATGTTCTGTAGTTTGAATCATGAATGCTGCCGGTAATAGATTTTTCCATGGACCCCCAAAAAATGTGCGGTTGAGGCTTTTGTGGGCCCCCAAGTTTCGATCAAGCCCTGTATTCCACACACTGAGTTAGTATTCCTTTAAGAGGAAGGTCAGTGTATCGTTTTTGAACAATCATACAGCTGTATTAGAATTTCCCAAACCCAAGTGACATGGTTGATATCCATCTTATTCGTTTAGTGTGTGTTACTAAGTGCAGTTGCTCCCTGTAATCAGCCATTGTGTCACCCTTCCAGCCCTGTCCAAAGGGAACAAGCCAGTGCACACCATCCTCTTGAATCCACATGTGCACCTAATTGGGGAAAATGCAGCGTGTATTGCCTATATTCGACTGACCCAGTACATGGATACCAGCGGCATGCCCCGCACCATGCAGTCCGAGGAGACCCGTGTGTGGCACCGCCGCGACGGCAAGTGGCAGAACATCCACTTCCACCGTTCGGGCTCGCCCACCATCCCCTCCCAGTAAGTAAGCAACAGTAAGAAACACACAGTCGAAAGCTTGAATGAAGAGAAACTAAACAGCAGCTGAAAATCTTGTTTTTCGCTGACCTCAAGGGGTTAAAATTCTCCACCTTGCTACAGTGTAGCAGGTGTGCTCCAGGGTGTGGTCAGTACATTGTGACATCACTGTTGGGTGTGGTTACAGGTTCAAAGGAGCACACTTCTGACCATACCCAACCACATCTATCAATTCGTGGTCAATGGTGCCACAGAGTTGAAACCTTCAACCAGAGAGGTCAGCGAAATAATGCATTTCAGTTTACTTCACCCTTAAAATTACATTTTGTATGTCAATTACTCACTGGGAATTACCTTGAATTCTTGAAAAAAAAAAGCATTTTTCTTGCATGCCTCCACGGTGAACGGAGAAATCCTTTATGAATTGAAGTAAATGGCCACTTTTAACAGTGAAACCTACATCAAAACATCCGTTTATAAACGCCGACACATTCTTGCAGGAATATCGAAGTCTCGTTTTTCTAGTCGTAAGATGTCCCGACTTAACAGGTGCAACAAGAGTGACAAGAGAGTGAGCAAAGCACAGTCTGTACTCTGTACACACGCACATACGACTGAAAAAAGGTGTCATTGGGCAAAATAATTGGGTGGACAATCATTTGTTACGGGCTTTTCCCAGTGAGTAATACTAGATACTCGTGAGCCAGCATGCACAGTGATACTGTGATGTTATTAATGAGACCAGTGCTTCCTGCTTTCATGCTATTACATGTAATATTGTCTGTGAAAAAGTTCCCATTATTATTTCTTTACGCAGTAAACATTGTCATTGTCTCATGTATTCTCTCTCTCTCTCTCTCTCTCTTTGCAGTTAATGGAATATCGACATGGGCTCGGGAAAAAAAATCTCTAGTCGGGCAGCCAACTAGCCAACCCCCATGACTGCCGACCCTTGACCCTTCTATAAGGACACGGCATTGCAGGATACAAGTATTAATACATTTTATTGTTATGGCATTTTATTAATGCACATCATTCGAGACCCACCACCGGGTGGCTGCACACTGTATTTGGACATTATGAAACGAGCATATTGACATTTCTTTGTTTGTTTTTTAAGATGTTTTGGTATGCATTTTAAATATAAAATAGAGACGTTTGAAAATCTACTACTGTAACCGCTCCCAAAAATTAGTTGTGTATTTTTAAGTGTATTTATGTGTGTGTGCAATACAGAAACATTTGGAAGATCAGAATGTTAAAATTGAGCTTGCTTTAGTTCTGGTGATGTATATATATATATATTGTGATTGTTGATGAAAAAACAAACATTGAAATTGCTATTCTTGCTATCAGAGGAAATAAGAGTTTACTTAAAATCCAGTTTATGAGCTACATTTATGTTTGCTATGAGCTAAGTCATACTGTTTGAATTGTCAGATTTCAATCTACAATACTAATTTCAATGTGAAGAAAAGCAGAGCAGCTTACACTTTGCATCGAGATATGTTTGCCTTTATATCAGTGAAATAAGAAATAAGAGAATGTAGCATATATGTAATATATGAAAATTCAAGACTATTGTGTAGTGCATGGGGGGGGGGGGGCATATTGTAAGTAAGATCATATGAAACTATAATATCTTCTGTTTGATTTGTGAATCACTGACTTGTTTGTTTGCGTTTGTTAATGTTGTGCATCAGTCCCGTCCCAAATGTTTCTAATGTCCTCCAGCATCACACAGCTTTCGTAAAAACAACAACACAGTTATGGTGAACATCCAGCGTAAATATCAAAAGCTTATATCCAAGAGGAGGGAAAATAAACTCCTGCTTGCTGAAGCACCCCTTACATTTTGTATAAAATTGAGAAGAAAACAAAGGCATTTTTCATAATGTTTGTACTTGTATTGTATGACTGTATGTATAGGGTTTCTGTTATTTTATTCTTCGTCATTTCCAGTGTGATACTTAGCCAATTGCACAGAGAAGGTGGAGATGATGAAGATGGCTTCAAAGGCACCATATGCTCTGCCTTCAGTGTTCACCTGAAGGTTGGGCTAATGAGTCTGGAAGCATTGGACTGAAGAACATCGCAGTCAGACAAGAGGATGGTGGTAAGACAGCAGGAGGGAGGAGTCAAATGAGAGTCGGACTGCGATAAATGTCTTCCTTGACGTTCAGTGCTTCTACCAGCCGGTGGCCTCCTTGCCACAGCAGGACAATGCCAGTGTCTTCGTCATCCTTACTGTTTGCTCTTTTCAATTGGTTGGTCTCTTCTTTTCTAAGGGGAAAATATGATAAACATTTCTTTTGACGAAACATATGATGTCAATGCGGTGCACCACTCCTTATATGGTGTGAACCTGTTGCCAGCACGGCAATGGATGGCTTAACATGTTTAAGAAATAAATAAATCAGCTTAAAGGTGTGATAATGAAAGACCTTCAACTTGTTCTGTGTTTTGTGCCCTCTGCTGAGGTGGAGGGAAGCTGCTGTGTGTGTGTGCATAGGCACTGCATAGTTCAATTATATTATTAAATCTGTCATATTTACATATCAATGTAAATACTGATATTTATGGAAGCCCATAGGGGACTTAATGAAATAATGTAAACTTGTAAGTTTTCACACATCTGAAAGAGTCAAAAAAGTTATCAAAAGTCAGTGTGTATGTCAAAATACTTAATAAAAATACATATATATATATATACATTTTTATATACATAATAAAAATTATAATGTCAAAAAAGTCAAGATGTAGTATTTAAAAAGCGTTATTGTATCGTATGACAAAAGTAAGTGTCAAACAGATATGATGGTACGGCAAAAAGTCATGAAAAAGCACAATATAGTATATCGACAAAAATCATCAAATAATATGTTCAAAAAAGTGAAATATTTTGGAATGCAGTCATATTGTATATCGAAGAAAGCCATGAAAAAAAGTGATGGAAAAGTGATAGTATATTTCGTCGAAAAAAATGTATTAAAAAGTCATAGTATGTATGTCGAAAAAAGTCATACTATAATATGTAAAAACAAAGTCATGAAGAAATCATAGCAAAGAATGTCAAAAAAGTCATACAAAAGTCAGTATGTTGAAAAAAAATGGCACATGTCGAAAAAAGTCATAAAAAAGACACAAGGACACACATTAACCATGTAACTGCAAGCACCTTTGTTGTTTGAGTGAATGTGTTTCTTAAACTGTACAAGCTTACACTAATTGTGAGTATTTCGTTTTTACCCCCTGCCCATCCCGAACTATCTTTTTCTCTCCTGCTGATGTTGTTCCTGAGACTGGACACACGGCTGCCGTTGATTTCCTGTGCGGGGTCAGGGAAAGGTTGGGACAAAGAAATAGTAGAACACAGACACACACAGATATAGATACACATCAGTTTGGGCAAGAAGCCACGAATATAAAGTGGTGTATAAAGTACCCAAAAGCCATACTTGAGTAAAAGTAAAGATACCTCACTGGAAAATGACTCCAGTAAAAGCAAAAGTCACCTATTAGAATACTACTTGAGTAAAAGTCTTAAAGTATCTGATATTTATTGTACTTAAGTATCAAAAGTAATTTTTTGACATTAAATGTACTTAAGTATTGAAAGTAAAAGTACAAGAAAATGATGTTAATAAAAAAGCAAAGGGTCAGAATTATGAAGTTTATTCTTTTAAGTGCTGTGGCATCATGACCAATGACATGGAGCTGTATTGACAATAATTGGGTCGGCTGTGATCCATCCAGGAGCAACGATGTTCAACATAATATATTGTACATAGTATACTTTTGCATCTACTAAGAACTTATCATCATAATTCTCCGAAAAGCAATATGACACTATGAAGGAGTTGTAACTGCGTTTATAAGTATGCTCATTCCGACTAGAGGATGTAGAGGGCCAATGCATAATATTATGTTCAGCAAAAAATATCCACTTGATGCATCAGGTCAGTGTTGTGAGAAAGGACACCTGCCTTGTAAACTCCTGTGGGCCTGATTTGTACAATAGGCAAAGGTTTTGCTCAAGCTGAATCTGCAATTGGGCGACTGCTACCATCATAACTCCATCTGATCAGAGGAACAACGTGACTTAAATATCAAAACATGATCAATACTAAAGCAACACCGAAAGTAACAACCCAGTCGTTACTTGAAACTGAAAAATGTCCTGTTCATCTTCAAAAGACAATTCTAGAATGTAAAGAAGTTACATTGTATTAGAATGTATTCTTTACATTCTATTAGAATGTAAAGAAGTTACATTCTATTGCAATGTAACTTCTTTACATTCAATTAGAATGTAAAGAAGCTACAGTGTATAGAATGATTCTATTGAAGTTATTCCTTTTTTAAATGTTTTAGACGAGTCACTAATCACTTTAAAAGAGTGATTATAGCTGATTTAACTAACAGACATGATATTGATCTTCTCATGTCACTCTCTTTATACAATGATATAAATTCATCCCCGTTTTATTGATATCTTACGAAAAGTTACTCCTCATTTTTCGTGCGTTTTTCCTGCAAAAGTCCAGCAACATGAGTCTGTTTTGGCTTGTTACATGCATACTGTCTTTTCAAAATAAACTTCCATCTTCACAGGAAACAACTAAGGTTTAGGCGATGAAACTACTGAGTTAGGTTTAGGAAAAGATCGTGGTTTGCGTTAAAATATCTACGGAAGTGGCGTTGCTTAAGTACGGAAGTCACGTCACAAATAAATCAACATTGGCTTCTCGTTTCACACACGGCACAAACTGCGGCCTCCTGGAGTTAACACCAGTGTGTGTTTGACCCATCCACCTCTCCTCAGCCCACCCGTCCTGTGTGGAATTATACTCATGTTGTCGCTTGCTAGCCCAGGATGCTATATGCTATAGCATGTAGCATCACTGGGAATCAAAACACCGCGGCTTTGAGAACACTTGTTTGCGCATTAACGTGATTAACCAATGATTTAACTTGCTGCTAGGACCACTGATTCACCAAACCTGCTTGCTTGCAGTCTGTGTTCCACCACATTCCCCGACGCTGCTCTCATGATTCATTTTGTTTCTAAAGATAGATTTGATTTTGTAGCGAGTAACGAAGGTTTCAGGGGAAATTATCGGAGTAAAAGTATCAGTTTTCTTTGCAAAATGTAGTGAAGTAAAAGTAAAAGTCAACAGAAATATGAATAGTAAAGTAAAGTACAGATATCCAAAAAAACGACTTAAGTACAGTAACGAAGTATTTCTACTTCGTTCCTATACACCACTGCTAATATATCCAAAAAGAAGAAAGCCAATGATAACATGATTTTGACACCAAAAAAGCCTATTGACATGGATTGGGGGGGTTGTTTCGCTTATTGCAGTTAAATAGTGTCCGCTGTAGGACTACAGCAGTTCTTTCAAAATGTCAAATTCCATTTTAATTTTTTAAATGATCAGAAAAATTGCATTTTAAATTTGATTGCGACTTACATACTACTACTCGCACAAATGGAAAATTAGGTGAGATTGTTTATGTTGCATTTTAAGTTTTACATTTGATTGAACATTTGTATATTGTCCCCTGGACAGAAGATTAAGTGTTTAAAATTAAATCTCAAATGCCATTTTCATTTTGACTCATACATTGCTTCCATGAATGGAACATCTGGTTACTTTGTGTTCGTAAGATTCACATACACATGTGGAAGATTATAATGCTATTGGGAAATTACATTGTAATTTGAATAAAGTCCCTTAAGGTCTTCTATGGGGTGTTAACAAGAATCGGGTGCTGACGTTCCTTCACTATTGCACTACCTCTAAGGCCCACATGGGGGCAGCACCAGGCTGTGCAGATGGTGAATTGTTCATGAATGTTAGCGAGTGAACAAGAGACACAACGACACAACACTATAGATTTGTCGACTTTTATTCTCTATCAGCCATAGACACACTGCAGCCATTTTGTTTTTGTCTTTTTCAGCTTTGATACAGTAATACATGCCCTAATAGATATTTGAATATGCATTGTATATGTATATAACTGTCATCACAGAAAAGGGATGCTGATTTTCAAATTAAAAGCATACCTGTCACAGTGAACTTCCACTAGTTTGCATTTGACATTTTTCAACAGTGACAGTGAAATAAATACATTACACGTTGTAGATACATAGAGTAGCGATGCTCATGAGCTGTGAATAATGGTTTAAGCTCAGTGTGTGTGTGCCTGGTGTATCACTATCTTGTATTTAATCATCTGCCCTGCCAAAATGAAACTATCGATGTGGATAACTTATACTCTACCTTATATCCTGTGCACAAAAAGCAAGGAGGTGCTCCCTCCTGGCGTTCAGGAGAGTAAACGCAGTTTGTGTAAAATAAATGTTTCTTTTCTTTGCTGACAGAAACTGGCACACACTCTCTGACAAGACTCCCCACTCATAAACACACGGCACACAACTGGTCCAACACTCACTCTAAAGATAAACCGATAAAACAATTAATAAAGCAGAAACACTGAATCACCTGACCACTGTCGGCTTATCAGATTGTGACTTATTCACTCGTGGCAAACAAAAAAAATGGAATACGCTATCGAAATCAAAAATATATCTTCAAAAAAACCCATAAAACCAGCTTATAATAATTCTGACAATACCCTCTCCAAAACCAGCTGACAATGCAGTATTTAGCTCACACTCTTACAGCACACAGAGTACCTAGAGTACAACCTCACTCACATATTCACCATTCATACATTATGACTCAAGAGCAACCATTTCAGAGAAAAAGACAGAAAAAATGAATACAATGAAACATAACACGGAGAGAAAGACAAAAAAAGGAAAGCGAGACAGAAGGGCATTCTATAGAACTACAAAGCAGTCAAAGCTTAGGATCACTATGACATATTGATGTTGATTAGTGGTGCCTGCTCTACTTCACATGAGTCATTGTTAATTCCTAGGCTACTGATGTCCGTAATGTCAAGATTATAGATAATATATAATTCCCAAAAGACCGGTTACACATGGCCTACACAAAACACAGCAGCAGCAGCAGCAGCAGTTAAATTCAGTGTCGATACAGTCTGGTTTCCTCTGTGTGACATCTTCACCACCTGAATGGAAAGAGCGGAGAGGCTAGTGTAGTGAGTGAGACTGTTTTTAAGTGAGGAATATGTGAGAAACTCTGGCTGTGAGAGGCAGTGCAGTGTGAGAGATATTGTCTTTCAGTCCAAGCACCTACTCAGAGACTAGTAACCAGCATGTTGCAGGTAAAGTGTTCTTTACCTCCAGGAGGTTTGTAAGTAAGCTGATGTGAATAGTGTCCCTTTGTGGTTTCTATGTTGCTCTACCACAGCGTCAAGACAAAAATAGCAATTCTGAAATGCAAAGTTAAATGAATCAGATAAAACAACGGACGACTTTCTTTGGTCACAAAAAAAAGGCAAAAACAACATCAGAACATGAAAAGAAAAATCATGAAGACATTATAGCAGCCGGGGAAGAAAACAAACTGTGAACTAAAGGTCATCTTCCAGGACTTAAATGGGAAGACAGTGGTAGCTTGGAGTTTGCGTGGTGCACACTGGGATTGCATGTGGCTAATGCATAGGATTAGGGGGGGACTTTAGCATGGGCAGAGCCAGGGACTCGAGGAGAGCGTAACACATTCCTCGACTCTCACTCCTCCTCCTCCTCCTCCTCATCGTTGTCCTGTTCTTCTTCGTGGTAGCGGTGAAAGAGCTGGTGGAGATGCTGCTGGAGGTCACGTGGTTTTGACCCTCTTCCGGGGTTGTCCACTTGCTCTAGAAGGACCTGTTTGCGCTTCCCAGCTCCCTTCACCACTGTTCGTCTGTGGGTGCGACCTTTACGCATGTGGGCCCTGGAGGGGGAGCAAAGGGGGGGGGGGGGGGTGAAAACAAACCGAATAAGACAGCTCAGCATCATCAAAATATGCACCCGCCGGTCTGCGGCAATTTACGAGCAGCTGTTGCTGTACTAGTAGGCATGTTATGGAACGGAAAGCAAAAAAAAAAAAAAACACTCGCAAATGACATCATGCTCTGTAAATCCAGCATTCAATTGTGATCACATGCACAGCATACCAAGTTTATAGCTGCAGAAAACTATAGATCATGTTATAAAACACTTTAAACAGACTAAGGATGTCTCTGGATCGCTACACTTGGAATGAGATGTGTTGACTGTGAAGGCCATAGCGTGTGATTTACATATTTTCATGGATCCCTGCCCGTCATGCAGGAATCTACATTTATGTTTGTCAACTTCATTATTTAGAGTTTTTCTTGGATTTGTGTACACCTGTTCGTACATCTTATGACGAACAGCCTTCATTTGTGTGGGCTCGCCTCTTGTTTGGCTCACATGGAATATTTTTGTCTCTCTGGTACATGCAGCACGCTTGTTCTGGTTCGTCCTCTCTGAGGCTAAAGGTGTCACAATTAATAACAATACTCAGTAAACATAATTATAATAATGATAGAAATAACATCTGTCTTACCTGGTGCAATGAATAAATACAATTTTAATGAAATTTAAAATTAAATGAAATTTCTTTTTTTTAAATTAAATTAAATGAATAATAATATTTTACAGTTATGCTACTTGACAAAGTGGTTAATGATGTCCACATAAGCAAACATTAGTCAATATTAGTAAAAGTGATAAACCTGCAGCTCTTCACACTCACAGAATACAGCACACACACACACACACACACACACACACACACACACACACGCACACACACACACACACACGTTCACTCCAAGCACTCACACACCTCCTGACCACAGTTCCATCTTCTTTGACAGTCTCTCTCTCTACCACACGAGGGAGCTCTGTTCTGCTAAAACCGCTTATATAACCCAGTGCCTGGTGGCATGAAATGGAGAAAACAGTATTCACTGATTTTTGGAATGATTGGATGATGAAAAAAAAACAAAAAAACGGAGACTAGGTATCTGTCAATACGGATGTGAGCTACAATATGTACAATACTGGTGATGAGGTCATCAGCAAACCTGTTCGAAGTCTTTTTGGGCAGAGGGGAGGTCGGAGGCCAAAGACGGGTCACCGTGGTGTGTCATTGTCCTTTCACCTTCCACCACCATTGTTCTTTCTACGCAGCTGACCGTACTGCCTTCAGCTGTCTCCTGACTTGATGCTGAGAAACCCTCAAATTCAGCAAACGTTACCTAAACCATAAGAAAGAGTTATTTGTTTGGTATTGAATGGTCTTTTATATACAACTACCACAAGAAATGTTGCTATGGAAGACACAAATCAATACAGGACACACACCTCTGTGTGGTCTCCCTCACTCTTCAGTACGGTTCGCTTCACAACCTTGGAGTATCCGTCTCCATCCGTCACACGGATGGAGGCCTGGGGAGCTCCTTCTGATGACACCTCTTCACGCTCCACGCCGTCGGCGGAAACACACTTGCGAATAATTGTCCGCGTAACCTGAGGAAGATCATGTGTTTAGAGGAGTGAAGCATTTGTGTAAAGAAAAAGTGGTAACACTTCATATTCACCGTCATTATGAATGGGAAACTGACAGTTACTTAAACTTTAGTTTATACATTTATTACTTTCAACAAACAATTAAATTGGAATTAATAATGTCTATGAATTACTAGTGATACTATTATTTATGTTATTCTAACAGTTTATTGTTGCACATTTGTTAATGATTACAAAATGATTTGTAAACCTTTAAGAAATCATTTGGAAATCATTTATAAACATTACATCGATAGACGGACCAGATATTTGTAACACTTTGTTTATGGTTAATAACTGGTTTGAAAACCCACCATTAACATTATTTGGATGGTTATTATAAAGCCATCACAGATTATTATTGTAATACTTTGTTAAATGCTGAATAAATACTTCTCCCAACATTACTAAGATACATAGTAAATAATTGTCGATTGGTTTCTGGTCCATCTATCGCAGTAATATTTATATATTTTTACAAACAAAATCTGAAAGTTTTACAAATCACTTGTTAATCAAATAAATAGATAAATCTAATGTAATCAGAATGTAATTGTTATCATCTCTTATCAGCTATGACACAATATTGAATTTATGAAGTAATTATTAATGAACTCATTCATTATTTCATATTCCACAATCTAATGATTAAATAACATCAATTATATTACTAATAATTAGTTAACACCATTAATTAACATATTGTTTGTTAACAGTAAAATAACTAGAAGTTAAAGTAATTGACTATCAACTGTGTTCTGTCTCTGAATGAGATGGAACAGTTATACACAAAGAGATTTTGGTATTGCTGCAAACAATCCCAAGTGTGTCGTGTTTCGCTGTACAGCCTGTTGACACTTCCTGTTGAAATACTGCCATGTGATATGTGCATGACAGTATACATATAGAACCTTGCTTTACCTTTTTGACAACAATGTGTCCATTTTCATCCATGTACTTTTCTTCCGTCACTGACTGAGGGGGGAGGTCTGGCATTTCATCAGCCTGTGAGGGAAACAAAGACAAACCATAATCAGGAGTGCTAAGTTGGGTTATTGTGAAGTTTAGGTGTTTAATTCTCCACTTCAAAAAAACACACGAAAACACGTTAGAGATGATTAGGACACAAAACGTACATTTTAGGCAGTATTTTGGTGAGAGAACAGGGACTTTTGGGATACAGGAAACAAAACTAGCGTTTGTCAAAAAAAGTGAAGAAGTGCTCACAGCAACATAAAACATCTCCATGAGGTTCAGCCATCTATGCAAATCATGTAGCAGGTTCATATTATCAATCCTTAATTATTTTAATCTTCAAACACCAATTTTTCACCCATTTTAATCAAAGGTTGTTAGACAGTTAACATTGTAACTCGAACAGTGAGGACCTAGCCTGGTTAAAGTTGCACCCTGGAAGTCACACCCTCCATGCTTATTTAAAAGGCCATGAATCATGCTGAATCAGATACCTGAATGACAACTCTTCTTCGAACTATTCTGGTGGTCAAAAATTCATCATCAGAACTTTCTGACATTGATCCGAGCTCTGCAACGATATCCTGACCAAGCAACACAAGTCCATTAAGATTTAATAGAGGATATATATATATATAGATATAATATATAAATGCAGTTTGCAGCAAAGCAAGCAATAAGCAGAGTGATATGGTGAACTTTCCATTGACTTTCAGTGTTAAAATTAAAACTTTCAATTCATTTTCATATATTACATTGGAAAGTACAACATGGCAGTCTGTCACTTGGAAAAATGTTTGCAAAACATTCCATGCCTTATTTCAATTGAAGAATAAACGTGCTTACTGCTGATATAAAAACAAACAAACATGTAACTTATTACTGTGAGTGATACAGCCAGTTACAGGCAGCACAGTGACATGCCGAGTTAGGACTGGTTCAAATCTAAAATCAAAATAAAATCAGGGTTATGAGGAGTTTTAGATCCCATCCATGTAGCTAGAGGGTTAGCAGTCATTCTTCTCTGAAGCAAATATAAGATTTGGTTAAACTCAGCTCCAGGAAAAACAAAAAGCTTGCAAGTTGGGGTGGTTTACCAAATCTCATCTTACCCTCGTCAGAGACTGAACAGTATCATCATATGCCCCAACACAGACAGGGGGCGGCTGTGAAGCCTCACACAAGGTGAATTCCTCATCCGATGCTTCTGAATAGTGTAACAATTCTTCTTTCTGTTCATGTACATTATAAGGAGGCTCCTGGACAAAAGGAGCGTCCTCATAATCTTCACTTCCAGAGGACAACAGAATTTTTTGATTCACTTTTTCCAGCACTCTAAGATGGCAGAGATGACCTTGGGGCTGATCTCCGTTTGACCTAGTACTGGCCTCAGGTTCATCAGCCTCAGTCTCTGAGAAATCTGATCCAGCTTGTATGCAGTCAAAGAAAGGCTCTGGGTCAGAGTATTGTAAGGTTGGGCTGTCTGCACCACTATGCACAACTTCTGCATATTCTGGAGGCATGTGGGTATAAATGGTTGTGGTAGAAGAGATCTCTTGATACCCAGATGGGATGCTATACCCCTCATCGGAGGTGGAGGAAGCCCTCTCTGCTTTGGGTTTCACTGGAGGAGGCTGAGAGGCAAAACACTCAGACTCTACTAGAGTCAGAGATTCTTCTGAATGCTGTCCACTGGTCTTTGGCCTATCCTCCTCTGAGGATGCCTCCAAGTTCCCTGGGGAGGGGTATGACATTATCTCCTCAAAGCTAAAATGTCTTGCAGATGTAACCGTCTCCGGAGTCAAATCAGAGAGAGACAGGGAAGAGACGTCTTCAGCTTCAACAAAAGTTACCTCCCATAAATGTGTAAGTTCATCTTGGATATTCTCTGTTGATATTTCTCCTGTCACACCCATTGAGTCTTCAGATGATGTAGCTGATTCAAGTTTTTCTGGACTTTGAAGAATGTTAGTTGTAGAATCTTCCTCACAGAGATTTGCCAGATGTTCCTCGGGTATGTCAGATGGACCCTTGGTTGCTACTGACACTGAAGAAAGTATCTTGGTAGCATTTTCATCACATGTGCTGGACTGGATCATGTCCACAGGAAAACTTGGGTTCAGTGATACCATCACTTCACAAAATCTTTGGGGACATTCTGGAGTTGAAAGGAACTCAGCAGGAGATAAAGGGCCATCCTTACGACTCTCAATGTTTGAGGGTACACTTGTCTCAGAGGTTTCTGTTAGATCAGGAGTGACTGTGACAACCTCAGGTTCATCTTGAATGGATGTCTGGAAATGTGCAGGCTCTATGACTGCTACATCTGTGAGGTTAGTATCTTCAGCAAACTGCTTAGCAGATGACAGGCTGACTCTTAGGTTATCACTTTCTTCTGTATGGCATTGATCTTCAGGTGAAAGGTCATCAAACTCACACATTTGATCACCTTCAGAGCTACCATCACTGCAGTCTAACAGAAGTGGGTCGGGTGTGTCTGTTCTAAATTTAAGGTTCATCTCCTCCAGATCTGACAACAGCTGGTCAAGCTGAGGGGACCCAGATTTGGGTGGTGTTGGTGTGGACTCTGAGGATGTGATGACTTGGTCATCGGGAAGTTCTTGAGCTGTTTGACAGAACGGGTCTGGAGTCGCTGAGATTGTTTCAGATAATCCATAACTTTCACTTTGTTTGGCAAATGACATCCTTTTATCTTTTTGCTCTGGTGCGTTACTATGAGTGGTCAATGTGATTTCAGATAGGTCAAAGGTACCTGGAAATGGTAACTCTAGTTTTTCAGTGGAAAGTGTGTTTGAAAGATGTGCCATGGAGGGTGTCTCGGTTGGAAAGACCTGTCTCTGTCCTAAATTAACATTTGTTTGTCTTGAAGATTCTGAAAGACTTGTCCTGGAAGATGCTGGTGATACCTGCAAGAAATGATACAATGGAGTGGAAAAATATAAATAAATATGATTGATGATTTATTTTGGTGATGAAAAGAATAGTCAAATGAAGCATGCGTTTGTCAAATGGTCTGTTTTTTACATATAGGAGTAGTGTCTCAAATGAGGAAATTCACTTGTAGCCCACTTGTGTTTAGGTCACTGCAGTAGTATCTAATATATGCTAAAAACATTTGTCTTACAGATTACAATTTAAACACATTATATTCATGTAATGATTAAGATGCTGCTAAAATTGAGAAACTCTCAAAAAATAGTCTTCAATTTTAGCATATATTACAAAATATTACATTGACAACATCACTGAAAAACACTAACATTTTACGATAATAAAAGCAGGGTACAAGTGAACTTCAGACAAAATCAGGATTTGGTGTAAGATGAAGGTGGACATGCGTCATTTTACACCCATTCAAGTTAGTGTTTGCTGCCTTGTCAAAATATAAGGGCAGGAAGCACTGCACTTTGAATGACAATGCTAAACGCACTATTCTATTTGTCACAGTCAAAAACTACTACTGTCTGTTCTACTGCAGGTCTGCTCCATCTTCCAAAATGTAGATAACTTGCTATTACAGTAATGACAATAGCCAACAGAACACTTCATTAACATAATCAAATATTTATGAAAAAGCACAATGCAATACTGTAAAAAAGTGATGTTGGGTCTTCTACCAAGACATTTCAGATGACAGAATGTGGGAGAAGGGTAGTAGCGGGAGAAGATGTCTAAGCTACAGACATGCAATTATGTCATCACATTAAATTTCGCAACTAAACTGAATTCTAAATTCTTGGAAAGGGGTGTCGTTGGGGCATAGTCATGTTTGGGAAAATGATGGGCACCATTGTATGTATGTCTCTGTAAGCTGTTTTTAGTTTGGAAGACTGTGCATAACAGACAGCACAGGATTAGAGCGGTGGCAAAGCACATAAGTTGGTTTAGAGTTGTATGTCCGTTAGGCAAAGCTCTAAATGGCTCAACTTATCGCAACTACAGTAGATTGTAATCTCATACAAAGACTGTCTGGCACCTTAAGATATAATAAAGCCCATTGAATGTCCTTATAGGCTTGAATTGTTCAGGCCAGGCAGTTTAAGGGGATCACAAAGTCCATTGGTTAGCTACTAAGCTATGTAGCTTATGAGAACATTCCTTACCAGCTGGACAAAAAGCTTACGTCACTAAGAAAGGGTCACTCATTTCCTATATTTGCCCTTCACCAAAATACATTTTCTTTTGTTCGAATGCAAACATGCCACAGCAAGACAGTGAAGCCTCTGGGCATTATTAGTAAAAAGGTTGAGGCATAAGTTCTACATTCACACTTATTAATTTAATGCAAAAATTTATTACTTTTAAAAGCAACACTGCATTCACTGCTGAGCAAGAGCTTGTGCTGTCTTACCGACACCAAGGAGCCTTGCTCTCATCCTCGCTCATGGTTTTCTTTTCATGTTGATGGAAAACAAATCTTGGGCTTGTGTCATCTTTAATTGTGATTGAGGGTCTGTCCATTTCAGTTTGTGCACATGGGATCTTCATTTCGCTGATTCTCTTTTTGCTTGAGTTTGCTCATGGGAAGCTTCCACCAGCCAGACAGCATCATGACATTCAAAAATTGAGTTCTACAGATGGCATGTGACTCAACTCATTGCAAAACTGGCTAATCCCGTATGATCTGTTATGATCTAGTCTAGGTTATTTTCTGTCCAGGCAAGAGGCTTGACCAAAAAAAGACTGGTTAGTTGTGTTTGAGGAGGAAGCTATGGGTCCTGTCTTAACTGCTGAAGTTAGTAGCATTAGCATTCCAGGATGTGAAATTGTTACTGTAAGATCAAATACTTTTCAGTGGGATACTGATGATTCCTGTAATGGTTTGGAGTCTGGTATGATGCTTTAATAATGACAAGATTTGACTGAGCTATGTGGGTCTCCCCTTCTGACTTATACATCTTTGAATTTGTCTGCAGTAGAAGTCTCTTCTGGCAGACTTTGCCCACATGGCAGCTGGTTTGAAACGTCATCTAAATCTCCTATTGATTCAAGAATTTGAGGAGAAGATGGTCTTACCTCAGATAGCCAGTAGTGAAGAAATGACTGTGTGTACTCACTGTCCGATGGCATATCTCTGAAGGACTCCTGACATTCACTGTCAAACACAATGGACTCAGGAGAATCCGGTCTGATCTCGTCAAATAAAGTATCAAGACATGAATTAGTACAATCTCTCTCCAGCATTATGGAGTCCGGTGAAACAGATCCATTTTCTGACAAATGAAAGTAAGGTCGACAGTCGAAATGAGGAATTTGTGAGTCAGGAGATAGGGCGGTGAACTCATCAAATGAGGAAAATGATTGTGGAGAAGGCGGCCTCTGGTGATTGAATATTTCAGGTGATGGTAGCCTATACGCTGAAAGTGTGGGACTGAAATTAAATTCACTTGCAGCTGCATGCTGGTGAGCACTTGTGGATCCTGTTCCAGAATGTGATATGCCAGAATCGCTTTGACATGCCGGAGAAACAGAACCAGTGGCCACAGCACCTGAAGACAGAAACTCATCAGCTCTTTTGTCATCTGATGAGCTATGAAAAGTTAAAGTATCATTTGAAAAATGTTGCTGTGCACACCAGGCGGTTGATATGTGATGTTTTTGTGGTGTACCACTGTCCATGCAAGACGTATTTTTTATTATGAAACAAGAACATTTTCCCTGATAGAGTGGATCGTACAAATGTGACATTATGGTCTTAACAAAAGGCTTGTGTGTTATCCTGTGTTCCTGAGTATGTTTTGTGGAATCTGATGATTGAAATTCAGCAGGGATAAGTTTGAGCTGGGTCAGTTTTTTCTGTGACTCATGTGCTGAGGCAGAGTTTTCAGAAGATAATTGTTTGATTTCAGAGAAAAATAAGTCGTGGGCAGATGTTTTTTCTTAAAACTAAAAATGTGCTTGTTTTTCAACACGAATGCATCGCACAGCATCTGTATATGTAAGGGGTCTTACAGCAGAAAGCAGGTGACATTCAGGTGCACTTAATCTAGTTTGCTTAGCTTCAATCGGTGACGAAAGTGAATCTGGTAAATCTGGTCTGTGGTCATCAAACAATTCCTCAATAGACAATCCAGAATATAAAGAACGATGTTTAACTGACACCACAGATTCTGGGGAAGATGCTCTAAAATCTACTAACCAGTCCGGAAGGAGAAAAAAGTCAAGATCGGAAGACACGGATTCTGAGGACAACACCCTGCTACTAAATAATTCATCAAGGTCAAAGTCTGATGAAGCTGACTGTGGGGACTCTGGTCTGGTTTCATCAAACAGGGTTTCCAGACAAAAATCAGTGTCTTCCCAGTCTGAAAATATTGATTGTGGTGTAAATGACAGGTGCCGGGACCGTTCCACTTCGTAACCGATTTGAGAAGATCCGAACTGAGGAACAGGTGAATCAGGGGAGAGGGGCCTATGTTGACTTTGAGACGCCACTGACTCAGGAGACAGTGGTCCTACATTGGTGTCCTCAGATTTTGGTGTCAGTCCTCAGTAAAGGAGTAAGTGGACTCCATGTGTGACGACACTGATGGACGGCGGATAAGCGTGAAGACAAATGGTTTGCAAACCAAAGAAGCGTCTGCTTGTCTTTCATGTGTAATGCCCAGCACAACATCTGCATATGTAAAAGGTCTTGCAGTGGCCAATGGTGGGGCCGCAGTTACATTTACACTCGTGTGTTTAGCGTTAACTTGTAAAGGAAGTGAATCTGGAGAATCTGGTCTGTTGTTGCCAAACAATTCCTCGAGACAAAATCCGGAATACTCAACATCTAACAGTGTTGAAAGAGGTGATACTGGTCTACTTTCACAGTACTGTAAGTAATATTTACAATGTTGACTCTTCATGTTGTTAAATGTCATGGATGTAGAAAAAGACTGCTGCTCAACTGACACCACAGATTCTGGGGAGGATGCTCTAAAGTCTACCAACCAGTCCTGAAGGAGCAAAAAGTCCAAATCGGAAGACACAGATTCTGGGGACAAAGCCCTGCTACTAAATAATTGATCAAGTTCAAAGTCTGATGAAGTTGACTGTGGGGACTCTGGTCTGGTTTCATCAAACAGGGTTTCCAGACACAAATCAGTGCCTTCCCAGTCTGAAAATGTTGATTGTGGTGTAAATGACAGGTGCCTACACGGTTCCACAATGTAACTGTTCTGGGAAGATCCGAACTGAGGAACAGGTGAATCAGGAGAGAGGGGCCTATCATCACTTTGAGACGCCACTGACTCGGGGGACAGTGGTCTGACATTGGTGAGCCAGTCCTCAATGGCGGAATGAGTGGACTCCATGTGTGACGACACTGATGGACGGCGGATAAGCGTGAAGTCAAATGGTTTGCAAACCAAAGAAGCGTCTGCTTGTCTTTCATGTGTAATGCCCCGCACAACATCTGCATATGTAAGAGGTCTTGCAGTGGCCAATGGTGGGGACGCAGTTACATTTACACTTGTGTGTTTAGCATCAACTTGTGAAGTAAATGAATCTGGGGTATCTGGTCTGTTGTTGCCAAACACTTCCTCGAGACAAAATCCAGAATACTCAACATCGGACAGTGTTGAAAGAGGTGATACTGGTCTACTTTCAGAGTACTGTAAGTAGTAGTTACAATGTTGACTCTTTATCTGGCCAATTGTCCTGTGCAGAGAAGAAGACTGCTGCTCAACTGAAACCAGAGATTCTGGGGAGGATGCTCTAAAGTCTACCAACCAGTCCTGAAGAAGCAAAAAGTCCAAATCGGAAGACACAGATTCTGGGGACAAAGCCCTGCTACTAAATAATTGATCAAGTTCAAAGTCTGATGAAGTTGACTGTGGGGACTCTGGTCTGGTTTCATCAAACAGGGTTTCCAGACACAAATCAGTGTCTTCCCAGTCGGAAAATGTTGATTGTGGTGTAAATGACAGGTGCCTAGACGGTTCCACATCGTAATAGATTTGGGAAGATCGGAACTGAGGAACAGGTGAATCAGGAGAGAGGTGCCTATGTTGACTTTCATATGCCACAGATTGTGTGGAGGACGCTCTAAAGTCTGATAGCCACTCCTGCAGATGCAAAAAGTCAAAATCGGAAGACACAGATTCTGGGGACAACGCCCTGCTTGTAAATAATTCATCAAGGTCAAAGTCTGATGAAGTTGACTGTGGGGACTCTGGTCTGGTTTCATCAAACATGGTTTCCAGACACAAATCAGTGCCTTCCCAGTCTGAAAATGTTGATTGTGGTGTAAATGACAGGTGCCTACACGGTTCCACAATGTAACTGTTCTGGGAAGATCCGAACTGAGGAACAGGTGAATCAGGAGAGAGGGGCCTATCATCACTTTGAGACGCCACAGATTGTGTGGAGGATGCTCTAAAGTCTGATAGCCACTCCTGCAGATGCAAAAAGTCAAAATCAGAAGACACGGATTCTGGGGACAACGCCCTGCTTGTAAATAATTCATCAAGGTCAAAGTCTGATGAAGTTGACTGTGGGGACTCTGGTCTGGTAACATCAAACAGGGTTTCCAGACACAAATCAGTGCCTTCCCAGTCTGAAAATGTTGATTGTGGTGTAAATGACAGGTGCCTACACGGTTCCACAATGTAACTGTTCTGGGAAGATCGGAACTGAGGAACAGGTGAATCAGGAGAGAGGGGCCTATCATCACTTTGAGACGCCACTGACTCGGGAGACAGTGGTCTGACATTGGTGAGCCAGTCCTCAATGGCGGAGTGAGTGGACTCCATGTGTGACGACACTGATGGACGGCGGATAAGCGTGAAGTCAAATGGTTTGCAAACCAAAGAAGCGTCTGCTTGCCTTTCATGTGTAATGCCCCGCACAACATCTGCATATGTAAGAGGTCTTGCAGTGGCCAATGGTGGGGACGCAGTTACATTTACACTTGTGTGTTTAGCATCAACTTGTGAAGTAAATGAATCTGGGGTATCTGGTCTGTTGTTGCCAAACACTTCCTCGAGACAAAATCCAGAATACTCAACATCGGACAGTGTTGAAAGAGGTGATACTGGTCTACTTTCAGAGTACTGTAAGTAGTAGTTACAATGTTGACTCTTTATCTGGCCAATTGTCCTGTGAAGAGAAGAAGACTCCTGCTCAACTGAAACCACAGATTCTGGGGAGGATGCTCTAAAGTCTACCAACCAGTCCTGAAGGAGCAAAAAGTCCAAATCGGAAGACACAGATTCTGGGGACAAAGCCCTGCTACTAAATAATTGATCAAGTTCAAAGTCTGATGAAGTTGACTGTGGGGACTCTGGTCTGGTTTCATTAAACAGGGTTTCCAGACACAAATCAGTGTCTTCCCAGTCGGAAAATGTTGATTGTGGTGTAAATGACAGGTGCCTAGACGGTTCCACATCGTAATAGATTTGGGAAGATTGGAACTGAGGAACAGGTGAATCAGGAGAGAGGTGCCTATGTTGACTTTCATATGCCACAGATTGTGTGGAGGATGCTCTAAAGTCTGATAGCCACTCCTGCAGATGCAAAAAGTCAAAATCGGAAGACACAGATTCTGGGGACAACGCCCTGCTTGTAAATAAATCATCAAGGTCAAAGTCTGATGAAGTTGACTGTGGGGACTCTGGTCTGGTTTCATCAAACAGGGTTTCCAGACACAAATCAGTGCCTTCCCAGTCTGAAAATGTTGATTGTGGTGTAAATGACAGGTGCCTACACGGTTCCACAATGTAACTGTTCTGGGAAGATCCGAACTGAGGAACAGGTGAATCAGGAGAGAGGGGCCTATCATCACTTTGAGACGCCACTGACTCGGGAGACAGTGGTCTTACATTGGTGAGCCAGTCCTCAATGGCGGAGTGAGTGGACTCCATGTGTGATGACACTGATGGACAGCGGATAAGCATTAACTCAAATGGTTTGCAAACCAAAGAAGCGTCTGCTTGTCTTTCATGTGTAATGCCCCGCACAACATCTGCATATGTAAGAGGTCTTGCAGTGGCCAATGGTGGGGACGCAGTTACAGTTACACTTGTGTGTTTAGCGTCAACTTGTGAAGTAAATGAATCTGGGGTATCTGGTCTGTTGTTGCCAAACACTTCCTCGAGACAAAATCCAGAATACTCAACATCGGACAGTGTTGAAAGAGGTGATACTGGTCTACTTTCAGAGTACTGTAAGTAGTACTTACAATGTTGACTCTTTATCTGGCCAATTGTCCTGTGCAGAGAAGAAGACTGCTGCTCAACTGAAACCACAGATTCTGGGGAGGATGCTCTAAAGTCTACCAACCAGTCCTGAAGAAGCAAAAAGTCCAAATCGGAAGACACAGATTCTGGGGACAAAGCCCTGCTACTAAATAATTGATCAAGTTCAAAGTCTGGTGAAGTTGACTGTGGGGACTCTGGTCTGGTTTCATCAAACAGGGTTTCCAGACACAAATCAGTGTCTTCCCAGTCGGAAAATGTTGATTGTGGTGTAAATGACAGGTGCCTAGACGGTTCCACATCGTAATAGATTTGGGAAGATCGGAACTGAGGAACAGGTGAATCAGGAGAGAGGTGCCTATGTTGACTTTCATATGCCACAGATTGTGTGGAGGACGCTCTAAAGTCTGATAGCCACTCCTGCAGATGCAAAAAGTCAAAATCTGAAGACACAGATTCTGGGGACAACGCCCTGCTTGTAAATAATTCATCAAGGTCAAAGTCTGATGAAGTTGACTGTGGGGACTCTGGTCTGGTTTCATCAAACATGGTTTCCAGACACAAATCAGTGCCTTCCCAGTCTGAAAATGTTGATTGTGGTGTAAATGACAGGTGCCTACACGGTTCCACAATGTAACTGTTCTGGGAAGATCCGAACTGAGGAACAGGTGAATCAGGAGAGAGGGCCCCATCATCACTTTGAGATGCCACTGACTCGGGAGACAGTGGTCTGACATTGGTGAGCCAGTCCTCAATGGCGGAGTGAGTGGACTCCATGTGTGACGACACTGATGGACGGCGGATAAGCGTGAATTCAAATTGTTTGCAAACCAAAGAAGCGTCTGCTTGTCTTTCATGTGTAATGCCCCGCACAACATCTGCATATGTAAGAGGTCTTGCAGTGGCCAATGGTGGGGACGCAGTTACATTTACACTTGTGTGTTTAGCGTCAACTTGTGAAGTAAATGAATCTGGGGTATCTGGTCTGTTGTTGCCAAACACTTCCTCGAGACAAAATCCAGAATACTCAACATCGGACAGTGTTGAAAGAGGTGATACTGGTCTACTTTCAGAGTACTGTAAGTAGTAGTTACAATGTTGACTCTTTATCTGGCCAATTGTCCTGTGCAGAGAAGAAGACTGCTGCTCAACTGAAACCACAGATTCTGGAGAGGATGCTCTAAAGTCTACCAACCAGTCCTGAAGGAGCAAAAAGTCCAAATCGGAAGACACAGATTCTGGGGACAAAGCCCTGCTACTAAATAATTGATCAAGTTCAAAGTCTGATGAAGTTGACTGTGGGGACTCTGGTCTGGTTTCATTAAACAGGGTTTCCAGACACAAATCAGTGTCTTCCCAGTCGGAAAATGTTGATTGTGGTGTAAATGACAGGTGCCTAGACGGTTCCACATCGTAATAGATTTGGGAAGATTGGAACTGAGGAACAGGTGAATCAGGAGAGAGGTGCCTATGTTGACTTTCATATGCCACAGATTGTGTGGAGGATGCTCTAAAGTCTGATAGCCACTCCTGCAGATGCAAAAAGTCAAAATCGGAAGACACAGATTCTGGGGACAACGCCCTGCTTGTAAATAAATCATCAAGGTCAAAGTCTGATGAAGTTGACTGTGGGGACTCTGGTCTGGTTTCATCAAACAGGGTTTCCAGACACAAATCAGTGCCTTCCCAGTCTGAAAATGTTGATTGTGGTGTAAATGACAGGTGCCTACACGGTTCCACAATGTAACTGTTCTGGGAAGATCCGAACTGAGGAACAGGTGAATCAGGAGAGAGGGGCCTATCATCACATTGAGACGCCACTGACTCGGGAGACAGTGGTCTTACATTGGTGAGCCAGTCCTCAATGGCGGAGTGAGTGGACTCCATGTGTGATGACACTGATGGACAGCGGATAAGCATTAACTCAAATGGTTTGCAAACCAAAGAAGCGTCTGCTTGTCTTTCATGTGTAATGCCCTGCACAACATCTGCATATGTAAGAGGTCTTGCAGTGGCCAATGGTGGGGACGCAGTTACAGTTACACTTGTGTGTTTAGCGTCAACTTGTGAAGTAAATGAATCTGGGGTATCTGGTCTGTTGTTGCCAAACACTTCCTCGAGACAAAATCCAGAATACTCAACATCGGACAGTGTTGAAAGAGGTGATACTGGTCTACTTTCAGAGTACTGTAAGTAGTAGTTACAATGTTGACTCTTTATCTGGCCAATTGTCCTGTGCAGAGAAGAAGACTGCTGCTCAACTGAAACCACAGATTCTGGGGAGGATGCTCTAAAGTCTACCAACCAGTCCTGAAGAAGCAAAAAGTCCAAATCGGAAGACACAGATTCTGGGGACAAAGCCCTGCTACTAAATAATTGATCAAGTTCAAAGTCTGGTGAAGTTGACTGTGGGGACTCTGGTCTGGTTTCATCAAACAGGGTTTCCAGACACAAATCAGTGTCTTCCCAGTCGGAAAATGTTGATTGTGGTGTAAATGACAGGTGCCTAGACGGTTCCACATCGTAATAGATTTGGGAAGATCGGAACTGAGGAACAGGTGAATCAGGAGAGAGGTGCCTATGTTGACTTTCATATGCCACAGATTGTGTGGAGGATGCTCTAAAGTCTGATAGCCACTCCTGCAGATGCAAAAAGTCAAAATCAGAAGACACGGATTCTGGGGACAACGCCCTGCTTGTAAATAATTCATCAAGGTCAAAGTCTGATGAAGTTGACTGTGGGGACTCTGGTCTGGTTTCATCAAACAGGGTTTCCAGACACAAATCAGTGCCTTCCCAGTCTGAAAATGTTGATTGTGGTGTAAATGACAGGTGCCTACACGGTTCCACAATGTAACTGTTCTGGGAAGATCGGAACTGAGGAACAGGTGAATCAGGAGAGAGGGGCCTATCATCACTTTGAGATGCCACTGACTCGGGAGACAGTGGTCTGACATTGGTGAGCCAGTCCTCAATGGCGGAGTGAGTGGACTCCATGTGTGACGACACTGATGGACGGCGGATAAGCGTGAATTCAAATGGTTTGCAAACCAAAGAAGCGTCTGCTTGTCTTTCATGTGTAATGCCCCGCACAACATCTGCATATGTAAGAGGTCTTGCAGTGGCCAATGGTGGGGACGCAGTTACATTTACACTTGTGTGTTTAGCGTCAACTTGTGAAGTAAATGAATCTGGGGTATCTGGTCTGTTGTTGCCAAACACTTCCTCGAGACAAAATCCAGAATACTCAACATCGGACAGTGTTGAAAGAGGTGATACTGGTCTACTTTCAGAGTACTGTAAGTAGTAGTTACAATGTTGACTCTTTATCTGGCCAATTGTCCTGTGCAGAGAAGGCTGCTGCTCAACTGAAACCACAGATTCTGGGGAGGATGCTCTAAAGTCTACCAACCAGTCATGAAGGAGCAAAAAGTCCAAATCGGAAGACACAGATTCTGGGGACAAAGCCCTGCTACTAAATAATTGATCAAGTTCAAAGTCTGATGAAGTTGACTGTGGGGACTCTGGTCTGGTTTCATCAAACAGGGTTTCCAGACACAAATCAGTGTCTTCACAGTCGGAAAATGCTGATTGTGGTGTAAATGACAGGTGCCTAGACGGTTCCACATCGTAATAGATTTGGGAAGATCGGAACTGAGGAACAGGTGAATCAGGAGAGAGGTGCCTATGTTGACTTTCATATGCCACAGATTGTGTGGAGGATGCTCTAAAGTCTGATAGCCACTCCTGCAGATGCAAAAAGTCAAAATCGGAAGACACAGATTCTGGGGACAAAGCCCTGCTACTAAATAATTGATCAAGTTCAAAGTCTGATGAAGTTGACTGTGGGGACTCTGGTCTGGTTTCATCAAACAGGGTTTCCAGACACAAATCAGTGTCTTCCCAGTCGGAAAATGTTGATTGTGGTGTAAATGACAGGTGCCTAGACGGTTCCACATCGTAATAGATTTGGGAAGATCGGAACTGAGGAACAGGTGAATCAGGAGAGAGGTGCCTATGTTGACTTTCATATGCCACAGATTGTGTGGAGGATGCTCTAAAGTCTGATAGCCACTCCTGCAGATGCAAAAAGTCAAAATCAGAAGACACGGATTCTGGGGACAACGCCCTGCTTGTAAATAATTCATCAAGGTCAAAGTCTGATGAAGTTGACTGTGGGGACTCTGGTCTGGTTTCATCAAACAGGGTTTCCAGACACAAATCAGTGCCTTCCCAGTCTGAAAATGTTGATTGTGGTGTAAATGACAGGTGCCTACACGGTTCCACAATGTAACTGTTCTGGGAAGATCGGAACTGAGGAACAGGTGAATCAGGAGAGAGGGGCCTATCATCACTTTGAGATGCCACTGACTCGGGAGACAGTGGTCTGACATTGGTGAGCCAGTCCTCAATGGCGGAGAGAGTGGACTCCATGTGTGACGACACTGATGGACGGCGGATAAGCGTGAAGTCAAATGGTTTGCAAACCAAAGAAGCGTCTGCTTGTCTTTCATCTGGAATGCCCCGCACAACATCTGCATATGTAAGAGGTCTTGCAGTGGCCAATGGTGGGGCCGCAGTTACATTTACACTTGTGTGTTTAGCATCAACTTGTAAAGTAAATGAATCTGGGGTATCTGGTGTGTTGTTGCCAAACACTTCCCCGAGACAAAATCCAGAATACTCAACATCGGACAGTGTTGAAAGAGGTGATACTGGTCTACTTTCAGAGTACTGTAAGTAGTAGTTACAATGTTGACTCTTTATCTGGCCAATTGTCCTGTGCAGAGAAGAAGACTGCTGCTCAACTGAAACCACAGATTCTGGGGAGGATGCTCTAAAGTCTACCAACCAGTCCTGAAGAAGCAAAAAGTCCAAATCGGAAGACACAGATTCTGGGGACAAAGCCCTGCTACTAAATAATTTATCAAGTTCAAAGTCTGGTGAAGTTGACTGTGGGGACTCTGGTCTGGTTTCATCAAACAGGGTTTCCAGACACAAATCAGTGTCTTCCCAGTCGGAAAATGTTGATTGTGGTGTAAATGACAGGTGCCTAGACGGTTCCACATCGTAATAGATTTGGGAAGATCGGAACTGAGGAACAGGTGAATCAGGAGAGAGGTGCCTATGTTGACTTTCATATGCCACAGATTGTGTGGAGGACGCTCTAAAGTCTGATAGCCACTCCTGCAGATGCAAAAAGTCAAAATCGGAAGACACCGATTCTGGGGACAACGCCCTGCTTGTAAATAATTCATCAAGGTCAAAGTCTGATGAAGTTGACTGTGGAGACTCTGGTCTGGTTTCATCAAACAGGGTTTCCAGACACAAATCAGTGCCTTCCCAGTCTGAAAATGTTGATTGTGGTGTAAATGACAGGTGCCTACACGGTTCCACAATGTAACTGTTCTGGGAAGATCGGAACTGAGGAACAGGTGAATCAGGAGAGAGGGGCCTATCATCACTTTGAGATGCCACTGACTCGGGAGACAGTGGTCTGACATTGGTGAGCCAGTCCTCAATGGCGGAGTGAGTGGACTCCATGTGTGACGACACTGATGGACGGCGGATAAGCGTGAAGTCAAATGGTTTGCAAACCAAAGAAGCGTCTGCTTGTCTTTCATCTGTAATGCCCCGCACAACATCTGCATATGTAAGAGGTCTTGCAGTGGCCAATGGTGGGGCCGCAGTTACATTTACACTTGTGTGTTTAGCGTCAACTTGTAAAGTAAATGAATCTGGGGTATCTGGTGTGTTGTTGCCAAACACTTCCCCGAGATAAAATCCAGAATACTCAACATCGGACAGTGTTAAAAGAGGTGATACTGGTCTACTTTCAGAGTACTGTAAGTAGTAGTTACAATGTTGACTCTTTATCTGGCCAATTGTCCTGTGCAGAGAAGAAGACTGCTGCTCAACTGAAACCACAGATTCTGGAGAGGATGCTCTAAAGTCTACCAACCAGTCCTGAAGGAGCAAAAAGTCCAAATCGGAAGACACAGATTCTGGGGACAAAGCCCTGCTACTAAATAATTGATCAAGTTCAAAGTCTGGTGAAGTTGACTGTGGGGACTCTGGTCTGGTTTCATCAAACAGGGTTTCCAGACACAAATCAGTGTCTTCCCAGTCGGAAAATGTTGATTGTGGTGTAAATGACAGGTGCCTAGACGGTTCCACATCGTAATAGATTTGGGAAGATCGGAACTGAGGAACAGGTGAATCAGGAGAGAGGTGCCTATGTTGACTTTCATATGCCACAGATTGTGTGGAGGACGCTCTAAAGTCTGATAGCCACTCCTGCAGATGCAAAAAGTCAAAATCGGAAGACACAGATTCTGGGGACAAAGCCCTGCTACTAAATAATTGATCAAGTTCAAAGTCTGATGAAGTTGACTGTGGGGACTCTGGTCTGGTTTCATTAAACAGGGTTTCCAGACACAAATCAGTGTCTTCCCAGTCGGAAAATGTTGATTGTGGTGTAAATGACAGGTGCCTAGACGGTTCCACATCGTAATAGATTTGGGAAGATTGGAACTGAGGAACAGGTGAATCAGGAGAGAGGTGCCTATGTTGACTTTCATATGCCACAGATTGTGTGGAGGATGCTCTAAAGTCTGATAGCCACTCCTGCAGATGCAAAAAGTCAAAATCGGAAGACACAGATTCTGGGTACAACGCCCTGCTTGTAAATAATTCATCAAGGTCAAAGTCTGATGAAGTTGACTGTGGGGACTCTGGTCTGGTTTCATCAAACAGGGATTCCAGACACAAATCAGTGCCTTCCCAGTCTGAAAATGTTGATTGTGGTGTAAATGACAGGTGCCTACACGGTTCCACAATGTAACTGTTCTGGGAAGATCCGAACTGAGGAACAGGTGAATCAGGAGAGAGGGGCCTATCATCACTTTGAGACGCCACTGACTCGGGAGACAGTGGTCTTACATTGGTGAGCCAGTCCTCAATGGCGGAGTGAGTGGACTCCATGTGTGATGACACTGATGGACAGCGGATAAGCATTAACTCAAATGGTTTGCAAACCAAAGAAGCGTCTGCTTGTCTTTCATGTGTAATGCCCCGCACAACATCTGCATATGTAAGAGGTCTTGCAGTGGCCAATGGTGGGGACGCAGTTACAGTTACACTTGTGTGTTTAGCGTCAACTTGTGAAGTAAATGAATCTGGGGTATCTGGTCTGTTGTTGCCAAACACTTCCTCGAGACAAAATCCAGAATACTCAACATCGGACAGTGTTGAAAGAGGTGATACTGGTCTACTTTCAGAGTACTGTAAGTAGTACTTACAATGTTGACTCTTTATCTGGCCAATTGTCCTGTGCAGAGAAGAAGACTGCTGCTCAACTGAAACCACAGATTCTGGAGAGGATGCTCTAAAGTCTACCAACCAGTCCTGAAGGAGCAAAAAGTCCAAATCGGAAGACACAGATTCTGGGGACAAAGCCCTGCTACTAAATAATTGATCAAGTTCAAAGTCTGGTGAAGTTGACTGTGGGGACTCTGGTCTGGTTTCATCAAACAGGGTTTCCAGACACAAATCAGTGTCTTCCCAGTCGGAAAATGTTGATTGTGGTGTAAATGACAGGTGCCTAGACGGTTCCACATCGTAATAGATTTGGGAAGATCGGAACTGAGGAACAGGTGAATCAGGAGAGAGGGGCCTATCATCACTTTGAGATGCCACTGACTCGGGAGACAGTGGTCTGACATTGGTGAGCCAGTCCTCAATGGCGGAGTGAGTGGACTCCATGTGTGACGACACTGATGGACGGCGGATAAGCGTGAAGTCAAATGGTTTGCAAACCAAAGAAGCGTCTGCTTGTCTTTCATCTGTAATGCCCCGCACAACATCTGCATATGTAAGAGGTCTTGCAGTGGCCAATGGTGGGGCCGCAGTTACATTTACACTTGTGTGTTTAGCGTCAACTTGTAAAGTAAATGAATCTGGGGTATCTGGTGTGTTGTTGCCAAACACTTCCCCGAGATAAAATCCAGAATACTCAACATCGGACAGTGTTAAAAGAGGTGATACTGGTCTACTTTCAGAGTACTGTAAGTAGTAGTTACAATGTTGACTCTTTATCTGGCCAATTGTCCTGTGCAGAGAAGAAGACTGCTGCTCAACTGAAACCACAGATTCTGGAGAGGATGCTCTAAAGTCTACCAACCAGTCCTGAAGGAGCAAAAAGTCCAAATCGGAAGACACAGATTCTGGGGACAAAGCCCTGCTACTAAATAATTGATCAAGTTCAAAGTCTGGTGAAGTTGACTGTGGGGACTCTGGTCTGGTTTCATCAAACAGGGTTTCCAGACACAAATCAGTGTCTTCCCAGTCGGAAAATGTTGATTGTGGTGTAAATGACAGGTGCCTAGACGGTTCCACATCGTAATAGATTTGGGAAGATCGGAACTGAGGAACAGGTGAATCAGGAGAGAGGTGCCTATGTTGACTTTCATATGCCACAGATTGTGTGGAGGACGCTCTAAAGTCTGATAGCCACTCCTGCAGATGCAAAAAGTCAAAATCGGAAGACACAGATTCTGGGGACAACGCCCTGCTTGTAAATAATTCATCAAGGTCAAAGTCTGGTGAAGTTGACTGTGGGGACTCTGGTCTGGTTTCATCAAACATGGTTTCCAGACACAAATCAGTGCCTTCCCAGTCTGAAAATGTTGATTGTGGTGTAAATGACAGGTGCCTACACGGTTCCACAATGTAACTGTTCTGGGAAGATCCGAACTGAGGAACAGGTGAATCAGGAGAGAGGGGCCTATCATCACTTTGAGATGCCACTGACTCGGGAGACAGTGGTCTGACATTGGTGAGCCAGTCCTCAATGGCGGAGTGAGTGGACTCCATGTGTGACGACACTGATGGACGGCAGATAAGCGTGAATTCAAATGGTTTGCAAACCAAAGAAGCGTCTGCTTGTCTTTCATGTGTAATGCCCCGCACAACATCTGCATATGTAAGAGGTCTTGCAGTGGCCAATGGTGGGGACGCAGTTACATTTACACTTGTGTGTTTAGCGTCAACTTGTGAAGTAAATGAATCTGGGGTATCTGGTCTGTTGTTGCCAAACACTTCCTCGAGACAAAATCCAGAATACTCAACATCGGACAGTGTTGAAAGAGGTGATACTGGTCTACTTTCAGAGTACTGTAAGTAGTAGTTACAATGTTGACTCTTTATCTGGCCAATTGTCCTGTGCAGAGAAGAAGACTGCTGCTCAACTGAAACCACAGATTCTGGGGAGGATGCTCTAAAGTCTACCAACCAGTCCTGAAGGAGCAAAAAGTCCAAATCGGAAGACACAGATTCTGGGGACAAAGCCCTGCTACTAAATAATTGATCAAGTTCAAAGTCTGATGAAGTTGACTGTGGGGACTCTGGTCTGGTTTCATCAAACAGGGTTTCCAGACACAAATCAGTGTCTTCCCAGTCGGAAAATGTTGATTGTGGTGTAAATGACAGGTGCCTAGACGGTTCCACATCGTAATAGATTTGGGAAGATCGGAACTGAGGAACAGGTGAATCAGGAGAGAGGTGCCTATGTTGACTTTCATATGCCACAGATTGTGTGGAGGACGCTCTAAAGTCTGATAGCCACTCCTGCAGATGCAAAAAGTCAAAATCGGAAGACACAGATTCTGGGGACAACGCCCTGCTTGTAAATAATTCATCAAGGTCAAAGTCTGATGAAGTTGACTGTGGGGACTCTGGTCTGGTTTCATCAAACATGGTTTCCAGACACAAATCAGTGCCTTCCCAGTCTGAAAATGTTGATTGTGGTGTAAATGACAGGTGCCTACACGGTTCCACAATGTAACTGTTCTGGGAAGATCCGAACTGAGGAACAGGTGAATCAGGAGAGAGGGGCCTATCATCACTTTGAGATGCCACTGACTCGGGAGACAGTGGTCTGACATTGGTGAGCCAGTCCTCAATGGCGGAGTGAGTGGACTCCATGTGTGACGACACTGATGGACGGCGGATAAGCGTGAAGACAAATGGTTTGCAAACCAAAGAAGCGTCTGCTTGTCTTTCATGTGTAATGCCCCGCACAACATCTGCATATGTAAGAGGTCTTGCAGTGGCCAATGGTGGGGACGCAGTTACATTTACACTTGTGTGTTTAGCGTCAACTTGTGAAGTAAATGAATCTGGGGTATCTGGTCTGTTGTTGCCAAACACTTCCTCGAGACAAAATCCAGAATACTCAACATCGGACAGTGTTGAAAGAGGTGATACTGATCTACTTTCAGAGTACTGTAAGTAGTAGTTACAATGTTGATTCTTTATCTGGCCAATTGTCCTGTGCAGAGAAGAAGACTGCTGCTCAACTGAAACCACAGATTCTGGGGAGGATGCTCTAAAGTCTACCAACCAGTCCTGAAGGAGCAAAAAGTCCAAATCGGAAGACACAGATTCTGGGGACAAAGCCCTGCTACTAAATAATTGATCAAGTTCAAAGTCTGATGAAGTTGACTGTGGGGACTCTGGTCTGGTTTCATCAAACAGGGTTTCCAGACACAAATCAGTGTCTTCACAGTCGGAAAATGCTGATTGTGGTGTAAATGACAGGTGCCTAGACGGTTCCACATCATAATAGATTTGGGAAGATCGGAACTGAGGAACAGGTGAATCAGGAGAGAGGTGCCTATGTTGACTTTCATATGCCACAGATTGTGTGGAGGACGCTCTAAAGTCTGATAGCCACTCCTGCAGATGCAAAAAGTCAAAATCGGAAGACACAGATTCTGGGGACAACGCCCTGCTTGTAAATAATTCATCAAGGTCAAAGTCTGATGAAGTTGACTGTGGGGACTCTGGTCTGGTTTCATCAAACATGGTTTCCAGACACAAATCAGTGCCTTCCCAGTCTGAAAATGTTGATTGTGGTGTAAATGACAGGTGCCTACACGGTTCCACAATGTAACTGTTCTGGGAAGATCCGAACTGAGGAAAAGGTGAATCAGGAGAGAGGGGCCTATCATCACTTTGAGATGCCACTGACTCGGGAGACAGTGGTCTGACATTGGTGAGCCAGTCCTCAATGGCGGAGTGAGTGGACTCCATGTGTGACGACACTGATGGACGGCGGATAAGCGTGAAGACAAATGGTTTGCAAACCAAAGAAGCGTCTGCTTGTCTTTCATGTGTAATGCCCCGCACAACATCTGCATATGTAAGAGGTCTTGCAGTGGCCAATGGTGGGGACGCAGTTACATTTACACTTGTGTGTTTAGCGTCAACTTGTGAAGTAAATGAATCTGGGGTATCTGGTCTGTTGTTGCCAAACACTTCCTCGAGATAAAATCCAGAATAGTCAACATCGGACAGTGTTGAAAGAGGTGATACTGATCTACTTTCAGAGTACTGTAAGTAGTAGTTACAATGTTGATTCTTTATCTGGCCAATTGTCCTGTGCAGAGAAGAAGACTGCTGCTCAACTGAAACCACAGATTCTGGGGAGGATGCTCTAAAGTCTACCAACCAGTCCTGAAGGAGCAAAAAGTCCAAATCGGAAGACACAGATTCTGGGGACAAAGCCCTGCTACTAAATAATTGATCAAGTTCAAAGTCTGATGAAGTTGACTGTGGGGACTCTGGTCTGGTTTCATCAAACAGGGTTTCCAGACACAAATCAGTGTCTTCCCAGTCGGAAAATGTTGATTGTGGTGTAAATGACAGGTGCCTAGACGGTTCCACATCGTAATAGATTTGGGAAGATCGGAACTGAGGAACAGGTGAATCAGGAGAGAGGTGCCTATGTTGACTTTCATATGCCACAGATTGTGTGGAGGACGCTCTAAAGTCTGATAGCCACTCCTGCAGATGCAAAAAGTCAAAATCGGAAGACACAGATTCTGGGGACAACGCCCTGCTTGTAAATAATTCATCAAGGTCAAAGTCTGATGAAGTTGACTGTGGAGACTCTGGTCTGGTTTCATCAAACAGGGTTTCCAGACACAAATCAGTGCCTTCCCAGTCTGAAAATGTTGATTGTGGTGTAAATGACAGGTGCCTACACGGTTCCACAATGTAACTGTTCTGGGAAGATCGGAACTGAGGAACAGGTGAATCAGGAGAGAGGGGCCTATCATCACTTTGAGATGCCACTGACTCGGGAGACAGTGGTCTGACATTGGTGAGCCAGTCCTCAATGGCGGAGTGAGTGGACTCCATGTGTGACGACACTGATGGACGGCGGATAAGCGTGAAGTCAAATGGTTTGCAAACCAAAGAAGCGTCTGCTTGTCTTTCATCTGTAATGCCCCGCACAACATCTGCATATGTAAGAGGTCTTGCAGTGGCCAATGGTGGGGACGCAGTTACATTTACACTTGTGTGTTTAGCGTCAACTTGTGAAGTAAATGAATCTGGGGTATCTGGTCTGTTGTTGCCAAACACTTCCTCGAGACAAAATCCAGAATACTCAACATCGGACAGTGTTGAAAGAGGTGATACTGGTCTACTTTCAGAGTACTGTAAGTAGTAGTTACAATGTTGACTCTTTATCTGGCCAATTGTCCTGTGCAGAGAAGAAGACTGCTGCTCAACTGAAACCACAGATTCTGGGGAGGATGCTCTAAAGTCTACCAACCAGTCCTGAAGAAGCAAAAAGTCCAAATCGGAAGACACAGATTCTGGGGACAAAGCCCTGCTACTAAATAATTGATCAAGTTCAAAGTCTGATGAAGTTGACTGTGGGGACTCTGGTCTGGTTTCATCAAACAGGGTTTCCAGACACAAATCAGTGTCTTCACAGTCGGAAAATGCTGATTGTGGTGTAAATGACAGGTGCCTAGACGGTTCCAAATCGTAATAGATTTGGGAAGATCGGAACTGAGGAACAGGTGAATCAGGAGAGAGGTGCCTATGTTGACTTTCATATGCCACAGATTGTGTGGAGGACGCTCTAAAGTCTGATAGCCACTCCTGCAGATGCAAAAAGTCAAAATCGAAAGACACAGATTCTGGGGACAACGCCCTGCTTGTAAATAATTCATCAAGGTCAAAGTCTGATGAAGTTGACTGTGGGGACTCTGGTCTGGTTTCATCAAACATGGTTTCCAGACACAAATCAGTGCCTTCCCAGTCTGAAAATGTTGATTGTGGTGTAAATGACAGGTGCCTACACGGTTCCACAATGTAACTGTTCTGGGAAGATCCGAACTGAGGAACAGGTGAATCAGGAGAGAGGGGCCTATCATCACTTTGAGATGCCACTGACTCGGGAGACAGTGATCTGACATTGGTGAGCCAGTCCTCAATGGCGGAGTGAGTGGACTCCATGTGTGACGACACTGATGGACGGCGGATAAGCGTGAAGTCAAATGGTTTGCAAACCAAAGAAGCGTCTGCTTGTCTTTCATGTGTAATGCCCCGCACAACATCTGCATATGTAAGAGGTCTTGCAGTGGCCAATGGTGGGGACGCAGTTACATTTACACTTGTGTGTTTAGCGTCAACTTGTGAAGTAAATGAATCTGGGGTATCTGGTCTGTTGTTGCCAAACACTTCCTCGAGACAAAATCCAGAATATTCAACATCGGACAGTGTTGAAAGAGGTGATACTGGTCTACTTTCAGAGTACTGTAAGTAGTAGTTACAATGTTGACTCTTTATCTGGCCAATTGTCCTGTGCAGAGAAGACTGCTGCTCAACTGAAACCACAGATTCTGCGGAGGATGCTCTAAAGTCTACCAACCAGTCCTGAAGGAGCAAAAAGTCCAAATCGGAAGACACAGATTCTGGGGACAAAGCCCTGCTACTAAATAATTGATCAAGTTCAAAGTCTGATGAAGTTGACTGTGGGGACTCTGGTCTGGTTTCATCAAACAGGGTTTCCAGACACAAATCAGTGTCTTCACAGTCGGAAAATGCTGATTGTGGTGTAAATGACAGGTGCCTAGACGGTTCCACATCGTAATAGATTTGGGAAGATCGGAACTGAGGAACAGGTGAATCAGGAGAGAGGTGCCTATGTTGACTTTCATATGCCACAGATTGTGTGGAGGATGCTCTAAAGTCTGATAGCCACTCCTGCAGATGCAAAAAGTCAAAATCAGAAGACACGGATTCTGGGGACAACGCCCTGCTTGTAAATAATTCATCAAGGTCAAAGTCTGATGAAGTTGACTGTGGGGACTCTGGTCTGGTTTCATCAAACAGGGTTTCCAGACACAAATCAGTGCCTTCCCAGTCTGAAAATGTTGATTGTGGTGTAAATGACAGGTGCCTACACGGTTCCACAATGTAACTGTTCTGGGAAGATCGGAACTGAGGAACAGGTGAATCAGGAGAGAGGGGCCTATCATCACTTTGAGATGCCACTGACTCGGGAGACAGTGGTCTGACATTGGTGAGCCAGTCCTCAATGGCGGAGTGAGTGGACTCCATGTGTGACGACACTGATGGACGGCGGATAAGCGTGAAGTCAAATGGTTTGCAAACCAAAGAAGCGTCTGCTTGTCTTTCATCTGTAATGCCCCGCACAACATCTGCATATGTAAGAGGTCTTGCAGTGGCCAATGGTGGGGCCGCAGTTACATTTACACTTGTGTGTTTAGCGTCAACTTGTAAAGTAAATGAATCTGGGGTATCTGGTGTGTTGTTGCCAAACACTTCCCCGAGACAAAATCCAGAATACTCAACATCGGACAGTGTTAAAAGAGGTGATACTGGTCTACTTTCAGAGTACTGTAAGTAGTAGTTACAATGTTGACTCTTTATCTGGCCAATTGTCCTGTGCAGAGAAGAAGACTGCTGCTCAACTGAAACCACAGATTCTGGGGAGGATGCTCTAAAGTCTACCAACCAGTCCTGAAGGAGCAAAAGGTCCAAATCGGAAGACACAGATTCTGGGGACAAAGCCCTGCTACTAAATAATTGATCAAGTTCAAAGTCTGATGAAGTTGACTGTGGGGACTCTGGTCTGGTTTCATCAAACAGGGTTTCCAGACACAAATCAGTGTCTTCCCAGTCGGAAAATGTTGATTGTGGTGTAAATGACAGGTGCCTAGACGGTTCCACATCGTAATAGATTTGGGAAGATCGGAACTGAGGAACAGGTGAATCAGGAGAGAGGTGCCTATGTTGACTTTCATATGCCACAGATTGTGTGGAGGATGCTCTAAAGTCTGATAGCCACTCCTGCAGATGCAAAAAGTCAAAATCGGAAGACACAGATTCTGGGGACAAAGCCCTGCTACTAAATAATTGATCAAGTTCAAAGTCTGATGAAGTTGACTGTGGGGACTCTGGTCTGGTTTCATCAAACAGGGTTTCCAGACACAAATCAGTGTCTTCCCAGTCGGAAAATGTTGATTGTGGTGTAAATGACAGGTGCCTAGACGGTTCCACATCGTAATAGATTTGGGAAGATCGGAACTGAGGAACAGGTGAATCAGGAGAGAGGTGCCTATGTTGACTTTCATATGCCACAGATTGTGTGGAGGATGCTCTAAAGTCTGATAGCCACTCCTGCAGATGCAAAAAGTCAAAATCAGAAGACACGGATTCTGGGGACAACGCCCTGCTTGTAAATAATTCATCAAGGTCAAAGTCTGATGAAGTTGACTGTGGGGACTCTGGTCTGGTTTCATCAAACAGGGTTTCCAGACACAAATCAGTGCCTTCCCAGTCTGAAAATGTTGATTGTGGTGTAAATGACAGGTGCCTACACGGTTCCACAATATAACTGTTCTGGGAAGATCGGAACTCAGGAACAGGTGAATCAGGAGAGAGGGGCCTATCATCACTTTGAGATGCCACTGACTCGGGAGACAGTGGTCTGACATTGGTGAGCCAGTCCTCAATGGCGGAGTGAGTGGACTCCATGTGTGACGACACTGATGGACGGCGGATAAGCGTGAAGTCAAATGGTTTGCAAACCAAAGAAGCGTCTGCTTGTCTTTCATCTGTAATGCCCCGCACAACATCTGCATATGTAAGAGGTCTTGCAGTGGCCAATGGTGGGGCCGCAGTTACATTTACACTTGTGTGTTTAGCGTCAACTTGTAAAGTAAATGAATCTGGGGTATCTGGTGTGTTGTTGCCAAACACTTCCCCGAGACAAAATCCAGAATACTCAACATCGGACAGTGTTAAAAGAGGTGATACTGGTCTACTTTCAGAGTACTGTAAGTAGTAGTTACAATGTTGACTCTTTATCTGGCCAATTGTCCTGTGCAGAGAAGAAGACTGCTGCTCAACTGAAACCACAGATTCTGGGGAGGATGCTCTAAAGTCTACCAACCAGTCCTGAAGGAGCAAAAGGTCCAAATCGGAAGACACAGATTCTGGGGACAAAGCCCTGCTACTAAATAATTGATCAAGTTCAAAGTCTGATGAAGTTGACTGTGGGGACTCTGGTCTGGTTTCATCAAACAGGGTTTCCAGACACAAATCAGTGTCTTCCCAGTCGGAAAATGTTGATTGTGGTGTAAATGACAGGTGCCTAGACGGTTCCACATCGTAATAGATTTGGGAAGATCGGAACTGAGGAACAGGTGAATCAGGAGAGAGGTGCCTATGTTGACTTTCATATGCCACAGATTGTGTGGAGGATGCTCTAAAGTCTGATAGCCACTCCTGCAGATGCAAAAAGTCAAAATCAGAAGACACGGATTCTGGGGACAACGCCCTGCTTGTAAATAATTCATCAAGGTCAAAGTCTGATGAAGTTGACTGTGGGGACTCTGGTCTGGTTTCATCAAACAGGGTTTCCAGACACAAATCAGTGCCTTCCCAGTCTGAAAATGTTGATTGTGGTGTAAATGACAGGTGCCTAGACGGTTCCACATCGTAATAGATTTGGGAAGATCGGAACTGAGGAACAGGTGAATCAGGAGAGAGGTGCCTATGTTGACTTTCATATGCCACAGATTGTGTGGAGGATGCTCTAAAGTCTGATAGCCACTCCTGCAGATGCAAAAAGTCAAAATCAGAAGACACGGATTCTGGGGACAACGCCCTGCTTGTAAATAATTCATCAAGGTCAAAGTCTGATGAAGTTGACTGTGGGGACTCTGGTCTGGTTTCATCAAACAGGGTTTCCAGACACAAATCAGTGCCTTCCCAGTCTGAAAATGTTGATTGTGGTGTAAATGACAGGTGCCTACACGGTTCCACAATGTAACTGTTCTGGGAAGATCGGAACTGAGGAACAGGTGAATCAGGAGAGAGGGGCCTATCATCACTTTGAGATGCCACTGACTCGGGAGACAGTGGTCTGACATTGGTGAGCCAGTCCTCAATGGCGGAGTGAGTGGACTCCATGTGTGACGACACTGATGGACGGCGGATAAGCGTGAAGTCAAATGGTTTGCAAACCAAAGAAGCGTCTGCTTGTCTTTCATCTGTAATGCCCCGCACAACATCTGCATATGTAAGAGGTCTTGCAGTGGCCAATGGTGGGGCCGCAGTTACATTTACACTTGTGTGTTTAGCGTCAACTTGTAAAGTAAATGAATCTGGGGTATCTGGTGTGTTGTTGCCAAACACTTCCCCGAGACAAAATCCAGAATACTCAACATCGGACAGTGTTAAAAGAGGTGATACTGGTCTACTTTCAGAGTACTGTAAGTAGTAGTTACAATGTTGACTCTTTATCTGGCCAATTGTCCTGTGCAGAGAAGAAGACTGCTGCTCAACTGAAACCACAGATTCTGGGGAGGATGCTCTAAAGTCTACCAACCAGTCCTGAAGGAGCAAAAGGTCCAAATCGGAAGACACAGATTCTGGGGACAAAGCCCTGCTACTAAATAATTGATCAAGTTCAAAGTCTGATGAAGTTGACTGTGGGGACTCTGGTCTGGTTTCATCAAACAGGGTTTCCAGACACAAATCAGTGTCTTCCCAGTCGGAAAATGTTGATTGTGGTGTAAATGACAGGTGCCTAGACGGTTCCACATCGTAATAGATTTGGGAAGATCGGAACTGAGGAACAGGTGAATCAGGAGAGAGGTGCCTATGTTGACTTTCATATGCCACAGATTGTGTGGAGGATGCTCTAAAGTCTGATAGCCACTCCTGCAGATGCAAAAAGTCAAAATCAGAAGACACGGATTCTGGGGACAACGCCCTGCTTGTAAATAATTCATCAAGGTCAAAGTCTGATGAAGTTGACTGTGGGGACTCTGGTCTGGTTTCATCAAACAGGGTTTCCAGACACAAATCAGTGCCTTCCCAGTCTGAAAATGTTGATTGTGGTGTAAATGACAGGTGCCTAGACGGTTCCACATCGTAATAGATTTGGGAAGATCGGAACTGAGGAACAGGTGAATCAGGAGAGAGGTGCCTATGTTGACTTTCATATGCCACAGATTGTGTGGAGGATGCTCTAAAGTCTGATAGCCACTCCTGCAGATGCAAAAAGTCAAAATCAGAAGACACGGATTCTGGGGACAACGCCCTGCTTGTAAATAATTCATCAAGGTCAAAGTCTGATGAAGTTGACTGTGGGGACTCTGGTCTGGTTTCATCAAACAGGGTTTCCAGACACAAATCAGTGCCTTCCCAGTCTGAAAATGTTGATTGTGGTGTAAATGACAGGTGCCTACACGGTTCCACAATGTAACTGTTCTGGGAAGATCGGAACTGAGGAACAGGTGAATCAGGAGAGAGGGGCCTATCATCACTTTGAGATGCCACTGACTCGGGAGACAGTGGTCTGACATTGGTGAGCCAGTCCTCAATGGCGGAGTGAGTGGACTCCATGTGTGACGACACTGATGGACGGCGGATAAGCGTGAAGTCAAATGGTTTGCAAACCAAAGAAGCGTCTGCTTGTCTTTCATCTGTAATGCCCCGCACAACATCTGCATATGTAAGAGGTCTTGCAGTGGCCAATGGTGGGGCCGCAGTTACATTTACACTTGTGTGTTTAGCGTCAACTTGTAAAGTAAATGAATCTGGGGTATCTGGTGTGTTGTTGCCAAACACTTCCCCGAGACAAAATCCAGAATACTCAACATCGGACAGTGTTAAAAGAGGTGATACTGGTCTACTTTCAGAGTACTGTAAGTAGTAGTTACAATGTTGACTCTTTATCTGGCCAATTGTCCTGTGCAGAGAAGAAGACTGCTGCTCAACTGAAACCACAGATTCTGGGGAGGATGCTCTAAAGTCTACCAACCAGTCCTGAAGGAGCAAAAGGTCCAAATCGGAAGACACAGATTCTGGGGACAAAGCCCTGCTACTAAATAATTGATCAAGTTCAAAGTCTGATGAAGTTGACTGTGGGGACTCTGGTCTGGTTTCATCAAACAGGGTTTCCAGACACAAATCAGTGTCTTCCCAGTCGGAAAATGTTGATTGTGGTGTAAATGACAGGTGCCTAGACGGTTCCACATCGTAATAGATTTGGGAAGATCGGAACTGAGGAACAGGTGAATCAGGAGAGAGGTGCCTATGTTGACTTTCATATGCCACAGATTGTGTGGAGGATGCTCTAAAGTCTGATAGCCACTCCTGCAGATGCAAAAAGTCAAAATCAGAAGACACGGATTCTGGGGACAACGCCCTGCTTGTAAATAATTCATCAAGGTCAAAGTCTGATGAAGTTGACTGTGGGGACTCTGGTCTGGTTTCATCAAACAGGGTTTCCAGACACAAATCAGTGCCTTCCCAGTCTGAAAATGTTGATTGTGGTGTAAATGACAGGTGCCTAGACGGTTCCACATCGTAATAGATTTGGGAAGATCGGAACTGAGGAACAGGTGAATCAGGAGAGAGGTGCCTATGTTGACTTTCATATGCCACAGATTGTGTGGAGGATGCTCTAAAGTCTGATAGCCACTCCTGCAGATGCAAAAAGTCAAAATCAGAAGACACGGATTCTGGGGACAACGCCCTGCTTGTAAATAATTCATCAAGGTCAAAGTCTGATGAAGTTGACTGTGGGGACTCTGGTCTGGTTTCATCAAACAGGGTTTCCAGACACAAATCAGTGCCTTCCCAGTCTGAAAATGTTGATTGTGGTGTAAATGACAGGTGCCTACACGGTTCCACAATATAACTGTTCTGGGAAGATCGGAACTGAGGAACAGGTGAATCAGGAGAGAGGGGCCTATCATCACTTTGAGATGCCACTGACTCGGGAGACAGTGGTCTGACATTGGTGAGCCAGTCCTCAATGGCGGAGTGAGTGGACTCCATGTGTGACGACACTGATGGACGGCGGATAAGCGTGAAGTCAAATGGTTTGCAAACCAAAGAAGCGTCTGCTTGTCTTTCATCTGTAATGCCCCGCACAACATCTGCATATGTAAGAGGTCTTGCAGTGGCCAATGGTGGGGCCGCAGTTACATTTACACTTGTGTGTTTAGCGTCAACTTGTAAAGTAAATGAATCTGGGGTATCTGGTGTGTTGTTGCCAAACACTTCCCCGAGACAAAATCCAGAATACTCAACATCGGACAGTGTTAAAAGAGGTGATACTGGTCTACTTTCAGAGTACTGTAAGTAGTAGTTACAATGTTGACTCTTTATCTGGCCAATTGTCCTGTGCAGAGAAGACTGCTGCTCAACTGAAACCACAGATTCTGGGGAGGATGCTCTAAAGTCTACCAACCAGTCCTGAAGGAGCAAAAAGTCCAAATCGGAAGACACAGATTCTGGGGACAAAGCCCTGCTACTAAATAATTGATCAAGTTCAAAGTCTGATGAAGTTGACTGTGGGGACTCTGGTCTGGTTTCATCAAACAGGGTTTCCAGACACAAATCAGTGTCTTCACAGTCGGAAAATGCTGATTGTGGTGTAAATGACAGGTGCCTAGACGGTTCCACATCGTAATAGATTTGGGAAGATCGGAACTGAGGAACAGGTGAATCAGGAGAGAGGTGCCTATGTTGACTTTCATATGCCACAGATTGTGTGGAGGATGCTCTAAAGTCTGATAGCCACTCCTGCAGATGCAAAAAGTCAAAATCAGAAGACACGGATTCTGGGGACAACGCCCTGCTTGTAAATAATTCATCAAGGTCAAAGTCTGATGAAGTTGACTGTGGGGACTCTGGTCTGGTTTCATCAAACAGGGTTTCCAGACACAAATCAGTGCCTTCCCAGTCTGAAAATGTTGATTGTGGTGTAAATGACAGGTGCCTACACGGTTCCACAATGTAACTGTTCTGGGAAGATCGGAACTGAGGAACAGGTGAATCAGGAGAGAGGGGCCTATCATCACTTTGAGATGCCACTGACTCGGGAGACAGTGGTCTGACATTGGTGAGCCAGTCCTCAATGGCGGAGTGAGTGGACTCCATGTGTGATGACACTGATGGACGGCGGATAAGCGTGAAGTCAAATGGTTTGCAAACCAAAGAAGCGTCTGCTTGTCTTTCATCTGTAATGCCCCGCACAACATCTGCATATGTAAGAGGTCTTGCAGTGGCCAATGGTGGGGCCGCAGTTACATTTACACTTGTGTGTTTAGCGTCAACTTGTAAAGTAAATGAATCTGGGGTATCTGGTGTGTTGTTGCCAAACACTTCCCCGAGACAAAATCCAGAATACTCAACATCGGACAGTGTTAAAAGAGGTGATACTGGTCTACTTTCAGAGTACTGTAAGTAGTAGTTACAATGTTGACTCTTTATCTGGCCAATTGTCCTGTGCAGAGAAGAAGACTGCTGCTCAACTGAAACCACAGATTCTGGGGAGGATGCTCTAAAGTCTACCAACCAGTCCTGAAGGAGCAAAAGGTCCAAATCGGAAGACACAGATTCTGGGGACAAAGCCCTGCTACTAAATAATTGATCAAGTTCAAAGTCTGATGAAGTTGACTGTGGGGACTCTGGTCTGGTTTCATCAAACAGGGTTTCCAGACACAAATCAGTGTCTTCCCAGTCGGAAAATGTTGATTGTGGTGTAAATGTCAGGTGCCTAGACGGTTCCACATCGTAATAGATTTGGGAAGATCGGAACTGAGGAACAGGTGAATCAGGAGAGAGGTGCCTATGTTGACTTTCATATGCCACAGATTGTGTGGAGGATGCTCTAAAGTCTGATAGCCACTCCTGCAGATGCAAAAAGTCAAAATCGGAAGACACAGATTCTGGGGACAAAGCCCTGCTACTAAATAATTGATCAAGTTCAAAGTCTGATGAAGTTGACTGTGGGGACTCTGGTCTGGTTTCATCAAACAGGGTTTCCAGACACAAATCAGTGTCTTCCCAGTCGGAAAATGTTGATTGTGGTGTAAATGACAGGTGCCTAGACGGTTCCACATCGTAATAGATTTGGGAAGATCGGAACTGAGGAACAGGTGAATCAGGAGAGAGGTGCCTATGTTGACTTTCATATGCCACAGATTGTGTGGAGGATGCTCTAAAGTCTGATAGCCACTCCTGCAGATGCAAAAAGTCAAAATCAGAAGACACGGATTCTGGGGACAACGCCCTGCTTGTAAATAATTCATCAAGGTCAAAGTCTGATGAAGTTGACTGTGGGGACTCTGGTCTGGTTTCATCAAACAGGGTTTCCAGACACAAATCAGTGCCTTCCCAGTCTGAAAATGTTGATTGTGGTGTAAATGACAGGTGCCTACACGGTTCCACAATATAACTGTTCTGGGAAGATCGGAACTGAGGAACAGGTGAATCAGGAGAGAGGGGCCTATCATCACTTTGAGATGCCACTGACTCGGGAGACAGTGGTCTGACATTGGTGAGCCAGTCCTCAATGGCGGAGTGAGTGGACTCCATGTGTGACGACACTGATGGACGGCGGATAAGCGTGAAGTCAAATGGTTTGCAAACCAAAGAAGCGTCTGCTTGTCTTTCATCTGTAATGCCCCGCACAACATCTGCATATGTAAGAGGTCTTGCAGTGGCCAATGGTGGGGCCGCAGTTACATTTACACTTGTGTGTTTAGCGTCAACTTGTAAAGTAAATGAATCTGGGGTATCTGGTGTGTTGTTGCCAAACACTTCCCCGAGACAAAATCCAGAATACTCAACATCGGACAGTGTTAAAAGAGGTGATACTGGTCTACTTTCAGAGTACTGTAAGTAGTAGTTACAATGTTGACTCTTTATCTGGCCAATTGTCCTGTGCAGAGAAGAAGACTGCTGCTCAACTGAAACCACAGATTCTGGGGAGGATGCTCTAAAGTCTACCAACCAGTCCTGAAGGAGCAAAAGGTCCAAATCGGAAGACACAGATTCTGGGGACAAAGCCCTGCTACTAAATAATTGATCAAGTTCAAAGTCTGATGAAGTTGACTGTGGGGACTCTGGTCTGGTTTCATCAAACAGGGTTTCCAGACACAAACCAGTGTCTTCCCAGTCGGAAAATGTTGATTGTGGTGTAAATGACAGGTGCCTAGACGGTTCCACATCGTAATAGATTTGGGAAGATCGGAACTGAGGAACAGGTGAATCAGGAGAGAGGTGCCTATGTTGACTTTCATATGCCACAGATTGTGTGGAGGATGCTCTAAAGTCTGATAGCCACTCCTGCAGATGCAAAAAGTCAAAATCAGAAGACACGGATTCTGGGGACAACGCCCTGCTTGTAAATAATTCATCAAGGTCAAAGTCTGATGAAGTTGACTGTGGGGACTCTGGTCTGGTTTCATCAAACAGGGTTTCCAGACACAAATCAGTGCCTTCCCAGTCTGAAAATGTTGATTGTGGTGTAAATGACAGGTGCCTACACGGTTCCACAATGTAACTGTTCTGGGAAGATCGGAACTGAGGAACAGGTGAATCAGGAGAGAGGGGCCTATCATCACTTTGAGATGCCACTGACTCGGGAGACAGTGGTCTGACATTGGTGAGCCAGTCCTCAATAGCGGAGTGAGTGGACTCCATGTGTGACGACACTGATGGACGGCGGATAAGCGTGAAGTCAAATGGTTTGCAAACCAAAGAAGCGTCTGCTTGTCTTTCATCTGTAATGCCCCGCACAACATCTGCATATGTAAGAGGTCTTGCAGTGGCCAATGGTGGGGCCGCAGTTACATTTACACTTGTGTGTTTAGCGTCAACTTGTAAAGTAAATGAATCTGGGGTATCTGGTCTGTTGTTGCCAAACACTTCCTCGAGACAAAATCCAGAATATTCAACATCGGACAGTGTTGAAAGAGGTGATACTGGTCTACTTTCAGAGTACTGTAAGTAGTAGTTACAATGTTGACTCTTTATCTGGCCAATTGTCCTGTGCAGAGAAGACTGCTGCTCAACTGAAACCACAGATTCTGGGGAGGATGCTCTAAAGTCTACCAACCAGTCCTGAAGGAGCAAAAAGTCCAAATCGGAAGACACAGATTCTGGGGACAAAGCCCTGCTACTAAATAATTGATCAAGTTCAAAGTCTGATGAAGTTGACTGTGGGGACTCTGGTCTGGTTTCATCAAACAGGGTTTCCAGACACAAATCAGTGTCTTCACAGTCGGAAAATGCTGATTGTGGTGTAAATGACAGGTGCCTAGACGGTTCCACATCGTAATAGATTTGGGAAGATCGGAACTGAGGAACAGGTGAATCAGGAGAGAGGTGCCTATGTTGACTTTCATATGCCACAGATTGTGTGGAGGATGCTCTAAAGTCTGATAGCCACTCCTGCAGATGCAAAAAGTCAAAATCAGAAGACACGGATTCTGGGGACAACGCCCTGCTTGTAAATAATTCATCAAGGTCAAAGTCTGATGAAGTTGACTGTGGGGACTCTGGTCTGGTTTCATCAAACAGGGTTTCCAGACACAAATCAGTGCCTTCCCAGTCTGAAAATGTTGATTGTGGTGTAAATGACAGGTGCCTACACGGTTCCACAATGTAACTGTTCTGGGAAGATCGGAACTGAGGAACAGGTGAATCAGGAGAGAGGGGCCTATCATCACTTTGAGATGCCACTGACTCGGGAGACAGTGGTCTGACATTGGTGAGCCAGTCCTCAATGGCGGAGTGAGTGGACTCCATGTGTGACGACACTGATGGACGGCGGATAAGCGTGAAGTCAAATGGTTTGCAAACCAAAGAAGCGTCTGCTTGTCTTTCATCTGTAATGCCCCGCACAACATCTGCATATGTAAGAGGTCTTGCAGTGGCCAATGGTGGGGCCGCAGTTACATTTACACTTGTGTGTTTAGCGTCAACTTGTAAAGTAAATGAATCTGGGGTATCTGGTGTGTTGTTGCCAAACACTTCCCCGAGACAAAATCCAGAATACTCAACATCGGACAGTGTTAAAAGAGGTGATACTGGTCTACTTTCAGAGTACTGTAAGTAGTAGTTACAATGTTGACTCTTTATCTGGCCAATTGTCCTGTGCAGAGAAGAAGACTGCTGCTCAACTGAAACCACAGATTCTGGGGAGGATGCTCTAAAGTCTACCAACCAGTCCTGACGGAGCAAAAGGTCCAAATCGGAAGACACAGATTCTGGGGACAAAGCCCTGCTACTAAATAATTGATCAAGTTCAAAGTCTGATGAAGTTGACTGTGGGGACTCTGGTCTGGTTTCATCAAACAGGGTTTCCAGACACAAATCAGTGTCTTCCCAGTCGGAAAATGTTGATTGTGGTGTAAATGACAGGTGCCTAGACGGTTCCACATCGTAATAGATTTGGGAAGATCGGAACTGAGGAACAGGTGAATCAGGAGAGAGGTGCCTATGTTGACTTTCATATGCCACAGATTGTGTGGAGGATGCTCTAAAGTCTGATAGCCACTCCTGCAGATGCAAAAAGTCAAAATCGGAAGACACAGATTCTGGGGACAAAGCCCTGCTACTAAATAATTGATCAAGTTCAAAGTCTGATGAAGTTGACTGTGGGGACTCTGGTCTGGTTTCATCAAACAGGGTTTCCAGACACAAATCAGTGTCTTCCCAGTCGGAAAATGTTGATTGTGGTGTAAATGACAGGTGCCTAGACGGTTCCACATCGTAATAGATTTGGGAAGATCGGAACTGAGGAACAGGTGAATCAGGAGAGAGGTGCCTATGTTGACTTTCATATGCCACAGATTGTGTGGAGGATGCTCTAAAGTCTGATAGCCACTCCTGCAGATGCAAAAAGTCAAAATCAGAAGACACGGATTCTGGGGACAACGCCCTGCTTGTAAATAATTCATCAAGGTCAAAGTCTGATGAAGTTGACTGAGGGGACTCTGGTCTGGTTTCATCAAACAGGGTTTCCAGACACAAATCAGTGCCTTCCCAGTCTGAAAATGTTGATTGTGGTGTAAATGACAGGTGCCTACACGGTTCCACAATATAACTGTTCTGGGAAGATCGGAACTCAGGAACAGGTGAATCAGGAGAGAGGGGCCTATCATCACTTTGAGATGCCACTGACTCGGGAGACAGTGGTCTGACATTGGTGAGCCAGTCCTCAATGGCGGAGTGAGTGGACTCCATGTGTGACGACACTGATGGACGGCGGATAAGCGTGAAGTCAAATGGTTTGCAAACCAAAGAAGCGTCTGCTTGTCTTTCATCTGTAATGCCACGCACAACATCTGCATATGTAAGAGGTCTTGCAGTGGCCAATGGTGGGGCCGCAGTTACATTTACACTTGTGTGTTTAGCGTCAACTTGTAAAGTAAATGAATCTGGGGTATCTGGTGTGTTGTTGCCAAACACTTCCCCGAGACAAAATCCAGAATACTCAACATCGGACAGTGTTAAAAGAGGTGATACTGGTCTACTTTCAGAGTACTGTAAGTAGTAGTTACAATGTTGACTCTTTATCTGGCCAATTGTCCTGTGCAGAGAAGAAGACTGCTGCTCAACTGAAACCACAGATTCTGGGGAGGATGCTCTAAAGTCTACCAACCAGTCCTGAAGGAGCAAAAGGTCCAAATCGGAAGACACAGATTCTGGGGACAAAGCCCTGCTACTAAATAATTGATCAAGTTCAAAGTCTGATGAAGTTGACTGTGGGGACTCTGGTCTGGTTTCATCAAACAGGGTTTCCAGACACAAATCAGTGTCTTCCCAGTCGGAAAATGTTGATTGTGGTGTAAATGACAGGTGCCTAGACGGTTCCACATCGTAATAGATTTGGGAAGATCGGAACTGAGGAACAGGTGAATCAGGAGAGAGGTGCCTATGTTGACTTTCATATGCCACAGATTGTGTGGAGGATGCTCTAAAGTCTGATAGCCACTCCTGCAGATGCAAAAAGTCAAAATCAGAAGACACGGATTCTGGGGACAACGCCCTGCTTGTAAATAATTCATCAAGGTCAAAGTCTGATGAAGTTGACTGTGGGGACTCTGGTCTGGTTTCATCAAACAGGGTTTCCAGACACAAATCAGTGCCTTCCCAGTCTGAAAATGTTGATTGTGGTGTAAATGACAGGTGCCTACACGGTTCCACAATATAACTGTTCTGGGAAGATCGGAACTCAGGAACAGGTGAATCAGGAGAGAGGGGCCTATCATCACTTTGAGATGCCACTGACTCGGGAGACAGTGGTCTGACATTGGTGAGCCAGTCCTCAATGGCGGAGTGAGTGGACTCCATGTGTGACGACACTGATGGACGGCGGATAAGCGTGAAGTCAAATGGTTTGCAAACCAAAGAAGCGTCTGCTTGTCTTTCATCTGTAATGCCACGCACAACATCTGCATATGTAAGAGGTCTTGCAGTGGCCAATGGTGGGGCCGCAGTTACATTTACACTTGTGTGTTTAGCGTCAACTTGTAAAGTAAATGAATCTGGGGTATCTGGTGTGTTGTTGCCAAACACTTCCCCGAGACAAAATCCAGAATACTCAACATCGGACAGTGTTAAAAGAGGTGATACTGGTCTACTTTCAGAGTACTGTAAGTAGTAGTTACAATGTTGACTCTTTATCTGGCCAATTGTCCTGTGCAGAGAAGAAGACTGCTGCTCAACTGAAACCACAGATTCTGGGGAGGATGCTCTAAAGTCTACCAACCAGTCCTGAAGGAGCAAAAGGTCCAAATCGGAAGACACAGATTCTGGGGACAAAGCCCTGCTACTAAATAATTGATCAAGTTCAAAGTCTGATGAAGTTGACTGTGGGGACTCTGGTCTGGTTTCATCAAACAGGGTTTCCAGACACAAATCAGTGTCTTCCCAGTCGGAAAATGTTGATTGTGGTGTAAATGACAGGTGCCTAGACGGTTCCACATCGTAATAGATTTGGGAAGATCGGAACTGAGGAACAGGTGAATCAGGAGAGAGGTGCCTATGTTGACTTTCATATGCCACAGATTGTGTGGAGGATGCTCTAAAGTCTGATAGCCACTCCTGCAGATGCAAAAAGTCAAAATCAGAAGACACGGATTCTGGGGACAACGCCCTGCTTGTAAATAATTCATCAAGGTCAAAGTCTGATGAAGTTGACTGTGGGGACTCTGGTCTGGTTTCATCAAACAGGGTTTCCAGACACAAATCAGTGCCTTCCCAGTCTGAAAATGTTGATTGTGGTGTAAATGACAGGTGCCTACACGGTTCCACAATGTAACTGTTCTGGGAAGATCGGAACTGAGGAACAGGTGAATCAGGAGAGAGGGGCCTATCATCACTTTGAGATGCCACTGACTCGGGAGACAGTGGTCTGACATTGGTGAGCCAGTCCTCAATAGCGGAGTGAGTGGACTCCATGTGTGACGACACTGATGGACGGCGGATAAGCGTGAAGTCAAATGGTTTGCAAACCAAAGAAGCGTCTGCTTGTCTTTCATCTGTAATGCCCCGCACAACATCTGCATATGTAAGAGGTCTTGCAGTGGCCAATGGTGGGGCCGCAGTTACATTTACACTTGTGTGTTTAGCGTCAACTTGTAAAGTAAATGAATCTGGGGTATCTGGTGTGTTGTTGCCAAACACTTCCCCGAGATAAAATCCAGAATACTCAACATCGGACAGTGTTAAAAGAGGTGATACTGGTCTACTTTCAGAGTACTGTAAGTAGTAGTTACAATGTTGACTCTTTATCTGGCCAATTGTCCTGTGCAGAGAAGAAGACTGCTGCTCAACTGAAACCACAGATTCTGGGGAGGATGCTCTAAAGTCTACCAACCAGTCCTGAAGGAGCAAAAGGTCCAAATCGGAAGACACAGATTCTGGGGACAAAGCCCTGCTACTAAATAATTGATCAAGTTCAAAGTCTGATGAAGTTGACTGTGGGGACTCTGGTCTGGTTTCATCAAACAGGGTTTCCAGACACAAATCAGTGTCTTCCCAGTCGGAAAATGTTGATTGTGGTGTAAATGACAGGTGCCTACACGGTTCCACATCGTAATAGATTTGGGAAGATCGGAACTGAGGAACAGGTGAATCAGGAGAGAGGTGCCTATGTTGACTTTCATATGCCACAGATTGTGTGGAGGACGCTCTAAAGTCTGATAGCCACTCCTGCAGATGCAAAAAGTCAAAATCGGAAGACACAGATTCTGGGGACAACGCCCTGCTTGTAAATAATTCATCAAGGTCAAAGTCTGATGAAGTTGACTGTGGGGACTCTGGTCTGGTTTCATCAAACAGGGTTTCCAGACACAAATCAGTGCCTTCCCAGTCTGAAAATGTTGATTGTGGTGTAAATGACAGGTGCCTACACGGTTCCACAATGTAACTGTTCTGGGAAGATCGGAACTGAGGAACAGGTGAATCAGGAGAGAGGGGCCTATCATCACTTTGAGACGCCACTGACTCGGGAGACAGTGGTCTGACATTGGTGAGCCAGTCCTCAATGGCGGAGTGAGTGGACTCCATGTGTGACGACACTGATGGACGGCAGATAAGCGTGAAGTCAAATGGTTTGCAAACCAAAGAAGCGTCTGCTTGTCTTTCATCTGTAATGCCCCGCACAACATCTGCATATGTAAGAGGTCTTGCAGTGGCCAATGGTGGGGACGCAGTTACATTTACACTTGTGTGTTTAGCGTCAACTTGTAAAGTAAATGAATCTGGGGTATCTGGTGTGTTGTTGCCAAACACTTCCCCGAGACAAAATCCAGAATACTCAACATCGGACAGTGTTAAAAGAGGTGATACTGGTCTACTTTCAGAGTACTGTAAGTAGTAGTTACAATGTTGACTCTTTATCTGGCCAATTGTCCTGTGCAGAGAAGAAGACTGCTGCTCAACTGAAACCACAGATTCTGGGGAGGATGCTCTAAAGTCTACCAACCAGTCCTGAAGGAGCAAAAGGTCCAAATCGGAAGACACAGATTCTGGGGACAAAGCCCTGCTACTAAATAATTGATCAAGTTCAAAGTCTGATGAAGTTGACTGTGGGGACTCTGGTCTGGTTTCATCAAACAGAGTTTCCAGACACAAATCAGTGTCTTCCCAGTCGGAAAATGTTGATTGTGGTGTAAATGACAGGTGCCTAGACGGTTCCACATCGTAATAGATTTGGGAAGATCGGAACTGAGGAACAGGTGAATCAGGAGAGAGGTGCCTATGTTGACTTTCATATGCCACAGATTGTGTGGAGGATGCTCTAAAGTCTGATAGCCACTCCTGCAGATGCAAAAAGTCAAAATCAGAAGACACGGATTCTGGGGACAACGCCCTGCTTGTAAATAATTCATCAAGGTCAAAGTCTGATGAAGTTGACTGTGGGGACTCTGGTCTGGTTTCATCAAACAGGGTTTCCAGACACAAATCAGTGCCTTCCCAGTCTGAAAATGTTGATTGTGGTGTAAATGACAGGTGCCTAGACGGTTCCACATCGTAATAGATTTGGGAAGATCGGAACTGAGGAACAGGTGAATCAGGAGAGAGGTGCCTATGTTGACTTTCATATGCCACAGATTGTGTGGAGGATGCTCTAAAGTCTGATAGCCACTCCTGCAGATGCAAAAAGTCAAAATCAGAAGACACGGATTCTGGGGACAACGCCCTGCTTGTAAATAATTCATCAAGGTCAAAGTCTGATGAAGTTGACTGTGGGGACTCTGGTCTGGTTTCATCAAACAGGGTTTCCAGACACAAATCAGTGCCTTCCCAGTCTGAAAATGTTGATTGTGGTGTAAATGACAGGTGCCTACACGGTTCCACAATATAACTGTTCTGGGAAGATCGGAACTGAGGAACAGGTGAATCAGGAGAGAGGGGCCTATCATCACTTTGAGATGCCACTGACTCGGGAGACAGTGGTCTGACATTGGTGAGCCAGTCCTCAATGGCGGAGTGAGTGGACTCCATGTGTGACGACACTGATGGACGGCGGATAAGCGTGAAGTCAAATGGTTTGCAAACCAAAGAAGCGTCTGCTTGTCTTTCATCTGTAATGCCCCGCACAACATCTGCATATGTAAGAGGTCTTGCAGTGGCCAATGGTGGGGCCGCAGTTACATTTACACTTGTGTGTTTAGCGTCAACTTGTAAAATAAATGAATCTGGGGTATCTGGTGTGTTGTTGCCAAACACTTCCCCGAGACAAAATCCAGAATACTCAACATCGGACAGTGTTAAAAGAGGTGATACTGGTCTACTTTCAGAGTACTGTAAGTAGTAGTTACAATGTTGACTCTTTATCTGGCCAATTGTCCTGTGCAGAGAAGAAGACTGCTGCTCAACTGAAACCACAGATTCTGGGGAGGATGCTCTAAAGTCTACCAACCAGTCCTGAAGGAGCAAAAGGTCCAAATCGGAAGACACAGATTCTGGGGACAAAGCCCTGCTACTAAATAATTGATCAAGTTCAAAGTCTGATGAAGTTGACTGTGGGGACTCTGGTCTGGTTTCATCAAACAGGGTTTCCAGACACAAATCAGTGTCTTCCCAGTCGGAAAATGTTGATTGTGGTGTAAATGACAGGTGCCTAGACGGTTCCACATCGTAATAGATTTGGGAAGATCGGAACTGAGGAACAGGTGAATCAGGAGAGAGGTGCCTATGTTGACTTTCATATGCCACAGATTGTGTGGAGGATGCTCTAAAGTCTGATAGCCACTCCTGCAGATGCAAAAAGTCAAAATCAGAAGACACGGATTCTGGGGACAACGCCCTGCTTGTAAATAATTCATCAAGGTCAAAGTCTGATGAAGTTGACTGTGGGGACTCTGGTCTGGTTTCATCAAACAGGGTTTCCAGACACAAATCAGTGCCTTCCCAGTCTGAAAATGTTGATTGTGGTGTAAATGACAGGTGCCTACACGGTTCCACAATATAACTGTTCTGGGAAGATCGGAACTGAGGAACAGGTGAATCAGGAGAGAGGGGCCTATCATCACTTTGAGATGCCACTGACTCGGGAGACAGTGGTCTGACATTGGTGAGCCAGTCCTCAATGGCGGAGTGAGTGGACTCCATGTGTGACGACACTGATGGACGGCGGATAAGCGTGAAGTCAAATGGTTTGCAAACCAAAGAAGCGTCTGCTTGTCTTTCATCTGTAATGCCCCGCACAACATCTGCATATGTAAGAGGTCTTGCAGTGGCCAATGGTGGGGCCGCAGTTACATTTACACTTGTGTGTTTAGCGTCAACTTGTAAAGTAAATGAATCTGGGGTATCTGGTGTGTTGTTGCCAAACACTTCCCCGAGACAAAATCCAGAATACTCAACATCGGACAGTGTTAAAAGAGGTGATACTGGTCTACTTTCAGAGTACTGTAAGTAGTAGTTACAATGTTGACTCTTTATCTGGCCAATTGTCCTGTGCAGAGAAGAAGACTGCTGCTCAACTGAAACCACAGATTCTGGGGAGGATGCTCTAAAGTCTACCAACCAGTCCTGAAGGAGCAAAAGGTCCAAATCGGAAGACACAGATTCTGGGGACAAAGCCCTGCTACTAAATAATTGATCAAGTTCAAAGTCTGATGAAGTTGACTGTGGGGACTCTGGTCTGGTTTCATCAAACAGGGTTTCCAGACACAAATCAGTGTCTTCCCAGTCGGAAAATGTTGATTGTGGTGTAAATGACAGGTGCCTAGACGGTTCCACATCGTAATAGATTTGGGAAGATCGGAACTGAGGAACAGGTGAATCAGGAGAGAGGTGCCTATGTTGACTTTCATATGCCACAGATTGTGTGGAGGATGCTCTAAAGTCTGATAGCCACTCCTGCAGATGCAAAAAGTCTAAATCAGAAGACACGGATTCTGGGGACAACGCCCTGCTTGTAAATAATTCATCAAGGTCAAAGTCTGATGAAGTTGACTGTGGGGACTCTGGTCTGGTTTCATCAAACAGGGTTTCCAGACACAAATCAGTGCCTTCCCAGTCTGAAAATGTTGATTGTGGTGTAAATGACAGGTGCCTACACGGTTCCACAATATAACTGTTCTGGGAAGATCGGAACTCAGGAACAGGTGAATCAGGAGAGAGGGGCCTATCATCACTTTGAGATGCCACTGACTCGGGAGACAGTGGTCTGACATTGGTGAGCCAGTCCTCAATGGCGGAGTGAGTGGACTCCATGTGTGACGACACTGATGGACGGCGGATAAGCGTGAAGTCAAATGGTTTGCAAACCAAAGAAGCGTCTGCTTGTCTTTCATCTGTAATGCCACGCACAACATCTGCATATGTAAGAGGTCTTGCAGTGGCCAATGGTGGGGCCGCAGTTACATTTACACTTGTGTGTTTAGCGTCAACTTGTAAAGTAAATGAATCTGGGGTATCTGGTGTGTTGTTGCCAAACACTTCCCCGAGACAAAATCCAGAATACTCAACATCGGACAGTGTTAAAAGAGGTGATACTGGTCTACTTTCAGAGTACTGTAAGTAGTAGTTACAATGTTGACTCTTTATCTGGCCAATTGTCCTGTGCAGAGAAGAAGACTGCTGCTCAACTGAAACCACAGATTCTGGGGAGGATGCTCTAAAGTCTACCAACCAGTCCTGAAGGAGCAAAAGGTCCAAATCGGAAGACACAGATTCTGGGGACAAAGCCCTGCTACTAAATAATTGATCAAGTTCAAAGTCTGATGAAGTTGACTGTGGGGACTCTGGTCTGGTTTCATCAAACAGGGTTTCCAGACACAAATCAGTGTCTTCCCAGTCGGAAAATGTTGATTGTGGTGTAAATGACAGGTGCCTAGACGGTTCCACATCGTAATAGATTTGGGAAGATCGGAACTGAGGAACAGGTGAATCAGGAGAGAGGTGCCTATGTTGACTTTCATATGCCACAGATTGTGTGGAGGATGCTCTAAAGTCTGATAGCCACTCCTGCAGATGCAAAAAGTCAAAATCAGAAGACACGGATTCTGGGGACAACGCCCTGCTTGTAAATAATTCATCAAGGTCAAAGTCTGATGAAGTTGACTGTGGGGACTCTGGTCTGGTTTCATCAAACAGGGTTTCCAGACACAAATCAGTGCCTTCCCAGTCTGAAAATGTTGATTGTGGTGTAAATGACAGGTGCCTACACGGTTCCACAATGTAACTGTTCTGGGAAGATCGGAACTGAGGAACAGGTGAATCAGGAGAGAGGGGCCTATCATCACTTTGAGATGCCACTGACTCGGGAGACAGTGGTCTGACATTGGTGAGCCAGTCCTCAATAGCGGAGTGAGTGGACTCCATGTGTGACGACACTGATGGACGGCGGATAAGCGTGAAGTCAAATGGTTTGCAAACCAAAGAAGCGTCTGCTTGTCTTTCATCTGTAATGCCCCGCACAACATCTGCATATGTAAGAGGTCTTGCAGTGGCCAATGGTGGGGCCGCAGTTACATTTACACTTGTGTGTTTAGCGTCAACTTGTAAAGTAAATGAATCTGGGGTATCTGGTGTGTTGTTGCCAAACACTTCCCCGAGATAAAATCCAGAATACTCAACATCGGACAGTGTTAAAAGAGGTGATACTGGTCTACTTTCAGAGTACTGTAAGTAGTAGTTACAATGTTGACTCTTTATCTGGCCAATTGTCCTGTGCAGAGAAGAAGACTGCTGCTCAACTGAAACCACAGATTCTGGGGAGGATGCTCTAAAGTCTACCAACCAGTCCTGAAGGAGCAAAAGGTCCAAATCGGAAGACACAGATTCTGGGGACAAAGCCCTGCTACTAAATAATTGATCAAGTTCAAAGTCTGATGAAGTTGACTGTGGGGACTCTGGTCTGGTTTCATCAAACAGGGTTTCCAGACACAAATCAGTGTCTTCCCAGTCGGAAAATGTTGATTGTGGTGTAAATGACAGGTGCCTACACGGTTCCACATCGTAATAGATTTGGGAAGATCGGAACTGAGGAACAGGTGAATCAGGAGAGAGGTGCCTATGTTGACTTTCATATGCCACAGATTGTGTGGAGGACGCTCTAAAGTCTGATAGCCACTCCTGCAGATGCAAAAAGTCAAAATCGGAAGACACAGATTCTGGGGACAACGCCCTGCTTGTAAATAATTCATCAAGGTCAAAGTCTGATGAAGTTGACTGTGGGGACTCTGGTCTGGTTTCATCAAACAGGGTTTCCAGACACAAATCAGTGCCTTCCCAGTCTGAAAATGTTGATTGTGGTGTAAATGACAGGTGCCTACACGGTTCCACAATGTAACTGTTCTGGGAAGATCGGAACTGAGGAACAGGTGAATCAGGAGAGAGGGGCCTATCATCACTTTGAGACGCCACTGACTCGGGAGACAGTGGTCTGACATTGGTGAGCCAGTCCTCAATGGCGGAGTGAGTGGACTCCATGTGTGACGACACTGATGGACGGCAGATAAGCGTGAAGTCAAATGGTTTGCAAACCAAAGAAGCGTCTGCTTGTCTTTCATCTGTAATGCCCCGCACAACATCTGCATATGTAAGAGGTCTTGCAGTGGCCAATGGTGGGGACGCAGTTACATTTACACTTGTGTGTTTAGCGTCAACTTGTAAAGTAAATGAATCTGGGGTATCTGGTGTGTTGTTGCCAAACACTTCCCCGAGACAAAATCCAGAATACTCAACATCGGACAGTGTTAAAAGAGGTGATACTGGTCTACTTTCAGAGTACTGTAAGTAGTAGTTACAATGTTGACTCTTTATCTGGCCAATTGTCCTGTGCAGAGAAGAAGACTGCTGCTCAACTGAAACCACAGATTCTGGGGAGGATGCTCTAAAGTCTACCAACCAGTCCTGAAGGAGCAAAAGGTCCAAATCGGAAGACACAGATTCTGGGGACAAAGCCCTGCTACTAAATAATTGATCAAGTTCAAAGTCTGATGAAGTTGACTGTGGGGACTCTGGTCTGGTTTCATCAAACAGAGTTTCCAGACACAAATCAGTGTCTTCCCAGTCGGAAAATGTTGATTGTGGTGTAAATGACAGGTGCCTAGACGGTTCCACATCGTAATAGATTTGGGAAGATCGGAACTGAGGAACAGGTGAATCAGGAGAGAGGTGCCTATGTTGACTTTCATATGCCACAGATTGTGTGGAGGATGCTCTAAAGTCTGATAGCCACTCCTGCAGATGCAAAAAGTCAAAATCAGAAGACACGGATTCTGGGGACAACGCCCTGCTTGTAAATAATTCATCAAGGTCAAAGTCTGATGAAGTTGACTGTGGGGACTCTGGTCTGGTTTCATCAAACAGGGTTTCCAGACACAAATCAGTGCCTTCCCAGTCTGAAAATGTTGATTGTGGTGTAAATGACAGGTGCCTAGACGGTTCCACATCGTAATAGATTTGGGAAGATCGGAACTGAGGAACAGGTGAATCAGGAGAGAGGTGCCTATGTTGACTTTCATATGCCACAGATTGTGTGGAGGATGCTCTAAAGTCTGATAGCCACTCCTGCAGATGCAAAAAGTCAAAATCAGAAGACACGGATTCTGGGGACAACGCCCTGCTTGTAAATAATTCATCAAGGTCAAAGTCTGATGAAGTTGACTGTGGGGACTCTGGTCTGGTTTCATCAAACAGGGTTTCCAGACACAAATCAGTGCCTTCCCAGTCTGAAAATGTTGATTGTGGTGTAAATGACAGGTGCCTACACGGTTCCACAATATAACTGTTCTGGGAAGATCGGAACTGAGGAACAGGTGAATCAGGAGAGAGGGGCCTATCATCACTTTGAGATGCCACTGACTCGGGAGACAGTGGTCTGACATTGGTGAGCCAGTCCTCAATGGCGGAGTGAGTGGACTCCATGTGTGACGACACTGATGGACGGCGGATAAGCGTGAAGTCAAATGGTTTGCAAACCAAAGAAGCGTCTGCTTGTCTTTCATCTGTAATGCCCCGCACAACATCTGCATATGTAAGAGGTCTTGCAGTGGCCAATGGTGGGGCCGCAGTTACATTTACACTTGTGTGTTTAGCGTCAACTTGTAAAATAAATGAATCTGGGGTATCTGGTGTGTTGTTGCCAAACACTTCCCCGAGACAAAATCCAGAATACTCAACATCGGACAGTGTTAAAAGAGGTGATACTGGTCTACTTTCAGAGTACTGTAAGTAGTAGTTACAATGTTGACTCTTTATCTGGCCAATTGTCCTGTGCAGAGAAGAAGACTGCTGCTCAACTGAAACCACAGATTCTGGGGAGGATGCTCTAAAGTCTACCAACCAGTCCTGAAGGAGCAAAAGGTCCAAATCGGAAGACACAGATTCTGGGGACAAAGCCCTGCTACTAAATAATTGATCAAGTTCAAAGTCTGATGAAGTTGACTGTGGGGACTCTGGTCTGGTTTCATCAAACAGGGTTTCCAGACACAAATCAGTGTCTTCCCAGTCGGAAAATGTTGATTGTGGTGTAAATGACAGGTGCCTAGACGGTTCCACATCGTAATAGATTTGGGAAGATCGGAACTGAGGAACAGGTGAATCAGGAGAGAGGTGCCTATGTTGACTTTCATATGCCACAGATTGTGTGGAGGATGCTCTAAAGTCTGATAGCCACTCCTGCAGATGCAAAAAGTCAAAATCAGAAGACACGGATTCTGGGGACAACGCCCTGCTTGTAAATAATTCATCAAGGTCAAAGTCTGATGAAGTTGACTGTGGGGACTCTGGTCTGGTTTCATCAAACAGGGTTTCCAGACACAAATCAGTGCCTTCCCAGTCTGAAAATGTTGATTGTGGTGTAAATGACAGGTGCCTACACGGTTCCACAATATAACTGTTCTGGGAAGATCGGAACTGAGGAACAGGTGAATCAGGAGAGAGGGGCCTATCATCACTTTGAGATGCCACTGACTCGGGAGACAGTGGTCTGACATTGGTGAGCCAGTCCTCAATGGCGGAGTGAGTGGACTCCATGTGTGACGACACTGATGGACGGCGGATAAGCGTGAAGTCAAATGGTTTGCAAACCAAAGAAGCGTCTGCTTGTCTTTCATCTGTAATGCCCCGCACAACATCTGCATATGTAAGAGGTCTTGCAGTGGCCAATGGTGGGGCCGCAGTTACATTTACACTTGTGTGTTTAGCGTCAACTTGTAAAGTAAATGAATCTGGGGTATCTGGTGTGTTGTTGCCAAACACTTCCCCGAGACAAAATCCAGAATACTCAACATCGGACAGTGTTAAAAGAGGTGATACTGGTCTACTTTCAGAGTACTGTAAGTAGTAGTTACAATGTTGACTCTTTATCTGGCCAATTGTCCTGTGCAGAGAAGAAGACTGCTGCTCAACTGAAACCACAGATTCTGGGGAGGATGCTCTAAAGTCTACCAACCAGTCCTGAAGGAGCAAAAGGTCCAAATCGGAAGACACAGATTCTGGGGACAAAGCCCTGCTACTAAATAATTGATCAAGTTCAAAGTCTGATGAAGTTGACTGTGGGGACTCTGGTCTGGTTTCATCAAACAGGGTTTCCAGACACAAATCAGTGTCTTCCCAGTCGGAAAATGTTGATTGTGGTGTAAATGACAGGTGCCTAGACGGTTCCACATCGTAATAGATTTGGGAAGATCGGAACTGAGGAACAGGTGAATCAGGAGAGAGGTGCCTATGTTGACTTTCATATGCCACAGATTGTGTGGAGGATGCTCTAAAGTCTGATAGCCACTCCTGCAGATGCAAAAAGTCAAAATCAGAAGACACGGATTCTGGGGACAACGCCCTGCTTGTAAATAATTCATCAAGGTCAAAGTCTGATGAAGTTGACTGTGGGGACTCTGGTCTGGTTTCATCAAACAGGGTTTCCAGACACAAATCAGTGCCTTCCCAGTCTGAAAATGTTGATTGTGGTGTAAATGACAGGTGCCTACACGGTTCCACAATGTAACTGTTCTGGGAAGATCGGAACTGAGGAACAGGTGAATCAGGAGAGAGGGGCCTATCATCACTTTGAGATGCCACTGACTCGGGAGACAGTGGTCTGACATTGGTGAGCCAGTCCTCAATAGCGGAGTGAGTGGACTCCATGTGTGACGACACTGATGGACGGCGGATAAGCGTGAAGTCAAATGGTTTGCAAACCAAAGAAGCGTCTGCTTGTCTTTCATCTGTAATGCCCCGCACAACATCTGCATATGTAAGAGGTCTTGCAGTGGCCAATGGTGGGGCCGCAGTTACATTTACACTTGTGTGTTTAGCGTCAACTTGTAAAGTAAATGAATCTGGGGTATCTGGTGTGTTGTTGCCAAACACTTCCCCGAGACAAAATCCAGAATACTCAACATCGGACAGTGTTAAAAGAGGTGATACTGGTCTACTTTCAGAGTACTGTAAGTAGTAGTTACAATGTTGACTCTTTATCTGGCCAATTGTCCTGTGCAGAGAAGAAGACTGCTGCTCAACTGAAACCACAGATTCTGGGGAGGATGCTCTAAAGTCTACCAACCAGTCCTGAAGGAGCAAAAGGTCCAAATCGGAAGACACATATTCTGGGGACAAAGCCCTGCTACTAAATAATTGATCAAGTTCAAAGTCTGATGAAGTTGACTGTGGGGACTCTGGTCTGGTTTCATCAAACAGGGTTTCCAGACACAAATCAGTGTCTTCCCAGTCGGAAAATGTTGATTGTGGTGTAAATGACAGGTGCCTAGACGGTTCCACATCGTAATAGATTTGGGAAGATCGGAACTGAGGAACAGGTGAATCAGGAGAGAGGTGCCTATGTTGACTTTCATATGCCACAGATTGTGTGGAGGATGCTCTAAAGTCTGATAGCCACTCCTGCAGATGCAAAAAGTCAAAATCAGAAGACACGGATTCTGGGGACAACGCCCTGCTTGTAAATAATTCATCAAGGTCAAAGTCTGATGAAGTTGACTGTGGGGACTCTGGTCTGGTTTCATCAAACAGGGTTTCCAGACACAAATCAGTGCCTTCCCAGTCTGAAAATGTTGATTGTGGTGTAAATGACAGGTGCCTACACGGTTCCACAATGTAACTGTTCTGGGAAGATCGGAACTGAGGAACAGGTGAATCAGGAGAGAGGGGCCTATCATCACTTTGAGATGCCACTGACTCGGGAGACAGTGGTCTGACATTGGTGAGCCAGTCCTCAATAGCGGAGTGAGTGGACTCCATGTGTGACGACACTGATGGACGGCGGATAAGCGTGAAGTCAAATGGTTTGCAAACCAAAGAAGCGTCTGCTTGTCTTTCATCTGTAATGCCCCGCACAACATCTGCATATGTAAGAGGTCTTGCAGTGGCCAATGGTGGGGCCGCAGTTACATTTACACTTGTGTGTTTAGCGTCAACTTGTAAAGTAAATGAATCTGGGGTATCTGGTGTGTTGTTGCCAAACACTTCCCCGAGACAAAATCCAGAATACTCAACATCGGACAGTGTTAAAAGAGGTGATACTGGTCTACTTTCAGAGTACTGTAAGTAGTAGTTACAATGTTGACTCTTTATCTGGCCAATTGTCCTGTGCAGAGAAGAAGACTGCTGCTCAACTGAAACCACAGATTCTGGGGAGGATGCTCTAAAGTCTACCAACCAGTCCTGAAGGAGCAAAAAGTCCAAATCGGAAGACACAGATTCTGGGGACAAAGCCCTGCTACTAAATAATTGATCAAGTTCAAAGTCTGATGAAGTTGACTGTGGGGACTCTGGTCTGGTTTCATTAAACAGGGTTTCCAGACACAAATCAGTGTCTTCCCAGTCGGAAAATGTTGATTGTGGTGTAAATGACAGGTGCCTAGACGGTTCCACATCGTAATAGATTTGGGAAGATTGGAACTGAGGAACAGGTGAATCAGGAGAGAGGTGCCTATGTTGACTTTCATATGCCACAGATTGTGTGGAGGATGCTCTAAAGTCTGATAGCCACTCCTGCAGATGCAAAAAGTCAAAATCGGAAGACACAGATTCTGGGGACAACGCCCTGCTTGTAAATAAATCATCAAGGTCAAAGTCTGATGAAGTTGACTGTGGGGACTCTGGTCTGGTTTCATCAAACAGGGTTTCCAGACACAAATCAGTGCCTTCCCAGTCTGAAAATGTTGATTGTGGTGTAAATGACAGGTGCCTACACGGTTCCACAATGTAACTGTTCTGGGAAGATCCGAACTGAGGAACAGGTGAATCAGGAGAGAGGGGCCTATCATCACTTTGAGACGCCACTGACTCGGGAGACAGTGGTCTTACATTGGTGAGCCAGTCCTCAATGGCGGAGTGAGTGGACTCCATGTGTGATGACACTGATGGACAGCGGATAAGCATTAACTCAAATGGTTTGCAAACCAAAGAAGCGTCTGCTTGTCTTTCATGTGTAATGCCCCGCACAACATCTGCATATGTAAGAGGTCTTGCAGTGGCCAATGGTGGGGACGCAGTTACAGTTACACTTGTGTGTTTAGCGTCAACTTGTAAAGTAAGTGAATCTGGGGAATCTGGTCTGTTGTTGCAAAACAATTCCTCGAGACAAAATCTGGAATACTCAATATCTGACAGTGTTGAAAGAGGTGATACTGGTCTACTTTCAGAGTACTGTAAGTAGTAGTTACAATGTTGACTCTTCATCTTGTTAAATGTCATGTATGTAGAAAAAGACTGCTGCTCAACTGACACCACAGATTCTGGGGAGGATGCTCTAAAGTCTACCAACCAGTCCTGAAGGAGCAAAAAGTCCAAATCGGAAGACACAGATTCTGGGGACAAAGCCCTGCTACTAAGTAATTGATCAAGTTCAAAGTCTGATGAAGGTGACTGTGGGGACTCTGGTCTGGTTTCATCAAACAGGGTTTCCAGACACAAGTCAGTGTCTTCCCAGTCTGAAAATGTTGATTGTGGAGTAAATGACAGGTGCCTAGACGTTTCCACATCGTAACAGATTTGGGAAGATCGGAACTGAGGAACAGGTGAATCAGGAGAGAGGGGCCTATCATCACTTTGAGACGCCACTGACTCGGGAGACAGTGGTCTTACATTGGTGAGCCAGTCCTCAATGGCGGAGTGAGTGGACTCCATGTGTGACGACACTGATGGACGGCGGATAAGCGTGAAGTCAAATGGTTTGCAAACCAAAGAAGCGTCTGCTTGTCTTTCATGTGTAATGCCCCGCACAACATCTGCATATGTAAGAGGTCTTGCAGTGACCAATGGCGGGGACGCAGTTACATTTACACTTGTGTGTTTAGCGTCAACTTGTGAAGTAAATGAATCTGGGGTATCTGGTCTGTTGTTGCCAAACACTTCCTCGAGACAAAATCCAGAATACTCAACATCGGACAGTGTTGAAAGAGGTGATACTGGTCTACTTTCACAGTACTGTAAGTAGTAGTTACAATGTTGACTCTTCATTGCGCCAAATGTCATGCAAGAAGACAAAGAACACTGCTCATCTGACGCCACAGATTTTGGTGAGGATGCGCTTCGGTCGGGGAAAAATGCAGACTTTGGAGAATCCTGTTTTGTTTCATCCAATGTGTTTTCAAGGAATAAATCCTTATATGTTTCTCCCAAAAATGTTTTTGACTTATGGGACTGCGCTCCTAATATTTTCAAGCCATCTTCACATCTACAATTGCCTTCTCTGTTTTCAGTCCTAATTAAAAACGTCTCTGTGTTTGACATTGAAACTATGTTATTTATAAACTCTAAAATGTATTTTGGTCTCTTTACCAAGTTAAAGACCATTGGTTTGGATGGAGGTAGTTGCTTGAGCGCATGATAAGTTTCTTCATATTGTTCGTGACTTTTGTAATTCATGGCATCTTGCATTTCATTGTGTTGTAAGGTGTTTTGTGTAATGTTTGTTAAATCATTATGTGACTGACCTTGTGATGGCAAGCATTCAAATGACTTTTCTGTTTGACTGGAACAGCCTGAATCTGCAATTTGGGTACTTTTGACATCTGCATATGTAAGATATTTTGCTGTTGAAATAGCAGTTGTTAACAGAGATGCCCTTTCTTCAGCTTTTGCATGAAATGTCAATAAATCTGGTGCATCTGTGCTTTTTTCATCCAACCATTCATTAAGAGGTGATGAAGGAGCATTCATAGAATATTGCACGTGATCTGAAGCTACTAATTCTGGTGTCAAATGGCTCCCCTGATCCAGTTCGTTGTAGACTGTAGTGTAAGAAGCTAAGGTCAGTAGTGGTGAGGGTGGATTCCCTCCTGAATATACTAAATAATAATCACAGTACTGACTCATAAGTTGGGTGCGTATAGGTTCTGAGAGCAAGAGTTCAAGAAATGAGAAACTGCACTGAGAAGTCTGTGAGTCTGGTGAGAATGGTCGGCAATCCCCTTCTAAAAAGTCATCAGATTCAGTATCTGATGTCACAGATGAGAATACCCTAAAATCTCTCTTTATCTGTACACCTTCCGGTATAGGTAAACTATATTTAGGTACTTGAGAGTCAGGGGTTAGTGACATATAGTCATTCCAATATTCTAATGACTCCGAACAAAAGGAGTGTGTGGCAGAATCTCTCAAACCAAACAGTGGTGCACACTCATTTGTATTTGATTGACTGAGGTCAAATTCATTTTCAGTGAAATTATTGTTAACATCTTGTAAACTACAAGGATCAGACCTTGAAGAGAGTGCCCGGCTGCCATCCAACATACTTGAACATTCTGCAGGTAAGGTGACAAAATTAGGTGACATTGCCCGAGAACAACTGAATGACATTAAAGATTCAGGGGACGTCGGTCTAGCTATGGGGTCATTTAATATCCATGCCTCTACAGGGAATATACCCCTTTCTTCAACAGGTGAAAATGAGCCACATTGCTTTTTATTTGCCAAAGAATCAGGGGTCAAAGGGCTGTTCGCTATAAAAGTGCAACGTAATGTCACATCTTTCTTAGGTGACTGTTGTGCAAGATGGTTGATATCAGTTGAGTCATAAGCCATGTGAGCAGGGCCACTTGTCAGACTGTGTGGCAAATTGGTCTTTGGTACCTTCATTTTGAATGGTTTCACCATGCTGTACTTGGCTGTAGCAATAATGGGTTCAATCAAATCATCAATGAAGGGCATGTTTTCCAGATACCCATCACTGTCCACTTGGGATTTCGTATTTTCTTTCTTGCTTGACTTGAAGGGTTTACAGTCCATGTTCACACCTAAAGCCTGCGGTATCTTGTCATGACCAGACAGTACTTCTGCTGTGATCTCATCAGTACACTTCTGAGAGAGCTTGCTTTTTTGAGCTACATCTATGTCATCTTCAGTCATGGCCAGAGTTGATTGGTGGAACAGGCTAGGGTTGTCAGAAATTCTTCTGACAATGGTTTTAGCTGCGTCTGTGTATTGTGGTGTATAGGAAAACTCATCACAAATCTCACTGAAGTCAGTCTCAGCTTGGTCTGACTCTGATAGGCTCAAACCAAAGTCTTTGATAGATATAGATGATGGTAACTTCAGAATTGCAGGTGATTGCCCTTGCTCATCCTCACAACCACACTGCTTCAATGGTAAGGATTGGCTGGAGTCATCTTTGACTTGGCACTGAGTGCCATCTTGGTACGGCATGATGGCATGAACTTCAACACTGCAGCAATCTTGCTGGTCTTTCACTTTGGGGTCAAAAACCTGAGTTACTTGGCTCCCGAGTGCTGCTTCTTTTGAAGTAGCAAGCATACTTACTTGCTCATCCAAGTTGTCATAACTTGTAGTTCCCGCTGTAATTACATCCTCAGAGGTCCACAGGTTAGGGTTCAATTCACTGTAACACAAGAGGAAGGCTAGGTCACAAAATATGCCTTGGATGAATGTGATATGCCAAAGCTCTAATCTAACAAGACTAAAGGGCAACCCGCATAAACAATGGGCATGGGGCAAATATCTGCAACCTCCTTGTGTCAGGATATGACACTGTTCTATTTCCCAGCATCAACATGGTTTGTGTTTTTTTGTCTCCATGCCTATATTGCGTGTCTGGTGTGTGCCATGGCTGTCAGTTGAAGCACGTCGAATGATGTGGCACTATATTATGCTGCTAATGTGTGCTGCAGAATCAGGAATAATTTCAAATCAATCATTTACTGTGGGATCTCGAGCTCCTCCAACAGGTCACCATGCATGCTCTCTGAGTGGGTGTATCCAACAGGCTCTGCCCAGGATGGAATATCCAGTAGGGAAGCAACTGAGAGGTCCTCCTCAGAAACAGCTGGGGGTGGTCTGCGGTCAGACTCAACCCTTCTCACTCTGGGGCTGTCTGCATCATCTTGCACTGAAGATAGGGCTACTGACACTGAAAAACCAACATGATGTATAAGAGTGCTAGCAGACACACAAATACAGCCTGGTGTTAGATAGAGCTTTCAAACAGTTTGCTGAGTTGAGTGGTTGGAGATGTTACTACCTTCACTGTGATCCAGTGTCTTCTCTATCTCTGCATAAGTTCTAGACGTCTGCTCTTGAACTGACTTGTTCATCTGGGTTTCAATGAGATGGACGATGTCCATGCGGTTGATCTTGGTTAGTCTCTTAATCAGACAATCCTCTGTGGAAGAATTTATCACTCATGAATATACTGTTAAAGAAAATGAAATCATTTAAAAATTGCAAATGTGTTCTCATAAATTACCTGGAGCGTATGAAAGTAAAAAGCTAATAGAGCATTCAGTATCTTCCAACAAATCATGGAAAAATGTCGATTCAAATCTGTCAGATCTACAAGCAATGTACCTGTGGCATGTTTGCCTTCTCGCTCAACCCAGCGTTGCAGCAAGGCATGGCTCTGCTCTTGGAGGGAATTAGGATTCCCTGTTCTCACTAATTGGATATCAACCTCACTGAATTCCAGTTCTCTTGCCAGTTCTAGAGTGATGGGTAACAAAACAAGGGATTAAAATGTTTTTTTAAAATTAACTATAATGTGCGTGTTTTTGTACTAGAACATGGATTCATTTTTAGCTATTCCCCCAGTTCTGAGAACAAATAAACAGTTCCAATTCAAACCAAATACTTGAAGAACGATTGCATTGTTTGACAGCTTACCAGTCCAGCTGAAGCCAAGAAGATCTGCAACGATAGCCAATGTCTCCTCTTTCCTGTCAGCATCATCCTGCCAATCCACTAAAAAATACCGTCAGAGCCAAACATTACATTTTAATATCATGGTCTACAGTTCAAAGCATAGAATACCATTACCTACATTTTTCAAAGTAATCTTTTTTCACATTGCAGGTACCAATGGTAATATACTTTGTAAGTGTAGATCTACAATGTTATTTCCTGAAGATTCTATGTTATGGGCTGTAATACTCTCAAATGAAATGTGGGTCTGTGATGTTTACATGGATGATAACGCGAAGGTTGGATTTGTCATTGAGGAGAAGTTGACTTGTATATATACTATGATTATTTGGTCACAATTAGCACATCATGCTTTTAATCATTCGTGTAAGCATTGACATTATTGTGCTTATTAAGCGATGTGGATGCTAAGATTAGTAAAGCCGTATTAGTAGAGCAGATCCCAATACGATGGAAGTCTGCATCCAAATTGTTGAAGCTACAACTTCTTTAACAACATGGCCATTCAATCTTGAGATTGCATATACACAAACACAGATGGGAAAGTGACTTACCAATGTGCAAAACACCACAACAAACATACACACACACGCACAAAATACGAAAACACAATGAAAGATGGGACAATACAAATCACAACGAGTGAAAACCACACAATAATAACTAATGGTGGCATTACGTTCTTAGGAAGAGGAAAAGGCTCTTGCTGCCAAGGAGAAGAAATAGGAAAGCAAAAGCTCATGTAGTTCTGGCCATACCTGGCGTACAGTCTGGAGCTGGCTCATCGAAGATTCTCTGCATCTGAGTTTCCACCGTAGCATCCCAGGCAGGCCTGGATTGAAATACATCTTCTCTCCCAGAAGATGGTTGCACACCTGGCAACGGGTTGACCTCTGAATCAGTACTGCGTAAGACCACAATGTCATATGTGGAGATAACAGAGTCTGGACTCCTGTGACTAGCGCTGCTTATATAATCAGCATCCAAAGATGACCTAGCCGATGTTTCAGTTGTCGTAGAGAGTTGGATTTCTTTCCTTTGGGGAGAGGAGGAGATTGCCTGAGCTGGAGGTTTCTGTTGCATCGTGACAGAAAGTTGGAATGGAGAAAGGTTGGATTTATCAGTGGGTTCGCTGCTGTCAGAATAACTCCTAAAGTCTTTATTAGAGGCTTTACTTGTGCCACTATCAGCCTCAGATCTAGTCCTACGATCCAAAGTTGAGCTTTTTTCTGCTTTTCTTTGAACCTGATCAAGCTGAGATTTCTGTGAGTCTTTCATAGTCATTTCCAAAGATGGGGATGAATCCTGATGATATGCTGGGATGCCAACCTGTGCAAAGGACATCTCTATAACTGAGCACTGGTCTTCTTCATCTTCCTCATCATCATCATCAGGAGAGGAGTCTGAGGAATCATGGCTCTGCTCTGAGTACGCTGAATGGGCAACTGTGGATGTGTCTGATTGAAGGTCAGCTATGGTAGAGTCTAGGTAGCCTAGACCAAGGCTTTCAAAGTTTTCGACCTCACTTTGAATATTGGTTAGTCTCTCCAAAGCACTGGGGGAACCAAGCTGAACCTCTACGGAGCTGCCAAGATCAGCTTCAGAAAGTAGCATCTCTCTTTGTGACTTGTCACTTGAGGGTTTGACGAGAGTTCTGGGTTTGGGAGTAGGAATTGTGTCATTGACACCATGAGTCAGATATGATTTGGGGATCTCTTCAAGGGTTGTATCTGTACTATAATCACTACTCTCTAAAGCTAAATAAGTTGTTTGACATTCCTCAGTCTCCTCTTGCACAACTTCATCAACTGGATGTTCCCCAATATGAAAAAATGCATAGCCTTCCCCTTCATCAAAACTTCTTCTTGTCATATCAATAGCTCCCCCTCTGGTCATTTCAAAAAGCTTCCCCTCTTGAAACTGAAATGGGTCGAGGGTTCTCTCATTACCTGATGTTCGAACAAGTGTTTCATCTGGTGGGTTTCTGTCCTTTGCAGGACAAAGATGAACCTGTTTCTCAGCTTCAAGCTGTGCAAAATCTTTTAGATCTGGCTCGTCGTTTCTGAGATCAACTGTCTCTGATTTGTCTCTCTTTATTTTAGCCTCCTGTTCCATCTCCTCATATGTTTTGATCTTTGCAGCCATCTTAAACATCTCTTCTTCTGGGGTGAACTGTTTATTGGTGGTATCATCCTCACTATCATCTGCATCGAGAGAGTCTTTCCTTATGAGCAAGTGAAGATTCTCACTGTCACATATTTTGGTGTCGGAATACATTCTGCCATCGGGCACTGTCTTTGCTGAGAAGGAATGTAGGTAATTTATCTCACTTTCCATTTGGATGTTCCCACAGTCATTTCCTTGTTCTTCTTGCTCACTTTCATCCCCGTAAAAACTTTTGTCAGAAGAATAACATGCTTTCAGCTGGGAGGCATAATCCTCGTACACAGCTGTCTTGGCTGGCATCTTAAGTTCTGTATCCTTTGATTGAGTGGGACTTCCCTCAAGAGAGTCTGGACTAGGGGATTCTCCGGTTGGGCTTGGCTCAATTGAATCAGGGGATTTTTTTGAAGATCCATCCTCCAGGAGAGGACTTGACTCTAACGAGTCTTGATGACAAAGCTCTTTAGCTGGGTCACCAGAAAGCACAGTGTTTAGGTTCATCAAATTGTCCGGTCGTTGTAACGTGTCAGACCTATTTGTTAGTTGCAGGAAATCGTGTATTTTGAGAATTGAATCAGCAACAATATCTTTAGAGTCATCCATTGTCACATATGGCTTTGTAATGCCCACTGCCCCTTCAGTTGAGTCATTAATATGCGACGCTGCACATGGTGAGCTTTTCGCCTCACCCTCCTCAGATGAAAAACTCTTCAGTCTTTCATCTTCATGGGAACTTATCTGCCATCCACTCTCTATAGCTCCCTTTTTATCGAGGTTCACAAAGTCTGCATTTTTATCTTGTGACATCATCTTATGTTCAGGGGAGAATGAAAGAGTTTCTCTGTTAGTGTCTTTTGTAAGTATAACTTCTTCAAATCTCTCATGGACTACCTCCTCGTTTGACTGGCAATGTATCATCACTGGCCTTTCCTTTAAGTACTGATTTAAGTCAGTACTGAGCAGTGACAACATACCTGTCACATCCCTCTCAGTTGCAGACTGTTGTTGCTGTAACTTTCGCTCCATGCACACTTCTTGGAATGGTGTCTCCAATACAGAACTTGTTGACAATTCTGTGACTCCAACTGCATTGGACTGTAGGTGTTCCTCTGCCTCTACATCTATATTATCCTCCAAATTACTGCTTGTCAGAAAAACTTCTTTGCAGCTCTCATGGACTAGATGCTCTTCTGGGTGGAGTTGACTTGCCACTGGCTTTTCCTTTAAGTACTGATTTAAGTCAGTACTGAGCAGTGACAACATGCCTGACATATCCCTCTCAGTTTCAGACTGTTGTTGCTGTGTCTTACTCTCCACGCAAGCTTCTTGGAATGGTGTCTCCAATACAGAACTTGTTGACAATTCTGTGACTCCAACTGCATTGGACTGTAGGTGTTCCTCTGCCTCTACATCTATATTATCCTCCAAATTACTGCTTGTCAGAAAAACTTCTTTGCAGCTCTCATGGACTAGATGCTCTTCTGGGTGGAGTTGACTTGCCACTGGCTTTTCCTTTAAGTACTGATTTAAGTCAGTACTGAGCAGTGACAACATGCCTGACATATCCCTCTCAGTTGCAGACTGTTGTTGCTGTGTCTTACTCTCCACGCAAGCTTCTTGGAATGGTGTCTCCAATACAGAACTTGTTGACAATTCTGTGACTCCAACTGCATTGGACTGTAGGTGTTCCTCTGCCTCTACATCTGTATTATCCTCCAAATTACTGCTTGTCAGAAAAACTTCTTTGCAGCTCTCATGGACTAGATGCTCTTCTGGGTGGAGTTGAATTGCCACTGGCCTTTCCTTTAAGTACTGATTTAAGTCAGTACTGAGCAGTGACAACATGCCTGACATATCCCTCTCAGTTGCAGACTGTTGTTGCTGTGTCTTACTCTCCACGCAAGCTTCTTGGAATGGTGTCTCCAATACAGAACTTGTTGACAATTCTGTGACTCCAACTGCATTGGACTGTAGGTGTTCCTCTGCCTCTACATCTATATTATCCTCCAAATTACTGCTTGTCAGAAAAACTTCTTTGCAGCTCTCATGGACTAGATGCTCTTCTGGGTGGAGTTGACTTGCCACTGGCTTTTCCTTTAAGTACTGATTTAAGTCAGTACTGAGCAGTGACAACATGCCTGACATATCCCTCTCAGTTGCAGACTGTTGTTGCTGTGTCTTACTCTCCACGCAAGCTTCTTGGAATGGTGTCTCCAATACAGAACTTGTTGACAATTCTGTGACTCCAACTGCATTGGACTGTAGGTGTTCCTCTGCCTCTACATCTGTATTATCCTCCAAATTACTGCTTGTCAGAAAAACTTCTTTGCAGCTCTCATGGACTAGATGCTCTTCTGGGTGGAGTTGAATTGCCACTGGCTTTTCCTTTAAGTACTGATTTAAGTCAGTACTGAGCAGTGACAACATGCCTGACATATCCCTCTCAGTTGCAGACTGTTGTTGCTGTGTCTTACTCTCCACGCAAGCTTCTTGGAATGGTGTCTCCAATACAGAACTTGTTGACAATTCTGTGACTCCAACTGCATTGGACTGTAGGTGTTCCTCTGCCTCTACATCTATATTATCCTCCAAATTACTGCTTGTCAGAAAAACTTCTTTGCAGCTCTCATGGACTAGATGCTCTTCTGGGTGGAGTTGACTTGCCACTGGCTTTTCCTTTAAGTACTGATTTAAGTCAGTACTGAGCAGTGACAACATGCCTGACATATCCCTCTCAGTTGCAGACTGTTGTTGCTGTGTCTTACTCTCCACGCAAGCTTCTTGGAATGGTGTCTCCAATACAGAACTTGTTGACAATTCTGTGACTCCAACTGCATTGGACTGTAGGTGTTCCTCTGCCTCTACATCTATATTATCCTCCAAATTACTGCTTGTCAGAAAAACTTCTTTGCAGCTCTCATGGACTAGATGCTCTTCTGGGTGGAGTTGACTTGCCACTGGCTTTTCCTTTAAGTACTGATTTAAGTCAGTACTGAGCAGTGACAACATGCCTGACATATCCCTCTCAGTTGCAGACTGTTGTTGCTGTGTCTTACTCTCCACGCAAGCTTCTTGGAATGGTGTCTCCAATACAGAACTTGTTGACAATTCTGTGACTCCAACTGCATTGGACTGTAGGTGTTCCTCTGCCTCTACATCTGTATTATCCTCCAAATTACTGCTTGTCAGAAAAACTTCTTTGCAGCTCTCATGGACTAGATGCTCTTCTGGGTGGAGTTGAATTGCCACTGGCTTTTCCTTTAAGTACTGATTTAAGTCAGTACTGAGCAGTGACAACATACCTGTCACATCCCTCTCAGTTGCAGACTGTTGTTGCTGGGACTTTCTCTCCATGAAAACTTCTTGGAGTGGTGTCTCCAATTCAGAACTTGGTGACAATTCTGTGACTCCAATTACGTCTGCGTGCATATGTTCATTGGCCTCTACATCTACCTTATTGTTTAAATCACTGCTTGTCAGTCTAACTTGTTTGTAGCACTCAATGACTAGTTCATCTTCTTCTGGGTGGCATTGCATTGCCGCTGGCCTTTCCTCGAGATATTGATCCAAGTCACTACTGAGAAGTGACAACATGCCTGACATATCCCTCTCAGTTGTAGATGGTTCATGGCCTATCCTCTCGATGCAAACATCTTGGCTTGATGTCTCCAGTAAAGAACTTGGTGTAAGTTCTTTGAGTTCAACCACACCACTCGGTTCATATGTCTCTCCACTTATATTATCCTGCAAAGCAAAACCAGCTACTTTTTGAGTTTTTTCACATGTTGTTATTGTTTGCTCCTCCCTGGAGGATATATGGATTTCGGTGAGATTAACTTCTTCAAATTTCTCCTGGATAACGTCCTCTTCTGGATGCGTGAATTTCACTGGCCTGTCCTCGAGGTACCTGTCTAAGTCACTGTTAAGCACTGATTGCATGCCTGACATGTCTTTTACTTTTGAAGATGGCTGATATGAAGCCTCTCTCTCTACCCACTCTTCCTTCATTGGGAGTTCTTCAATCAAGGTTGCTTTGGTTTCTCCAAATTCCCTCACCATTTCTTCAACTTTCCTTGTGACCTTACATTCCACTGCTGCGCAATCTGTTTCTTGTATTGTGCCATCTACTGTCACTCCTTTATTTTCATCAGTGAAAGATGGGAAAGTTTCAAATTTTTCCTGCACATTATCTTCCTTTATTGTTCGACTAGCCACAGGCATAGCCTCTTCATACTGATTCCAGTCGTTGACTGACAACAACCCTGATGTATTGTTTACTTCTTCAAATTCACTCTCTTCTTCTTCTTCTTCTTCACCTCCCCATGTAAGTGGATGTTCTTCTGTCGGCGCATGATCTATTTCTTTTGTTTTGCCACCAGCTGTTGCGCCGTTATTTTCATCAGTGACAAATGCAAGATTTTCTTTATCTTTGTCTTTTATTAGAATTGTTTGTTCAAATTTCTCCTGAACAATATCCTCTCCTGGTGGCTGACGTGCCACAGGCCAAGCTTTTAGATACTGATCCAACTCACTGCTCATTAAGGACAACATCCCTGACATATCCTTTACTGCAGTGGATGCCTGGCTAGAGGTGTTCCTCTCAATGTGGACTTCTTGAGGTTGTGGCTCCCCAATTTTGACCTCTGTTACTTCAGTGTCAGTTTGTGTGAAGAATATTTTGCTTCCATGATCAATTGTTGTGCTTTCTTTGCTTGCTTTATGAAGTCTCTCCTCCTGTGAAAGTATGACGTAGTTTTCCTTTCTCCTAGTAGTGTAAGTAAACATTTCATTCGTCATTTGATCCGTCACTGTGAGTCCTTCATAATTCTCGCCCTCCTCTGAGCTGGAACGAGGGGTCCTAATATCAACACTCGGGTTTGAGGATTCAGCCATACATTCATGCTTGGGACTCTCAGAACTTAGATAATCATCTTTCATTTGATTCTCAAGAAGAGAAGCTTCCCCAAAATAACTTTTTATACAGGGACTGGAGATGGAAGCTGGATTTGTGTCAAAATCAGCCAAGGATTCCTCCTGAGGTGCCTCCAGCTGATTGCTTAAATCTTCAGCTGTTGAAGTCTGCTTGAAAAGCTGGTACTCAGGACTGTCTTCCAGCTCAGCCTTTATATCAGCACTGAAGTCCTCAGAAGGTCGGCGATCAGGGCTGATCTGTAGGTCTTCAGATAAACTCCTACCAGTGCCTATGACCGGTTCCTCTAACTGCATTCTGCCCTTTCCTGACAACTCTGGCTCTTCTCTCTGAGGGTAAACCCTTACATGATCAAACTGAATTGTATCATCAATTTCTATTGTTTCTCCAAAATAAGCAATATCTGAAATTAGCTGTAATTCCTCAGAGTTATCGCTCATTAAGTTTATTGTTTGAGCTTCTAAGTCCAATGTTCCACATATGTCGTTATCACTTTGGGGATGGAAAATTGTGACATTTTGTATTTGGGATTGCGATTTAGGCTCCTGTGTGGGACTGTGTTGAGTCATCCGTATCTCTTCAGGACCCACTGATTCAGATATCAGTGTTGAAATACACGAAGAAGCGCTGGCATTGTGTTCACCCAAACCAGCTTTACTTTTAAAAGGGTCCTGTCTAGTCTGGAATGCTTTCATCAGCTCCTTAACAGATGTAGTCTCTTTCTCTGACAACTCTGATGCCTCTCTCTGTGGGATAACACCTCCATCCTCACACTGAACTGTATCAGCAAATGTTACTGTCTTTCCAAAATAAGCGCCATCTGAAATGAACTGTGACTCCTCAGAGTCATCTGGGGTTAAGCTTACTGGTCGATCCTCTAAGTATGTTTTGTCAAATTTCTTGACATCACTCTCTTGATAGACAATTGTGACGCTCTGAGTTTGGGTTTGTGGCTTTGACTCCTGCATAGGACTTTGCTCAGTCGTTTGTGCAGTCGTATGTATCTCTTCAGAATTTCCTGATTCAGATATCAATGTTGAAATGGAAGAAGCCATAACGTTGTGTTCATAAAGCCCAGCTTGAGATTCTGAAGGATCATGCCCAGTCTGGAAGGCTTTCATCAGGTCTTTAACAGACACACTTTCCTTCTCTGAATCTGATGCCTCTCTCTGTTGGCTAACATTTTCATTGTCACACTGAATTGTATCAGCAAATGTTACTGTCTTTCCAAAATAAGAACGATCTGAAATTAACTGTAATTCTTCAGAGTTATCTCTTCTTAAGCTTACTGGCCGATCCCTTAAGTCTGTTGTATAACATTCCTTGCCATCACTCTGTTGGTGGAAACTTGTGAGATTCTGAGTTTGGGATTTTGGCTTCTGTGTAGCACCTTGCTCAGACATCTCCATCTCTTCAGAATCTCCTGATTCAGATCTCAATGTTGAAATACAAGAAGAAGCAACAGCTTCGTGTTCATAAAGCCCAGCTTTATTTTTTGAGGGATCATGCCCAGACTGGAATGATTTCATCAGCTCCTTAACTGACAAAGTCTCCTTCTCTGACAACTCTGAAGTCTCTCTCTGTGGGCTAACACTTCTGTCATCACATTGAACTGTATCAGCAAATGTTACCATCTTTCCAAAATAAGCACTATCTGAAATGAATAGGGATTTCTTTGAGTTATCTCTGATAAGGCTTACTGGCTGATCCTCTGTGTCTGTTTCGTCACATTTCTTGACATCACTCTGTTGATAGAAAATGGTGAGGTTCTGAGTTTGGATTTGGGATTTTGGCTCTTGCAGAGCATTTCGGTTAATGGAGTTTATTTCTTCAGAATCTCCTGATTCAGATATCGTTGTTGAAATGCAAGTAGACACACCAGCTTTGGTTTTTGAGGGATCATGCCCTGTCCCGAATGCTTTCATCAGCTCCTTCACAGACATAGTCTCCTTTTCTGGCACCTCTGTCTGTGGGCTAACTCTTCCGTCGTCACATTGAATTGTATCAGCAAATTTGACTGTCTTACCAAAAGAAGCACTATATGACATTAACTGTGATTCCTCTGAGTTCTCGTTAATTAAGCTTACAGGTTGATCGTCTACATCTGTTTTGTCAGATTTGTTGACTTCACTCTCTTGATTGACATTTTTGAGCCTCTGAGTTTGGGAGTTTGGCTCCTGCATAATACTTTGTTCTGTCCTCTGTATCTGATCAGAATCTCCTGATTCAGATATCAATGTTGAAATACAAGAAGAAGCCACTGCTTTGTGCTCAAAAAGGCCAGCTTTGCTTTTTGAAGGGTCCTGTCCAGTCTGAAATGCGTTCATCAGTTCCTTAACAGACATAGTCTCCTCTAATCTCTCCGTCTGAGATCTGGGGGATTTAGGGGACTTGGGAAGTCTGGGAAGTTCTGGCATGTTTGCCTCATTCTTCCTTTTGGCAATAGAATATTTTGCCTGAGGAATTACTTCCTGAGTATCTTTGTTCACCCCCTCCTCTTCAGCTTTGTTCTGTAAAGCTTTAAGTCTTTCCTTTATTGATCCTATAGGTGTCTCAACCACTGAAGGAGAAGTTGGAGGATCCATGACTGTGGTGGGTAAAAGAGCACTCTCCTTAAGAACAACATCGCCATCTAAAGACTCTTCAGAGCTCATCATTTCCAGCTCACCCTCAGAGCTACTACATCCAGAACGCTCTCTGTCTCTAAGTTTCTTTCTAATAGGTTTCTTGATGTCTGGTGGACGCCGTTTGCCATTGCGCTTTACAATAACCTGATCAAATTTATCTTGGACAAGGTCTTCTAGAGAACTACATGTCACTACAGATCTCTCCTCAAGGTATTGGTCCATGTCGAGGCTGAGTTGTGAGACCATGCCTGTCATGTCTCTGACCTCTGTGGCAGATCTACTTGAAGTCGTCCCCTCAATGCAAATCTCCTGGAAAACTGGTTCTTCGACAGGGGGATACTTTTTTTCAACAGACCTAGTCTCAGAGAGTGAACTCCATTTCTCTTTTGTAGCATCCTGTCCTTGTACTTGTCCTTGTACCTGTCTATTTTCATTGATGCCACTTCTTTGAATACCTTCAACCTTTTCCAACCTGTCTTTGAACACAATAGCCAAAGGCTCTTTTTCGTCCAACCCTCTACCTCCAGCTCTCTCTTCATATGATAAGTGCTCAATTTGCTCTGCAGTTAAAATAGCAGATGATCGGACGTCCGACTTGTCTGAGAGAAGGTCCGGGCTTGCAAGGGTTGCAGGGTCAAGAGGTTGGTTAGTTCTCAGGGAGAATGTCTCAGTTGATTCAGACTCATCATCTTCAATTGAAAGAGTTTCATAACCAAAAAGGGTAAAGATCATAAGGGACAAATGAAGTGGGGAAGAGAGACATCAGAAAACTGTGATCAAGACAATGCGATCAAAAATCCATCTTCAGTTCACAGAGTATGGAGAAGAATGACACAGGATAAGGAAGTCTTGAAAATAAGACCAAAAAGAAGATGACAAAGTGATCCAGAAGAGTTTGGAGGGGAGAAGAGCAGCAACAGCATAAGCAAAGCCAGGAGGAGGAACAAAACAGGTAAAATATGGGCGAGAATAATATCAATATAATTTGTTTCACTACATATGAAGAGAATATAAAAGAACCAAAGAGAACAGATATGTCTACATATGGAACAAATGCACAGGAAGTAAGGATAACAGACAAACAAAACTTCTCAAGATTGTTGCTGACATGAAGAGTCATGTCTGCCTATAACATTAAAGTTAAACCATAGAAAGCACAATTAACTTTGAATCCAAACAAATAATAGGGTGTTGAATAGAAGGGGGTGTAAAGTAAGGAAATAATATCAAGCAATATAGTCTTTGTTACAGGTTATTAGATGGTCAGTTTTAAAGTTTATAATTATTTGTAAGGAAAGTATTTTACTTTCCTTACAAATAAGTCAATTATGTTATATAAAAACGTGAATAGGGATTTGATTTGTTGTGGAACTCGAGTGAAAGAAACTCGGGAATGTTGGTATGAAAGTAGTGGCCAAATTCATACAAAATGAGTGATAATGAAAAAGAAATCAGCAATAAATCAACGCACTTTAAAAAGAACAAACAAAATGATGTCTTTTAATTATTTCTCAGCATGCCACTGGTAAAAATTTTAAATGAATGGGATGAGAGAAAATGAGTGGTCAAAATGGATACTTTTCATACTGCATATTATTACCACAAAGCAAAATTATTTTCAGGATAATATGGAATTTTAACATCAATACCTTAAAAATCTAAGCGATTTTAAGCAGATTTGAATAAAAAGTATTATTTTGACCTTCATTTATGATTAAAAGAAAAAGGTTATGTAGAAAATGTTATGGGTGGGAGAAAGTCAGTGGGATTTGGAGTGAGGGAAATGCAGAGTACATCAGCCATAGCATAGCTTTCAGTAACAATACAGTGTTAGTAGAGCAAAATAAGAGAGCAGGGTTAATCCAAATGGAAAGTAACATGTTTCAATCAGTGCATTTCTTAGCACATAAAGGTGTAAATATGTCTAAACTAATACTTTACAACCTTTATGATCTTATGTCAAGTGATGTGACCCCAATTTAGATTGTGTTGTACTTGACAAAATATTTATAGAATAACTATATAGTGGCACCCTCAGTACAGACACAGCAACCATTGAAAAATGGATTGCAAAATGTCTCAAATTAATGGGCCCATTTCTGAAAGATTTGTGAAAATAAATCACAAAATTCTAAAAATGTTTAACACAAAACAAGAGTTCAGCTTACATTTCTTGTCACTCCTCTCGCTCTGCAAAAAAACAAAAAAAACAAAAAAAAAGCATAGTTAGCTACAACCTAATTATTATCCAATTATTTTTCCTTTGTTGGGGGTACTATATCAAGTACATTTTATTTACCTCATCATCTGCATCTTGGTCTGAATCAGACTCCTGAAGAGAAGAATAAAACAGAGAAAGAAAACAATGCAGTTACACAATGAAACAAAAAATGTTGCACTATTGTTATGTAAATACAACTTGAGATGTATTAAAACTGACCTTTGAGTATGTTGGGAGAGTGATGTTAAGGTTGCAGATAGCATTGTGGTTTAGTGTACGATATGTGCGCGGTTCCTTGGTGAAGGACAAGCGACCACAAGGCTCCTGTGCTGTGTCTCTAATCTGTCCAATAATTAAACAACAATTAAGCCCATTATTACATATATTTTCATGTACAGATATCGTTTCGGATTCTCTGAGTAAATAAGTAGAAATTTCAGAAATTTTTATCCAATGTTGAGTCATACTTTGATGAAGAGGGCCAGTCTGTTCTCTTTGAAGGCAAAGAAGCTAAAGACATGGTGCTGTCCGCTCTTGGTTAGAGGCACCACGTTTCCAAAGCAGTCGGCAAATATGGGTTTTCCTTCCAGCACCTGTGTGGAGATATGAAAGACGTTTTCTTGATTCAAACAAACCGTTAAAATCGTCAAATCTCAAACAGTGTTGTCAGAATTTTTAAAGGACATGAAATGTATTAAGTAAGAACCAGTTGGTAGGCAGTGTCTGCACTAACCTCTTTTTGAGTCCCTGACACCCACTCTTCACTATCCAGTGCACTTATTCCACAATATGCTTCTATACTTCTTTATACCCTCGAGGTATCCTTCCTCACACTTCCATCCTTCATTATATCCTTGAGGAATCCTTTCTCACACTTCTATCCTTCATCCTCGAGGAATCCTTCCTCACACTTCTATCCTTCTTTATATCCTCGAGGAATCCTTCCTCACACTTCTATCCTTTATATCCTCGAGGAATCCTTCCTCACACTTCTATCCTTCTTTATACCCTCGAGGAATCCTTTCTCACACTTCTATCATTCTTACCCTCGAGGAATCCTTTCTCACACTTCTATCCTTCGTTATATCCTACATAAATCCTTTCTCACACTTTGCCCTCTTCTTATTTATTCCCCACCTCAACATCTCGGCTCCGGGCAACTTCAGTGAAGTTCTCTTGCTGCTCTAGGGTCTTGTCCATCTTGTCGTCCGTCATGCAGAAACAGCGCAGACGGGCCTCAATGGGGTCCAGTGTCTTGGCAAAGATGACAAACTTGGCCATGTATGGAACACAGATGATTTCTCTGTACAGCTGAGTGCCAAAGCTAACCGACTCCTGGATCTGTCTGCAGTCTATCAGCCAGAACCTAGGAATATGAGGACATATTTAGTCAAATCACCTACATCAAGAAAGTGTTAAGCTTCGATGTGACGGAAACTTTAGAGGGAGAATTTACCTCGCCGACACGTTTGTGGTGAAGGACACACATTGGTTAACAAAGGTGAGAGGCGTGGAGCCGGTTATGTCCTCCCATTGGGCGGGAGTCGTTCCACCTGAAACACAGACCCATGATTTGTTCCCCAGCCTGTCACGTTTGTTCACTTTTTTTTGTATTTATAGAAAACAAAAATGATGACAGGATTTCTGGATCCAAGCATGCATTGATGGAAAATGCCCAAATGACAATTGCATTGGAAAACATTAGAATACAGAGGTAACATTTTGAGTATTTATTTTGACTGTCCTACATTACCACAAACTAGTGATAGCTGAAAATGCTTTTATTTATTTTATTGTTTGCTGATTCTGCTGATTGATTATTCCCACTACTTACCTGTAATGCTACAAAGCAAACGTAAGGTGGGGGTCTCCCCACTGTACACTCCGCTTGGCTCCTCACTATTGGAGCTCTTGGGAATAGGGATTGTCATCGTGATCGGTTTGTGGAACTTCCTCCTTCTTGGCTCCAATGTGACAATTGAGCTGAACGTGGCTTTGTTACCCAGAATCTTTCTCACCACCTCGACATCAATGGGCTGAGCCTGGGACAATGTGTAATGCGTATCAACATAACTTTATCGGTTGCCATAACTTTGAACATTTGACTCGTGTCTGGCTAAGAAATATGCACTGTACTTACCTGTAACCCAACTCTGATCTTTTTGGTGAGGGCTCCCTCGGGGAAGACAGCCTGGACCTGGGGCACGAGAGTGCTACTGAGGACCCCGCCCTCTGGTCCAATCAAATGACTGTCCTGCTTTATCCGTGACACCACCGCAAAATACTGCGGGAAGTCTCGGGTGATGATGCGGCATATTCTTTTCTTTTCAAGCTCCTCAGGAGAATCAAGTTCTGTGAAGAGTAGAAATATTGAGAATAAAATACTACATGAGCGGTCAATTGTGTGAAGTTTAGAGAATGAAGGTTCAAGTGTAAAGGTGTTGCAAAGGTGTTTTCCTTCATGCATTCGTTCCTCATGGCTTAATGTTATCGTATTATGGCTTCTGTGCTGCTGTGTTTTCATGTATTGGTTGCATCAAAAAATGCTGTGATGCAAGATATCAAACCCTATCAACAACCCTTGATTAGCATCCCAGTCTACATAAGATCCCGTACTTTCATCCATGCCGTTAAGTATCTGGTTCAGTTCCTCTTCGGTGAAGTCACAGTGGTGTTCCCTCCAGCTCTCCCCCGTCTCACTCCTCAAGATCACCAGCTCTCTCTCTGTTCCCCGCAGGGCTGCAAAATGGGGGATCTCTACAATCACGGGCCTAAAAATGGTGACAAGGTAAAGTCACAAAATTGGAAACACAAATTGGACTTGAAAGTATGTGGTGGCTTTATCGTAGACAATATGATGTCTGGGTTGATTTATGCAATAACAGAAAAAAACTAAACAAAAAAGAACACAAGATTTAAATTTCAGTTTGAAAACACCAGATGCATTTCATGTCTAATAAAACAAACATATTCATGAAAAACATATTTGAAAAATATTCAAACACAACGAGAAAATCAATTCTACATCAGGAGCAGAATCCAACTAGTGTGGGGATTGGTACTATGGAGGAAAAGCACGGGGATAACGCAACAACACAAGGCAACGGGTCGGGGGATTTCAGACAAAGGCTTGCACTTTTATAGTAAATAATAAAAAAATCTCGGGTTGGACACGGTGGAAAAATATGGGTGAGTATGTAACCACTTCCGGGATGGTGTTCCCCAACCATGGTCCTACCCGAGGAACTTGGTTCCTGGAGGACCCAGCTGCAGGATGCGACTGACCAGGCTCTCGCCCTCATTTAGAGGGGGCGGAGCTGTGGGAAGGTGGAGCTTACTGATCCATGCGCAGCACAGAGGGGGAATGAAGAAGAAAATATGAACACAACAGTGTAAACACACACACACACACACACACACACACACGTAGTACAGACACTCAAACACACACTTACCCCAGGAACTGGGCTCCAGTGGGTCCCACTTCGATGATGCGACCAGCCAGCCCCTCACCCTCCACCATAGGGGGCATGGAGGCCAGACGGTGTCTCTTCACCAGCCTGCACGTCACCCGCGTGGGTGCAGAACACTTTCTTGGCGGCACAATGATTCGCAGACCGTTGTGACGGCAACCACGCATGGCCCCGCCCCTGGCATCTACCATGAAGCTGACCAGGAAGCTGAGAACAAAAGGGTCCGGCAAGAAATCCAACAATTGTTTTTATTTTTAAAATCGGTGGTTGATAAATGCAACACTTCTGGCACAGATGTTAAATCTGTTGATCATGAGCCTCCATGCAGACAAAGCAAATTCCGTTACATTAAGAAGGAACTGTCTTCATGACACCATTCATTTCTGATATAACAACAAGCATAGTGCAGCAGATTACATTTCATTCCAGCCCGTTGTCTTTCCAGTTTCATTTGCAAGCCAGGCAAGCAAAGAGGAGGGCATTGAACAAGATTATTTCTGGATAATCTTGTGTTTTAAGGAGCAAATATGTATCAAATATTAGGCATCTTCAGGCAAGCAAGTGCTTACAGAAATACTCAAGGTTGCTGTACATGAAATGTTGACACGCGGAAACTTAAAGATGTCTCGAGTAAAATTGCAAGATCAGTGCTTTACTCCTGCTTGAGTTTTAGGAAATTAAAAAAATGGAACTATATATTTGTGAACAGTTTTTAAAGTCTTCACTAGGGAGAAATGGGCTAGTTTTGTGCTACAGACAGGGCAGAAAACTCAGAAGTCGTTACTAGCCTTATTCTTTAAGGACATAAACGCCCCGCTGTGCTATTCTCAACATACAGTGCTCTTATATAAGGTAGAAAAAATATGAAGAGTATATTAGGTCTCTGTGTCAGCAGATGCGCAAGATTAAAAGGAGTCAGATCTGCATCAAGGATACAAAAAACTTGGTTAGAAGGTCTCTAGTCAACAAAACCTGAACTCTGGAAATGTAAAGTCGTGCATTATGATTTCATGCAGACAGATAGGATGGAAATGAGAAGATCATTTAACGGTGAATGAGAAAAAAAAGTACGGGGGAGAGAAGAAAGAGAGGGGAACCAAAATAAAGAATAAAGAGCATCACCTGCTGTTGTCATGGTCTAGGCACGGAGAGGAACGGCTAGAAGCAGAATACAACAACCAAATACACACACACACACACACACACACACACAGCCAAGACAATAAAGTGCACAAAAAGGCAACAGAACAAACAAAAGGAGAAAAAGAGAATAAAGAATAAGTAAAAGTGAGAGAAACCACACCAGAGACAGACAAAGACACAGCAGCAAAGATTTAAAAAGAAAATGATAAGAGTGTAGAAAACACAGACGTGAAGGAGTGAAAAATAATGATTCAGAGGTGACTCATATACTCCAGATAGTGAACAAAAGCATGTGACAGATGGAGTCTCTAATTCAAGAATAAATTAACATCTTTCATGTCACTTATACACTAAGGAACAGTGTGAATGTGTGTGTGTGTGTATACCCAGAGTGTAGCAGACTGGAGGACAGCACCACATTATCAAGGTGCTCAGCACCCCAGCTCAGCCGGAACGAGTCCTTATCGTGTTCTTTAGACAGCGCTGACACCTACAGAGCGACAAGCAGGCCGGTTTGGGTCACAAAAGCCAAAATATTATAAAGTAAACCGTAAACTTTTTGATTGCTTTGTCCTCACCTGGTGGCTTGTGAGCATGTCTTCGATGAGAACTCCGTCTCTCTGACAGAAACTTTGGTGAATGGGAGTGTACTGCGGCCTGTTGGAAAAGCAGGTTGGATCGTATGTATTTGTCTTTTTATTCATGTGCATCACGGCAGGTCGGCACCTGCTCTACACGTGTGCTGTCATTTACTCGTTGTTGTTTTAAGTGTGAGTATGTGTGTGTTGTTCGAGACCTGTCCAGGTTGTGGCTCATGTAGCTGAAGCTGTCCAGGTAGTGTCCCGGCAGAGAGTCATCTCCCAGCTCTCTGAGATCCTCCGCTCTCAGGTACTCCCCTCCATCCCCTGTCATAGTGTCCTCACCTGGGAAACAAAGACGAGAAGCATCGATTTAAAAAAAATCATCTTTATGCAGAACTTAAATTGTCCACCTGACCAGGGAGTTTGGGCTCTTTTATGATATCACGCTGTTTGTCTTTTCAGTCACAGCTCATCGAATCATGTGAGAACCTCCAGTCTCGGGGCCATTTTCACCAAATTTGCAACATACTCGGTGAAACGTGAAATTATTTTATCCTTGCTTATTTTGGCACGTTTCACTCCTCAGAATAAACGATACTGAAAAGACAAGCATTCGAGTCCTGTAGTAGGACTCACAAATGACCCACGGCTGCAAAACTACATCACCCACAATACACAGCTATTCGTGACTGCTGAACAAAGGGAAGGAGAGCTAGCGTGTTTTTATCCAAGGTCAGCTTTGAGTTATGGTGTCTGATGATAGGGGTAGCCTAAAAAGCGTTGCCAGTCCCTTTGTCTGTAAACGGGACGTTCTTTTTCTTTTTTTTCTTTTTCAGTATCAAGTAACTCACCTTCTTCATCAGACACATCAAGGATCTCAGTCATGGTCTCGGGAACATTGAGCTTGTGTTTCTCTGTGACCGTCTGACGTGATTACCATCCACAGTCATGGGGAAAGAGACAACCAAAATAGAGAAAAGTTCATTCGTTTTTCTGGGAAATTTCGGACAAAACCTACTGGTTCCACATCTGGAGTCTAAAAGTACCACAAGCCTACCGTTGTGGTAGTGATGACCTCCTCAGTGACGACTTTCAGTGTGTCCACTACAGAGATGTAACCCAGACGTCTGGCAATAGACAGAGCAGTGTTTCCATTCTAACAAAAAGACAGAGAGAGATAGTTTTCATGTGACATAAAAGAGAGATCCCTCTTTCTTTTTTTTTTTTTAGCTTATTGTCTGTTAAAGTGAAGAGAGTAAATACATGCTTTTTTTTTCTTACCACTGTAGTAGCATTGGGCTTGGCGCCATGTTGTAGCAACATATTGATGATGTGTGTATTCCCTTGTTGTGCTGCTTGGTGAAGGGGCGTGTATCCATTCTATAGAACGAAAGATCGTATCACTGAGCACAGATTTTAAAATGATCAGCGTTACGAGACTTCCGAGTTTGCCATTTAAATTCTACCTTGGTTTTGGCGTTGACACTGGCACCTTGCTGTAACAGGAAGTTCACCATCTTGGCGTTTCCATAGTGACAGGCCATTATCAGAGGGGTATATCCGAGCTGAAGAAGTAGTAGAGAGGATGTGGACATAAAAAGGTTAAAAAGAAATAGTTCTTTCCAAATGTACCTGCTTTGTTTTACTTGTTTGTGGAGTAGCTGTGTATATAGAGCAACAAACGGACATAAAACCCCTAATGATGTAGATATTGTCATGCTTTCCTAAAGCCAGCAGGTGGCAGATATGCTGAATTTGTGTTGAGATTCCTTACATTTACTGTAAACACAACAACGTCCACTAAATGCATACAAATTAAGCTACATAACACACCTGGGGGATTTCCATTAAATAGCCAGCATGTATCACACAATGATATTCTAGGACACGTTTAAAAAAAAAAAAAAAAAGGTTTAATCCTTGTCTCCACTTCTGTATAATCACATCACCAGTAATTAGTGTTTAAATTCAAGTGTATGTGTGTTTGTACCTTAGTTTGCTGATCCAAGTTGGCATCATGTTTGGCCAGCACTTCTGCTGCGCTGACTCTGTCCTCTTGGGCTGCCAGATGCAGCGGCGTCAGTCCGGCCTGTAACATACAAAGCATAGAGTTACCTTACTGTCTTTGTGTCTAACTACTTGGGTGAATCACTTGATTTGTAAATCATTCATGCAGTTATTGGGCCACGACAGAAAAAAAACCTGTGACTCAATCCCTGTCGCATATTCTCAGTGGTTGCAAGAGTCATAACATGCGTTTCTCTGCTTATGTCCTGTGAAAATGGGAGAACTGATGGGGTTGTGTCCAAAACAAGTGGCTGCAAGAAGTATGAACACGTTTGTGTGCGACCTTGGTGGCTGTGTTGGCGTGAGCTCCTTTGCCCAGCAGCAGGCTGGCCATCTCAGCGTGTCCTTCCTGGGCCGCCAGGTGCAGAGGGCTGACTCCCTGCTTGGTCAGAACGTTGGTCTCCGCTCCGTACTGCAGCAGCGCCAACGCGATGTTCGTCTGGTTCTTTTTGGCGGCAATGTGGAGAGGAGTGTAGCCGTTCTGGAGAGGTAGGAGGCGGAACAGTTAGGTGCTGTAACCACATCGCTCAAAAATAACCCGATAAACCGTGGCTACAGATAAACAGGTGCAGCTAAAATCTAAAACATCAAGAATGTCTCAGGTTTTGGTATCAGCTCTTAAAAATCGAAGGACTTCTCAGCGTCAGTCTGAACCTCTTAGTATCACAACTGTAATGCAAAAACCATGACAAGATCTTGAAACTAACTGCTACGGCAGAATGCAGCACACATTGTGAGAGTGTCTGACGTACTAACCTTTGCAGTGGCATAAGGCGACGCCCCTTTATCCAGCAGCAGCAGAGCTACTTCTTGGTTGTCATAATGAGCTGCCACATGTAGCGGAGTCAGGCCATTCTGTAACAGGTAGGACTTTGATTAAATGACTGAAACCTTGATGATTTTGTTGAGTTTCGTCCTGCTTACAACAGTTGTATTGTCTATAATGAGTCTATTTCAGAGACACAACAGCCCTGGAACAAGCTCACACTTTGTTTCTATTTAAACAATGTGTAGAAATAATCCAGATTCACCTTGCCGGCATCATCAGGGAGAGCATTGCGTTGAAGGAGAAGTTTTGCTACATCGAGGTTTCCATACTTAGCTGCTACATGTAATGGAGTGAATCCTTTCTGTGGAGGGACAAGGGGGAAGAGGTTTGTTTCAAACCCGCATGTCCAAACTGTTTAATTGATATTTGTGAGTCTGTGTAAGAATCTGTTTTGTTTTTTTGTGTGTGTTCACCTTCGTGGCCAGCGAGTGTGAGGCTCCGGCCTCCAGCAGCACGGCAGCGGTCTCGATCTGGCCCTCCCTGGCTGAGATGTGGAGGGGAGTGTAGCCGTTGGTGGTGGCGGCGTCCGGGTGAGCCATGTGCTGCAGCAGCAGCTGGACAATATCGGTTTTCCCCAGACGGGACGATATGTGGAGGGGGGTCTGGTTCTCCTGTGGTTGAGGGATGAGACGGCAGAGAGAGAGAGAGAGACGGGTCGAGGCAGTTATATTAGAAAAGACAGCAGCTGAAGCAGAGGCAGGCGACGTGACCCGTGAGTATGCGTATGCGAGCCGTATGAAATATTGCTCGTCTGCGATAAACAGAAGGAAAGAGAGGTGAACTCTGATGATGCCACAGCTGACTCACCCTGGCTATAGCATCCACCAACGCTCCGTTCCTCAGCAAACAGCGAACCACTTCCATCTGACCCGCTCGTGCTGCCATGTGGAGAGCTGTCTCACCACGCTGGCATGCAAAGACATGACGTTTATGAGCATTAAGATGCTGAAAGAAACATGCTGTTTGCTTTATGCCATACGGTGGTTTCTGACTACTGACTACAGAGAGCTGAACAAACTATTTGTCAGTACCAGTGGTGTATAAAGTACCCAAAAGCCATACTTGAGCCTGGAAAACGACTCCAGTAAAAGTAAAAGTCACCTATTAGAATACTACTTGAGTAAAAGTCTTAAAGTATCTGATATTTATTGTACTTAAGTACAAAAGTAATTTTCTGATATTAAATGTACTTAAGTATTGAAAGTAAAAGTACAAGAAAATGATGTTATTAAAAAAGCAAAGGGTCAGAATTTTGAGAATTATGAAGTTTATTCTTTTAAGTGCTGTGGCACCATGACCAAGGACATGGAGCTGTGTTGACAATAATTGGGTCGGCTGTGATCCATTCAGGAGCAACGATGTTCAACATAATATATTGTACATAAGTATACTTTTGCATCTACTATGAACTTATCATCATAATTCTCCGAAAAGCAATATGACACCATGAAGGAGTTGTAACAGTGAGTTTATAAGTATGCTCATTCCGACTAGAGGATGTAGAGGGCCAATGCATAATATTATGTTCAGCAAAAAATATCCACTTGATGCATCAGGTCAGTGTTGTGAGAAAGGACACCTGCCTTGTAAACTCCTATGGGCCTGATTTGTACAATCGGCAAAGGTTTTGCTCAAGCTGAATCTGCAATTGGGCGACTGCTACCATCATAACTCCATCTGATCATCCACAACATGACTCAAATATCAAAACATGATCAATACTAAAGCAGCACCGAAAGTAACAACCCAGTCATTACTTGAAACTGAAAAATGCCCTGTTCATCTTCAAAAGACAATTCTAGAATGTAAAGAAGTTACATTGTATTAGAATGTAACTTCTTTACATTCAATTAGAATGTAAAGAAGCTACAATGTATAGAATGATTCTATTGAAGTTATTCCTTTTTTAAATGTTTTAGACGAGTCACTAATCACTTTAAAAGAGTGATTATAGCTGATTTAACTTACAGACATGAGATTGATCTTCTCATGTCACTCTCTTTATACAATGATATAAATTCATCCCTGTTTTATTGATATCTTATGAAAAGTTACTCCTCATTTTTCGTGCGTTTTTCCTGCAAAAGTCCAGCAACATGAGTCTGTTTTCGCTTGTTACATGCATACTGTCTTTTCAAAATAAACTTCCATCTTCACAGGAAACAACTAAGGTTTAGGCGATGAAACTACTTAGTTAGGTTTAGGAAAAGATCGTGGTTTGCGTTAAAATATCTACGGAAGTGGCGTTGCTTAAGTACGGAAGTCACGTCACAAATAAATCAACATTGGCTTCTCGTTTCACACACGGCACAAACTGCGGCCTCCTGGAGGAAACACCAGTGTTTGTTTGACCCATCCACCTCTCCTCATCCCACCCGTCCTGTGTGGAATGCTACTCATGTTGTCGCTCGCTAGCTTAGAGCAAAGGAATCAAAACACCGCGGCTTTGAGAGCACTTGTTTGCGCATTAACGTGATTAACCAATGATTTAACTTGCTGCTAGGACCACTGATTCACCAAACCTGCTTGCTTGCAGTCTGTGTTCCACCACAGTCCCCGACGCTGCTCTCATGATTCATTTTGTTTCTAAAGATAGATTTGATTTTGTAGCGAGTAACGAAGGTTTCAGGGGAAATGTATCGGCGTAAAAGTATCAGTTTACTTTGCAAAATGTAGTGAAGTAAAAGTCAACAGAAATATAAATAGTAAAGTAAAGTACAGATATCCAAAAAAACGACTTAAGTACAGTAACGAAGTATTTCTACTTCGTTACCATACACCACTGGTCAGTACTCACAACGTTACGGACGTCAGGAGATGCTCCATTCTGCAGCAGAAGTAAAACGATGTTGAGGTGGCCCATGAAGGCAGATACATGGATGGGCGTCAGACCAGACTAGAAAGACCGAGCGAGAGAGAGAGAGACAGAAAAATGAGCATAAAAGGCAAAGTTCCATCCAGTTAAAGTGATCCATATTCACAGGTGCTGGTCTGAGACGCGGCCCGCAGAGTGTCTCACCTCAGTAATGGCCTGAATGGAGGCTCCATATTTGACCAACAGTTCCATCACCTTCACCCTGTTCTTCTTGCAAGCAATATGGAGAGGAGTGAAACCATTCTGGCAGAGAGAGGGGAAGAGAAACTGATAAATACTACATCCACGGATTTTTATTGCCCCTTTATCTGATTCTTACAGGTGATGTGGCTCTTGTCAGGAGCATTTACATAGTAAGTAATGAAGAATGAATGAAATGTATACTGGTAAATGATCACTAAATTTACAGTATGACCGTATGACTTTGCTTCCACTGTTGTGTAACGGTCTCATGTCTTACGAAGGATTGAATTTGATATGGTATTATAGGAATCATTCCCTAACCCTGTATCATCTACCTGCATGAGTAATATTTGTGAACCCCTACCAGAGCTCTGATATTAGGATTGGCCTTCTTGTCCAGCAGAAGCTTTGTGACTCTGTAGTGGCCGCAGTGAGCTGCGACGTGCAGCGCCGTGAGGTAGTCCAGTGTGACGTCATCTACCGGTGCCTTGTGCTGCAGCAGCAGCTTCACACACTCCACGTGGTCTCCCTGGGCCGACATGTGCAGCGGCGACAGTCCGTTCTGTGTGAGGAGGAAAGTGACGACGCGCGACGAGAAGCAAAAGGGGGAGAAAACACAAGCCTGAGGTTTCTAGTTGCAGCACAACTGCGTGTTGAACCTGGAGCTGAAATTACACATACACTACCTTGGTTCTGGCTAAGATGGGAGCTCCTCTATCCAGCAGAATTTCCACTGCTGGGTCATGTCCACTTCTGGCTGCACAGTGCAGGGGGGTCAGCCCGTCCTGCGGGACAATCACACACAACATACACAAAGTGTGACAATGACAAAAAGTAAAAGGCAGTTGACAAATGGTTGGTAGATTCTACTAAAGGGACAGTTCACCCCAAAATCAAAACGACATATTTACGCTCCTACCTGTAGATGTATTTATAGATTGTTTTGTGTGAGTGGCCTAGTTTTAGAGACATCAGCTGTAGAGGTGTCTGCCTTCTCTTCAATATCAGCTTGAGATGCTCAAAAGGGCCAAAAATACATTTGAAAAACTTTCTTTTTCCAGAAATCATGACCTGGTTCAGCAAGAAAATCCAAGGACCTTGTTGTGATAAGTTTCAAGTAGGAACTATTTCATCAGCCACAGCTGAGTTGCCATATGGTCCTGATATATTCAAGAGAAGGCAGACATCTTTACGGCCGACATCTCCAAAACTAGGCAACTCACACCGAAACAATCTAGATTGATAAATAGCACTACAAGTAAGAGGGAAATCTAATGTGAAGGAATGTGAGAGGGATCCCTCCTCTCTTGCTCGCCCTAAGGTCTCTTCCTCTTTTCTGCCCGTTAAAGGGTTTTTTGGGGGAGTTTTTCCTGTTCTGATGTGAGGGTTCTGGGACAAAGGATGTCGTATGCGTACAGATTGTAAAGCCCTCTGAGACAAATTTGTAATTTGTGATTTTGGGCTATACAAAAATAAATTGAATAGTATTGAAATATTTATTTGGATTTTTGGTGAACGGTCCCTCTTAAGCACTCATTAAGGGGAAGCTGCAGAATTATGACTATTGAGTAAGAGCTAATGTCCAGACGTTAGATAAGAGTCTCACCCTGGTTTTAGCATCTATCTGACCCCCTCGGTCCAACAGCAGGACCACCATGTTGGTGTTGCCTCTCTTGGAGGCCACGTGGAGAGGCGTTATCCCATTCTGACAGGGCAGGCAAAAAAAAAAGAAGAAGAAAGTTACGAGAACGAAACCATACCACAAATATTCATCATCTTAACAGCAAATATATTTAAATCCCATTCCAATTCTGCATCACAGAGGAAGTCCTACAATCCGTCTTAATAATTGTTTGCATGGTTTTAATCTTTTTGCTTGTGAGTAGAGATCAATGGTGGACAGTTACATCACCAACTACACAACTGCATCTAAAGGAAGCTGAACCTAACTTCATGGACCGATCTTTGACAGGCTGGGTAGTAGCTGTCAATAAAGGCTAAGATTAAAAGTGAAATGATATCGGTTAAACACACTGCTTTGCAAGCCTTCAAGTGGAAACACAAACGTCAAGTTTTAACAGACAGCAGTACAGAAAATGTCTTGATTTGTTAAAATGGGCGATACCCTGGCTGTGAAGTCCACAGCGGCTCCTCTGTTCAGCAACAGGGTGGAGACATTCACGTTGCCGTAGTGAGCCGCGATGTGCAGAGGGGTGAACCCACTCTGCTTGAGACGGACAAAGAGAGAGGAAGGGAAGGAGAGAGTGAGAGGGAAAGGAAGAGGGAAAATAGGACAAAAAAAAGGAAGAAAATGCAACATTGGTTGAAACAGCAGGTGAGGGAAAAAAAAGTAAGAGTTGCAAAAGAAGCGCAAAGTAAGACGAAATGAGATGAAAGACAGAAAGAATAAATGAATGATCCGATTCATCTGTGGCGGTTACCAGAAAGAAACCTGACTCTGCTGATGCAGTATAACGATGAGGTGGCATGCTGGAAAAAGAAAACGACACACAATTGGTGTCGGAAGTAGCATACAAAAATTTGCATACCCCCCAAAATCGCGCAGGCAATACATAATGCGTGCAACAACCATGCAATTCTGCCATGCTCGCTAAGAAAAACCCCAAAACAAGTGGTGAAAAAAAAATCGAAGCACCTCACAAAAAAGTGAAATACACAAAGCAAATACACACTATGTGTATCTGCAAATGGACATTTATAGATGAGCCATAAATATACATATAAATAAGTACCTACAGTACACAGTTAAGTGGGTTCACTCCTTACCTTCCCATTCTGATAGACATGATTGCAATTTAATTGAGAAACAGAGTTAACTTAAAGATCAACAACGTGTGTCAGAGAGGAAAAACAGTGCTTTCAATGTGCTATCAAGTACACATGCTGCAGGTTATGCACAGAAAAAGCAGTGAGTGAAGAATGTGATCGTAATGTGATTTCGGTCAAGTATTGAAATCTGTAAGGCTAATACATTTTAAAGAGAGAGATTCATTGATTAAAATATAAAATAAACGTACAATTGAAATGCAATAAACTTCATTATCTGGGGGATCTGTTGATACAACACAATGCCTTTTGCTGTCAGCCATGCAGGAGTGTGTGGTACAGCACTGTCAGCTGCATGCATTTGAAATGGCACAGAATTCTGACATGCAGGACGTCTTAAGTCCTCGCTAAACGAGGGAAAGATCAGGACAGAAGAGCTGAAAGATGACGGAAAGGGAATTAAATGAAGAGGTGATAGAGTCTATATACCTCCGTGGTTCTATTGACCATCATCTGGTTGGGATGCATAGAGAGAGAGAGGGGGGGGGGAATAGGATGTAGGTTTGTTAGGGAAAGGGGCTCATCACAAGAATCACATAAAACACAGGGTGAGTTTATAAGGTCACACAAACAGAAAAGAAAAAGACGAGGAGGCAAACAACAAAGCCCTCTGAGAGAGGTTCTGTCCATTAATATGATCGTATTCCTAGACGGCAGGCAAATAATCGATTCCAATAAATAAAACTGTCGACATGAAACATCCTCCATTCAGTCAGATTCATTACCATACACTTCCTGTTTCCCTCTCCCATTATGTAACAGCACTCTCCCCTGCTTACTGTTCCTATTCTCCCCTCTGCCTCCACTACTTCTCCTCCCTCCGTCAATTCCCCGCCCCCCCCCTCACCTTAGACTGGACGTCGGCGTTGTGGTCGTTCTGGAGCAGCAGCGCGGCCGACTTGGTGTCGTCTTTGCGGGCGGCGATGTGCAGGGCCGGGAGGCGGACCTTACCCTTGGTGTCGTGCTCCAGCAGCAGGGAGACCACCGAGTTGTGGCCCTGCTGGAGAGCGATGGCCAGCGGAGTGAAGCCGTCCTGGAGGAGGCGGAGAAGAAACAACCAAGGATAAATGAACACAATCAATTTAGAGACAAGCAAAGGAAAAACGGGGATATTCGTACCTCTGTTGCAATGCTTTGGTTCCCTTCGTTTTCCAACATGTATCGCACCACCTCCAAGTGGTTCTCCTGGGCTGCCATGTAGAGCGGAGTGAAGCCATTCTGTGGCGGCAAATGCACGCGGTCAGTACTTGCACACGCATGTAATGTACAATTTCTCTGAGTAGGCGTTCTGCACATCTCGAATGCATCATCTGATAGCTTTTGATGATTGCAAAGCTTCTCACCTGTGACTGAAAGTTGACGTCTGCTCCTCTCTTCACCAGTAGTCGGACTACTTCTTTTTGTCCGGCCAATGAGGCAATATGGAGGGCAGTGTTTCCTTTCTGCAGAGATAAAAGAAAGAAAAAGACAGGGTTAATGCCACCAGGTGAGCGTGCATCTTGTGTGGGTATAAAGGGCCTTAGAGCTGCTCGAAAGGGGTGCAAACATCTATGAAGGTTCTGCATTCTTAAAAAGCAAATGATGCAAATTGCTACTACACAAGACATGTGTTTTTATCTTGCATCCGTTTTTATTTTCAAGACTAACTGACTGATTAATACCAAATTCATGTCAATCCAAGGACATGGGCAGTCAGTGTCAGATTCAGATGTCGGCTGTTTACTGCTGCTCGTTGTTAAGCCTGACACTTTAGACATCCACAGAGTCACATGACGGACAGCTTGCCAAGTAGCTTACCCTCGCACTGGCTCTCATCCCTGCGTCTCCTTTCCAGTAAAGACAGAACATCTAATCAGGGCAGCACTGTGACTTGGACTAAACTGATTCAAAATGCTGTCGCAATTCGAAAGAAAGAAGTTTATTGTGAGTGTATAAAAGTTGGAACTCTTTTCACGTAACATTAAGCCTCTTAAATCACCCTCAGGTCCACCACCACCACCCTTTGCGAATCAAGTTTCACAGGAGAGAGAAGCAGTGATTTACGTAGAGCTGACAGCATCATATTACTGACACTCACGTGCACTATTTCCCGTAATCTCCCTCTTCCTCCATCTATTACCCAGCTATCACTATCATCCCGCCCTCCTTTCTCCCCCCCAACCCCACATCTTCCCCCACGTGTGGCTAAAGATCGAAACTGTGATCTGTCAGCATCTGTAAAGTCGATAATAATTAACGTGACATTAATATGTACCTTGGTGGGAGAGTTGACATGCGCTCCTCTCTCCAACAGCTCCTCCACTAAATCCTTGTGTCCTTCCTTCGCTGCCAGATGCAGCGCATTCAGACCGTTCTGGAGAGAAAAACAAAAAGGAAACAAACAGGGCGAAGTCATTATTGCGTGACAGAAGTGGTGCAATTCTGCAGAGGTTAATGTGTAGTTGTCAAAATCACATTGTAACAATGTTATATATAATGGGAACATAAGGATCCCCCCCAAAAAATGATTGTGTGTGAAATATGCACTTAAAAACAATAAAAAATGACATGATGATGAAATAAATTCTTACAGTGGGATGATTTGCAAAAATACAAAAGAAAAGGAAAAATTATGCTTTTTTCTAAAATGCTTTGGGAGATCAACATCCAGCCAATTAATCACGAGAATGGTAAATGGACTTGTGCAGCTCTTTTCTAGTCTTCCGACCACTCAAAGCGCTTTGACACTACATGACATCATTCACCCATTCACACAACTATCTAACATTCACACCCACACGGCACAGCCTACGGGAGCAATTTTGGGGGATAGGCATCCTGCCCAAGGACATATCGACGTGGACTAGCAGAGCCGGGGTTCGAACCATCTGATTGAAGGACGACCCGCCCTCCCATTGAGCCACTGTCACCCAGAGAAGTACTGCATCAGTTACAGAAAATATGGCAGATTTGTTTTCCTCAAGGCAGGTTTACTGCGAACATTACACATCAAAGGCCTCTGATCCATCAGCCAGAGCTCCACGCTGGGAGCAGCACAAGAGGAGGAGAGCGTAAACGTTTCACAGTGACAGGCAGTCGCAGCACAGCTGATGTATTTTTCCACAAACGCGTACAGAAACACATTTCCTCTGAGACGGACACGTATGAACACACACGGAGAAGGATGATTCACCTCGTCTTCCTCTTCGTCCATTCTGCGCCGTGTCTCTCTGAAACTAAGAGAGTATCTTAAACCGTAACCTGGTTTTTAGTTCAGGTTTCCTGATCTCTTTCCGTCTTCTTTTCTTTCTTTCTTTTTATCTTCCACCTTTTTAAATGGTGTTTTAAGCGCGATTTAGAAGTGATGGAGCTCCAACCATCAACAGCGGCACTCTTCCTCCTTCCTCTACTCCCCCCACCCCCCACCCCGTCCACCCCCCGGTTTAGATCCAAGCTTCTGGGTCTCTCTGCCTTCTTCTCCCCCCCTTGCAGACTCTATCAGATGGGTTGAAGAGAAGAACTGTTCCTCCTGGCTCTGAAAGCTCTCCTGGCACTGATGTAAAAGAGGAGCCGTTATGTTGCTTACACCGCTATCATTGCCGCCTTCCTTCCCTCGCGCACGTACAACACGCATGCACACACACAAATAAGTTAACACACACTCACTCCCTCCCTCCCTCCCTCCCTCTCTCTCTCTCTCTCTCCCTCCCTCCCTCTCTCTGATTTGCCAAATGCCAAACAACTAAAAGGGGTGTCATGTTTCTGCACAGCCACAGGGGCTATGTAGAACACAACACACGTACACACAAACATGGATCAAATTTAGAAGCTGCTGAAAATGTCAACCTTTCAAAAAGAAAAAAGAAAAGTGGGCATTCATCAGAGGCCAAAGTATGTAAGCGAGTGTCTGGTCAAGTGTGTCACAGGCATGACTTTAAAAAGGGTAAAAATGAGGGCCACCATTGCATATGTATCTTAATGCAAAAAGTTCCTAAAAAAAATAAATAGAAGACGAGAAGACAATCGGTGCTGGGCCACATGGTCAACATCTTTTATCACCAGGTAGGTCATTCATATCTCTAAATAGTCTATAATAACCACAGCTATTCCTGTTAACTCCTTTGTCAATTCAGTTTTTTCTCATTTAATTAATAACTTTTCATCAATCTATCCATTTTTAGTTTGTTTTTCCAAATAATAATAGTATCATTATGTCACCATTTCACGGAACCCTGTGAAACAGAGGCAGAAGCAGCAAATCTTAAAACAACAAAATCTTCACATTTGAACATCTTGAACCAGTAAATCGTTAACATTTCTTCTGGAAAAAAAAACACACTTAAACAGTTAGTCAATCATCAAGATTGTTGTCCGTAAATCAGCTGATCGATTGACTGACTAATCCTTTCAGCAGTATATCACGGACATCACCGTCATCAGGTGATGGGTGTGGTTGCACTGAGCTGGAGATGCTCGTCATTCTCTCCCACGGAGAAATATTCATCGGGCATTTATCTTCAGCAGACTGGACTACTGTAACGGTGTGTTTACAGGTCTCTGTAAAAAGTCCGTCAGAAAGCTGCAGCTCGAGTCCTCACTAAGACCAGGAGGGTGGATCACATCACTCCAGTTCTGAGGTCTTTGCACTGGCTTCCTGTCCAACAAAGAATTGACTTTAAAATCCTGCTGTTGGTTTACAAAGCACTGAATGGTTTAGGGCCAAAATACATCTCTGATCTGCTGCTACCTTATGAACCATCCCGACCCCTCAGGTCGTCTGGGACCGGTCTACTTTCTGTTCCCAGAGTCAGAACTAAACATGGAGAAGCAGCGTTCAGTTTTTCTGCTCCACATATCTGGAACAAAGTCCCAGAAAGCTGCAGGTCTGCTGAGACCCTCAGCTCATTTAAATCAAGATTGAAGACCTTTCTGTTTGCTGCTGCCTTTAATTGAACCACATTCAATTCATATATTAATCAAGTTCCTGCATTTCTGCATTTTACTACTGCATTTTATTTCTTACACTGTTTTTTAATTGTTTTTAAATCTCCTTTTCTTTTGCCTTGTGTTTTGATGCTTTTAATGGTTTTAAGTGAAGCACTTTGAATTACCTTGTTGTTGAAATGTGCGATACAAATAAACTTGCCTTGCCTTGCCTTGTGAGGTCGCAATGCCAACGCTTCTAATGTCATCACTCCAGTAAATCATGACTTGCATTTTCACTGCGGTGCCAACAGGCGAGGGAGGAAACAACCTCCAAATGTGGGACTAGAACAGGGCTCTCAAACTCATTTACACTCCGGGCCACATCAGCATCATGTTCGCCCACAAAGGGCCGGTTGTAAATGTAACTACTCGTAACATATTGTTAAATAACTCTCTGCATTTGATTATTGTTTATTCAAGTGTAAAAATATTGTACATGCAGTTATATAAATGTAAACATATATTTAAGCACATTTCTGTTATTATAACTTAAATCCTTTGAATTTAGGGTTAATAAACCCACATTACTTTATCAAACTGTTAAAGAAAATAGCAAAGACAAATATCAAACACGTTATTACAATAGCTTTGCTCAATGCTTAAAATCCTTTCAAGGGTGCGTTTGCACAATCCCACATGAAGTATTTCACGTGTTTTAAAGCCACGTTTAAAGTAGTCTTCAATGTACTCACAATACATTTCCATGTCAAATGTACAGTAACCAGCCAAAGAGCTGCTTCTGTGACTGTGTGTTTAAGTATCTCTCATTTTGACTTTCAATCTCAGAATTTTGACTTTCTAGATATGACTTTCTATCTCATAACTTCGACTTTCTGTCTCATAATTTCGACGATGGGGATATTTTTATTATCAAGTCTAACTTACGGATTCGCGGGCCACATAAAATGACGTGGCGGGCCGGATTCGGCCGGCGGCCGGGAGTTTGAGACCCCTGGACTAGAAGCTCTTTGCTGCGGTTTGAACATTGCAAAAAAAAAGTTGCGTTTCGGCTTTAGCTGTCACTTCTGAAATGGTGGACCCACTGTCACAGCAAGAATTATGCAATCCTATTTTCGAGTTTCAATCACATCTCAACCGTTATGTATTCCAGGAGAGACCAGCAAAGCCCACAACAGACTCACACATACACGCGGCCCGTCGCATAACCGGATCCAAATCTCCTTTCCCTCTGAGCAGCAAGTGAAAGCTTCATTTAGCTAATGGAGGTCCAGCCCAACGCAGTGAATCCTGGCACTTTGTAGTGCTTCCTGGTTGAGCCACATCCAACGCAGATTAATATTCACGTCCCGTTTGATCGCTGACCTTTGTTATAATCACACGTGGTAATGAATGGTCACGTACATTTGGTGTTGTTGTTATCGGCCAAAATGTCAGAGGGGATGAATGTTGGGAGGGAAAAAAAAGAGGAAATAATGTAAATGCGTGCAGATTAAAAGAGTAATATCACTCATCGAGGATTAGCATTTGGGTAGATTAGAGGGGGAAGCCTTAAATTATGAGGACATGGAAACGAAACCGTTCGCATACACAAATACAAAGATCTTTTATTCATTTTCAATAACTAATCATACCAAACATTTGGTACAGTCTGATGAGCTAATGCCAGCACAGGGTCTCTATAAGGTAAACCCCTTCCTGTCTGAGTGAGTAAAGCTCTTTCTCCAATGCAAATCAAGCAGGAGCTTTGATAACTGACAGAGTGAGAGGATCCCAGAACACCCTCCTCCACTGGCGGAGTGAAATCTAGAGGTATCATGTATGTTTAGTGATATAATTGGTTTTTAGGGCAAGTCAATCATCTTTAAGAGACACAATATTGACTAGTTAAGGAGATTATTTTAAACTGTTTGGAATAGGAGGTAGTAAATTCAATCCAGATAGAAACCATTTAAATCGCCAGTTACTACAAACACTCGGGGGACAGAATAAAAGATAAAGAAATAGCTTCAGACAAAAAAATGGTATATCCTGATATAAAAAGGAACCAATCAAAGAAAGAATCGGTGGCGCTGTAGTTTCTGGGTTGCTTGCAGCAGTAAAATATCATCTGCATAGAAAAATAACTTGTGTTCTTTTTTGCCCGGTGGACATCTACGCCAAAGGTTCACCCATTTCATGTATGAACTACCAAACAGCGCAAATATCGCAAACTAGTTCTTACTAACAGTGTCTACACTGTAATAATAACAGCTGACTGACAAAAGTACAATTTGTACTCTGATACAAACCTTCATTTTAAAGTCACTGCAGATTAATTGATTGTTACTTCCAATTACGAGACCGCACGTTTCAGATTAAAACTATGTCATGTCTGTTGGTGTTCTGACTCTATTGACTGCAATGCTGACAGAGCTATTATAGATAATGGCTCTGTAATTGTGTGGAGTGCTTTTCCACTTTGATCCACTCATTTCCTTTGGAACAATTTTGCTGCTAATCGCAGGTAACGTGATACTTCTGAATCATCAACTAGGCCTCCTACTATCACTCTGGTGGTTGTGGAAATTAGTACCTCCTCGAAATACCATTACGGTTCAAATAGCAACACATCTGGGGCATCTGCCGCCATCAGCATGAACCACAGTGTGGTGCGTTGGAGTGGCGGGTAGAAATGTGTCCTCGGCTGCCGTCAACACAAAAACGTATGGAACTAACTTTTAAAACATGCCTGCAATACATGGACTGGACTTGTAAGAATGAGTGCATGTGTGTGTGTGTGTAAGCTTGTGCATGCATTTAAGCATGTTTAAGAAACACACGCGGGAACATGCACACATTGCTTTACATTTATGTGATGTAAATTTGAATGTGAAACGAAGAAATATGTTGGGGAATGTGTACGTTTTCAATTGTTGAATTTAACGGCAATTAAGTTTGTCAATGTGAGATCTGAGTGATGAGTTAATCGGTAAAATGAGCGACAGTTAAGTGAGCCGAGTGGTATTTATCTCCCTAATAGGTTACATCTACTGTATTACAGGATATTGACCACTCTTTCTCAGAAACCGTCACACTCACACACGAACACACGCATACACACACAGTGAGAGCATCATGGGATATAAATGAAAATGTCACTTGCATTTTTGGGCACTTGAAAAGGGCTCGAATGTTATCATCTGACAGATACTGTGAAGGGCAGGGCTCTCCTGTTGCAGGGAGGGAGTGTGTGTGTGTGTGTGTGTGTGTGTGTGTGTGAGAGAGAGAGAGACTGTATGTCTGTGAGAGAGAGAGAAAGAGACTGTGTGTGTGTGTGTGTGAGAGAGAGAGAGACTGTATGTCTGTGAGAGAGAGAGAAAGAGACTCTGTGTGTGTGTGTGTGTGTGTGTGTGTGTGTGTGTAGAGTCCCAGACCTGAATAGTCAGGCTTCGATGGTACACAAAACAAAACCCCTGGTGCCCAGGACAACAAATGGGCAGTTGCCACTTCCTGTCTGACAACCAATTACTGCCCAGTGTATAAATAGTTGCTATTAAACTGAGAATTACAAAAGGCCAATGGCAATGAGACAACATATGAGGAGACTCACGTAAGCACTATCCCCGTGCTCCTTTAAGCTACCTTGTGACTACTGTGTAAATCACATTGACATAGACAGGGCGGGGCAGGGGGGCAGCTGTACAGAGATCTAGGGGGAAGTATTTTGTACCCTCCCAAATCCCCCACTCTTCTGTGGAATGTGGGGGGGGAGGGGGGGGGGGTCAGCGCAGCTGTCAGAGGGACGTAGATACGTCGAACACAGCCGAGGTTGGAGGGAAGGGAGGCTGTGGTGTGAGGGAAGAGGAGGGGGGTGATTGTAGATGTGAGGGGCGATATGATCTCGAGGGCTTAGACTAAAGACGAAATCTTCCCATGACCTTTTGACCCTATATTGTTCTCCGATGTGTGTTGCTGCACAATACACAAAGAGCAGCGTGAGCGACAGCGGAAACAGAATCAAAGTTTCCTTACCTGGTTACAGGTGCTGATGTCTACTCCATTTTTCAGGAAGTCGAGGACTTTGTCGATGTTCCCCGCTCTGGCAGCCCGCAGGAAACTGGTGTTACTGTCAGACTGGAGGGAAGAGCACAGAGAGGAGGCTAATATCAGCAACAGGAATCCAAATGCTTTTAGGTTTTTTTGTTTCATTAATTCAGGTTTACTTCTGGTACTTTCTGGTGGAGGTGGAATGTATATAGGTCACAGTAAGGGTTAGTTCAGAACAAAGTTAGGTCAGACTGTATTAGAATGTATATGCAAACTAACGTGTATATAAACCCAGCACCTACACAAAAACAATATAAAAAACATTTACATTTTGACAGAACGTGTAGACATTTGCAATCTATATACAGATCTCATTTTCATTTCTCAATTTCATTTTTTCACCCCGCGTTATGTTTTTTGTCCGATTTTTAGGTATACATCTGCATTTTAAATCTATCTAGAAAGATAACAGGAGCTTGTTTTTATTGTCAATGACTTCCTGCTTGTGTCAATACTTTGTCTGAGTCGGCTATTCTAAATTGAACCGCCAGACATCGGCTGCACAAGCAGCTGCAACACACACACACACACACACACACACACACACACACTATGTTTTGCTGCATGTATGTGCCCACAGAATCTTAAGCGACGCACTGAATTTCTCAATAATCTTGACAGCATGTGCTCAGGGAGGATGTGTTGAAGTTGAACCTTACTACCAAAGCTGAGTGTAGTGACATCACAGTACATTTAGCTAATGGACCTTCATATACTGTATATAAAAAAAAATAAGAATGTTGAAGTAAGAAAAATAAGGGTTAAAAAAAATACATTAAAAATTATAAAATGAAAGTAAGCAGATATCTCAATATCAATAATGTAAATCTGCTTGTATACTGATGGCTACAAGTAAAAATAGATTTCATTATCAAATAATCTGGGGATTATGTTTCATCAGTTATTTATCGAAAAGATGTTGTGAAAAATGCACATCAAATTATAATTACTGTCAAATACAGTAAGACAAAATATTATATAGATTATTATATAAAATCTTTCTGTGGATTTGTCAATATTGACTAAAAATGAACAATTACGAAGTTAATACTTGACAAAATGTATGGGTCGACTATTGTGCTGCACAAATGTGACACTGCTTCTGCAAAGGACTACTGGCTGTAGTGACTCGAGAGAGTGCTGACAAGGTTTGAATCACTTTTTAGTGGCGTTAAGACGGCAACGAGTCAATCAATCGCAACCGGGTGTTAACTTGTGTCCCAAAACAAACATCAAACTCATCGTCGCATGTCTGGGCTGAGGCCCCGCCCCTGTGCAGGATCAAAGGTCAAACTTCTCACACACACTAGCAGCAGCAAAGAGATTAATACAATATGCTTCCTTCATTAAACACGTCCTCAATGTAACTGAAAACTCTCCACCTCTTACCAGCGAATCATCATCTTCTGATCCAGAGTCAGCGGCTCCGTAGCCGTCAGTGTCATGGTTTAAATCGAGGTCACTCTCAGCGGTCTTTAAAGTTTTATCTGATCCACAGGCCTTACATGTTGCTGCGTTGCCCATGGTTACTATCAAAATCAGTCAATGACTCCCCAGCTACACCTAAAGACTGGCGCCTTTCTTCGCTCACTGTATGGTGTTCTATGGTCCAATCCTTGCAGTTTCTCACTTTGCGTCCTTAGGTGAAAGCCTTTCCAGCCCACTTCCCTGACGTTTGGCCGCATCAATCAATCTTGCGATCCATTCAATTTCTCCATGCCTCCTGCCAGATCTCACTTAGTTCACTATTACCGCCACTCTTCCCTCCTCTCGGTGCCTCTTTATCCCTCGCCCAGCAAAAGACTCCTCAGTCTTGGATACCTCCGCCTATAGGCCCAGTCCTGCCTACTATTCCTCCAGCTCTCCCTGACCCCTCGCTGCCTCTCCCGCCTTGGCTATTTTTACCTCCCCAGACCCTCTCTCCAAAGAAGACCACAACCCCTTTGCTGTGAGTACCCGGGGTTGGAGTCCATGACAGCTGGGTTTGAGGCGGAATGGAAGTTGAGCCCGAACACAGTACTCAGATCACCTTACACGGACCTCTGAAAACATTGTTCATCATTGGGAGAATGTAAAACAAATGTGTCGAGATGCCTGATACTGGTTCATACTTTGGATGACAAGTGTATACGCCTCTTCAGATTATAATAAAGATGCACATCATCACAGACTTGCAAGCGTGTATGTTTAGTAATGGTCCGTCTATGTTTGCGGGATGTTTTTTCATCACGTCACGTCTGCTTTCGCTGTCTCGTTGGGCACTCTGCCAAGACAACGCACACACAAGCATGAGATTGGCTTGATTGAGAACCAGCTGTAATCTCTGCATCGCTAAATGGATGGATTATAAACTGTAGTGTTCAACTCAGTATCACAAATATCTCATTAGCAACTGCAATGTATTTGTACATGAGGCCACTAATGGTATTTTGTTACTATTGTCACGGCCTGCATGATGGCTCTAAGCACACACACAATATATATTTGATTGGGGCAAGTGTTAGTGTTAAGCGCAGAGTCGATCCAAATTAAGAGTGTGCGTCTTTCACTCAAATTTAAGCCACTTGATCTCTTCGGAGGTCATTTCCTCTCGAAAGACTGACTATTACCAACTACTCACAAAGGTGTTGAGAAGATTAGACGCTGCTTTCCCAACGATTAGCTGTACATCTGATTGGCTGGCAGGCATCAGTTAGAATGTTGCTTTAACTCTTTAATGGAACTTCACGTGAGGTGATGTGCTGTACAAAGTGATGACTTAAAAAGGGACAGTTCACCCCAAAAACTATTTTCTGATATTCTTTCCTCCATAAAGCTTCTCACAGCAAGGTCTGTTGACTGAGTAACCGGGTCACGAGTTATTTTACGAGACATTGCCGTTTTTCAAATGCATTTCTTCTTTTGCCTCTTTGAGCACCACAAGGCGAGTGCCATATAGTCCCGTCATATAAGATAGAAGGCAGACATCTTGACGGACGTTATCTCGGCAATTCACACCAAAACAATCTAGATTGATAAATAGCACTACAAATAAGAGAGGAAATATGTGTGTTTGATTTTGGGTTGAACTGTCCCTTTAAGGTTTGAGGCACAGTATTGAGCGTAGGTCACTTGTGTTTTGGGAGCATCGAACAGACAATCACTTTAATTATGTGCGTGGAAAACGGGAAGAAAGTAGACTTGAAGTTAAATAATATTTAATATTTGTATTATATTACATTGAAACTAATAATTAATAGACTCGGCGCAGCATTGCTTTGACTCCACTGTGTCCAACACTTTCTTTTCTTCAATCTCCATGACTTTGTCCTTTATACCAACATATTATTGTATCTCAAATATTTTACCAAAAGGTCGTATACCAAAGTCTGATACCACCAGCATGTGACCTCCCTCTGAGCCTTTGTCACATCTGTGATCTACTCCATCATCATCATCATCCATCTCACTCACAGTAAATGATAAATCATCTGGGAGGACGGGAGGACAGCAGCACAGCAGCCGACTGGACGGTCAACCACATCCACATCTGGGCAACCCCCCCTACAGACCCTCTCTCACACACACACACAATGCCCGACCACCAATGCTTGCTGTATAATCTTAAGCCCACAAGAGCATGTGCGGTTAAAAGATGGTGAGAAGCACGAAACATGACACAAACTTGCGAGTGTGATTTTGTCAGAGGATTGTGTATTGTGAGTGCTTTACCTGCCGCCTTCGCTCGGCTTTCTCTCGCTGCCGTCTCCTCCTCTCCCTGGCTTTCTGTAGAGCTCTGTACTCGGGATTTGCTTCGAGCTCGCGGGCTTTCTTCAGGTGTGACGCAGCGTGGGCCATGACGTCACCTTTCTACCTCTTTCCCTCTCTCAAAAAAAACCCAAACGTTTCACTCTGTGCTAAAGTTTCACGTTGTTGACGATCAAAACTGTGTTTGATTGTATGAATTAAAAAAAGAATAATTAAGCCTCGTGCAGTGTAAACACTTGCTAAGCTACATTCAAAAAGTAACTTTTTGGTACCGGTGTTGTAAATAGTTAAAAGAAATCCTCCTGACCTGAAGAAAAAATCCCCCAAAATCATGAATTGGCTCTGAAAATGATCCCGTTCAGTCTTCTCTCCTCTTAGGAGAAAGATCAGGAGGAGAATCAGCCCTTTGTCCCTCCGCATCAAGCCAGGAAGCAGCTACTGGATTTCCACATTCTCACACAAAATCACAAAATCACAAGGTCCACACGTCCATAGATGCTAATTGAAAATCAAACATTCACACTTGTGTGCGCCAAGTATGAGAGAGTAAGATGATGACTGAAAAGAGTTGCTGAATGATGAGTCAGACCCATCCGCTTACTCCCTACATGACCCAACACACACACACACACACACACACACACACACACACACACACACACACACACACACACACACACACACACACACACACACACACACACACACACACACACACACACACACACACACACACAGGGAATGACCCAGTCCAGATGTTAAGTGAAAACCCTACTCTACTCCATGTGAACAGATGTGGCTACAAAAGCATGTTGGTGTGTGTGTGTGTGTGTGCAGACGGGTGTCAAGGTCTCCCCTCTGTCATTGCGGCTAATGTCAGGAGTTTGAAATTTCAGCACCAGGGACAGGGGCACTATCTCACACCTCTATTTCCGTTCACACATTTTGGCCTGATGTGTTGTCACGGGCTCAGTCACCAACAATAACAACATCAGCGACGGACGGGACAGATCTGCTGAATCACTCCACACTGTGAACGCTGTCGAACAATGCTCCACCCTGGTCCGCACACAGCCTCGCGGCCATTATGATGCTGTTTGAACGTTTCTGTGGATGAACTCCTCTGGCACCCTCTGCTGGGGAGGATAAGGCCAAAGATCTTTGATCAATAGATAGAAGGAATAATACAACAATATTTTGGTGATAACTGTAAAAAAAAGAAAGAAAAATTGAGAGAAGGACCCACTTTCTACTTCTGATTTCTTTGGATCATTGTTCTATGATAGCGACATTCACAACAACAACAAAAATCGTTTCCAGGATTGTTAATCAATTTTAAAAAATTATGAATATTAAATCAAGATTAAATATATTTTGTACGGTGTATTTGTATACATTGAATTCATGAAAGAATTTTCCTTTCTTTTTACTCGGGCCTCCTCACATTGTTACCAAGCACAGCAGAGCTTTCAAAAGGTGACTACAACAGAGTCTTGAAATGACTCGCTATCGAGTCTATACGAGCCCATGGATTATCTGTACTGCATGTCCAAGTCCTTCAATACATTTTGAAGTTGTCCTTTTGAGTTTTATGGCTTGCTTCCTACACAAATCAAAAACAATTCGCGCAGAAAAGCTCCCCCATAACAGAGTATAAACTGTACAATGCATGCCAATCTACTCTTCTAAAAGTGACAACCGCTGTACACTGTATACTTCTAGAGTTTCAGCTACAACAGACAAAATCGATATGCTTATTGATCAGCGTTAGTTGAGCCTGAAACAGTGTTCTTCCAGTCATTTTGTTATTGCTGTGTGTGTGCACATTATGTCTTTATTAATACTATTCCACCAACTTTTCAGTGTATATGCATCAGCAATGACCTGCATTGATCCCTTCCATCACTCATGCAAGATAACGAGGAGAATACATTACACCAAATAAGTGTGTCTGTGTGTGTGTGTGTGTGTGTGTGTCCATTTAGGAGTCGGATTACATTGAGAGGGCGCTCCATAGAGAGCTGATGTGGGCTCTTGTTTCTATTGTTTTAGTGGACCTCGTTGATGGGGAGGGGTTAATGGTCTTCTTTTCATTTTATAGATCCAAAGGCTGTTATATGGTCCCATTAGGACCCGTGCTTCAAACTGACACTGGATGTGTACGGTATGCAGGTCTGGTGTGTGCGCTACCATCTGCTTCATGTTTATTATATGCAAAAAAGAGATGATTGCAGCTTGAGAGATACGTTCATGTTCACTCTTTGTGACAACACATAATGCGATACGTCTGTATTCAGCGCTTGGTCTCATCTCCAGTATCAAGCAAAGGAACTGTAACTTATAAATGTTCACTGTGATGGACTGCCTATTCGCAACTTGATTTATCTCATATCATACTCATCATGAACTTAAATGAACTGAATGAAGTAGCTGCCTGTGTGGGAGAACTGCATTATTCGTTGGAACACAATTAGCTGTAATGGAAAGAACATCATTCGCCACTGGTGTGTTTCTCTAACTCGGGGGGAAGTAACTGAATGCACACAATAATGTGTGCAATAATCACCATGTCCTTATTATGAGAAAAACAAGGTTTTTATTGAAATGTGGCGATGCACGTTGACGATATGGATGGAATAATATCACAGACCAGTTGGATATTGAACATTTGGATGTAGTGTGAAACGAATGTTGACGTGGCAATCTCGAAAATGTTGGTTTGAATAACTAAACAAAAGTCTTGCAATATTTTTATATTTGCAATATTACTAAATAGGCACCTGTGGAGACATTTGTGTCAAAAATGCTTTATTACAGTTTTTCTCCATTGTAAGTATGGAATTTGGGACCCAGTCCAAGACTCCTGACTCTTTTCACTCAAATAGAAGTTCTAAATCAACCAGGATTGAAATACCGTACACATCCAGTGTCAGTTTGAAGGACTGGACCCCTAACCTCAACGTTGATATGGCAAACGTATTAACAAGAACATCAACAACGGCACTTATTGACAAGTAAGATTGCCGACCGCTGCTCTAACTCATCTCTGCGCTCCTTGGAGCCACTACCTTATTTGTTTTCGTGGTATTTCTATGGTGCTGTTGTTGTTTATTATTTGTCGGCCTGCTAATGGAGCCATATTGCTGACTCGTGGAGTTCTGCCAGTGATGAGTGTCTGGCAGCATATAATGCATCGGAGATTTAATGCATTCGATTTCTAGAAGCCCATGCATTTTTTATGACCACAATTTTCAAACCCACCCTGCTCCACTCCGAGAAACGCTAGTTTGCATTCGTGCTTACATCTGTTCGGTTTAAGTGATGCATTAGGCCTCTGTTAACCTGGTAAGCAAGTGTGTGAGAAACAGATCTTCCTGGAAGTAACACAGCCGGAGGCCTAAATCCAGAGTGCTTCACCAACAACCACTGGACTAGAGGGAAATACAGTGGGCTGGAAGGTCAAAGCCAAAGAGACCCAGCCACCTCCCACGCTTTCATTTTCCATCTCCATCAACACAAGTGCATCGCTGAATGAGTTTGGCTAAAGGCCACGAGATGCTGGCCAAGAAAACTCTCGCACAGGACTTCTCACAAGCTCCACTACACATTGTCTTCTGGAGAAAGTTCAGGTCTGAATAGTTAAGTGAACTGAGAAGTTACAGAGACGTCAAAGCCTAAAAGAATAGTTCCAAGGAACAGCGGCATAACCCCCCGTAAATCCACAACTCGTCCTTTTTTACATTTCAGTCTTAGCTTGGATTAAACAAACAAAGGGCAGTGGTTACTTTTTGAACATACATGCTCGTAGGTGTATTTTGAAGCTTTGGAGATTGTTTCCCATATGCTTCCCATCTCTAAGCTACGCTAATAAACTGTAGGCTCCAGCTCAATGCTTGAGACAAAAACAGGAGGTCTGCAGCGCCTGGTGCACGCGCACGCACGCGCGCACACACACACACACACACACACACGCACACACAGCTCATCCTTTCCCTTCAGGATATTGATTCTAAACTGCAGTGGAACCCTGCATCATGTGACTGTAACATGAGAAAATGAACAATGCAGTTTTACTCCCTGTTTGATGCCAAAAAACATCATGTTTTTATATTCTAAATCTAATTCTAACACACAGATAGTTTCCAGTTGAAGCAGTTCTTAATGCAAGTGGTGAGTTTGTGCTTGGACGGCAGTTGAAGAGAAGAAAAGAGGAGTCTAAACAGAAAGACTTTACAAGTAGAGTTGCAGAAATCTTTCTGTTTAGACTCCTCTACAAACAATAGATGAGGAATAGGAATAACGACTGAGTCTAAATATGGGTAATGTCGAAATTGGTGGTCTGTAAATGACGTCTGCCTTGCTTGTGAAGAGCGAAAGAAAACACTGAGCAGGGACGGTAAGGGGCCGGCTCACTGCACGATTAAAATGTCAAGTCATAGAGCATCTTTTACTGCTCGAGAAAGGTCAGAACCATAAAGTACACAACGCACAGACACAGTCTCCCGTTTCTCTTAAAACCAAATCACACAGAGACAAATCTAATAGCGAGTGGGCCAAGCAGGCCGTTAAGAGTCCAGATCGAACCACACCCAACTGTGTAGGAAGTGTAGGAACGGGAGGGGGGGGGGGGGGGGGGGGGATGGAATGAGAAGGGATGGAAAAAAGGATGCACTGACGGGACGTATAACCTTGATGCAGTCACATTAGACTGCCCAGAGAGTAAGACGACTGGAGGGAGGGAGGGACCACGCCCTGTGGCAAACATCTGATTCCCCACCTGCTCCAATCAGCCCTCGGTGTTGCTGCTACACGAGCGACCCCCCCTTCCCCAGCCCTCCAGGGCAGACGGCAGCGCCACTTTAACTGATTACCTTTTTGCTACATTACGCCACAGCCTTCAACATGAGGACTCGAGAATAATCTAGAAATGCAGGGTAAGCAGCCGGGTACGTCCGTAACTTCAGGTTTATGGAGGTGTCGGTATGATGTGAATGGCCGTCATACTAATTAACGGCTTTCCCTTTCCCTTTTTTTTTTTCATCTTTGAAGTGCTACCCAAGTCCCTCGGGAAGAGGTGACGTCAGTTTGCAGTTCCTGTTAATGAGATATGAGAGAGAGAGAGAGAGAGAGAGAGAGAGAGAGAGAGAGAGAGAGAGAGAGAGACCCCTGGAAAATAAACTACCATATTCCAGTCGAGCTGCTGTCCCACTGCAGATGCTATCGATGCTGAGTGACATCAATACCCTGGTATCAGTGTGTGTTACAGACATCAGAAGGAAGTAGGAAGTTTGTGAAGAAGCCTTTCATTTACTGGAGCACAGGAGCAGTTTTTCAGGCCGTAAGGATCCCGTAGATGTGCATGCAGAATTCGACACAAATGACTCTTTAACCGAATTGACTAAAAGCAACCTAACTTGATATCTGACTTTTCTGAATCTCCAGACCACGTCGCTGAGAGCCACAGGCCTCGAACGCTGCATGCAGTTGCAATCCTTTCTGTTTTACCCACTCCGACCCACTGCTGCTCACGTCCTGAAACATTGTGCAGAAAATGTAGTTCCAGCCGACCGCTGATCTCATCCAGCGTCAGATGACAGCGGCAACTGAGGCAGAAACGGATTTCGTCTCCGAGTCGAATTTGCGATGAATAATGAAGAGTGTGACCTAAAATTCGTACCAGAATGCTGAGTGATGCTGTCGGATGCCGAGAGAGAGAGAGAGAAATAACCCGGCAGTGAATTAGTCAGAGAGACCGACATAGAAAAACACAGAGAGAGAGAGAGAGAGAGAGAGAGAGAATAATCCAGTATAAACATTTCATTAGCGGTCACACTTTTTCCATTCCGTTTTGGGCAAAAAACCAAACATGACGACATGATAAAAGTAACCCGAATCCCAGATTTACATCTAATAAGAGTACATGGTGGTTTTAAAAGGTAAACTGCACTCTTCTAATTCACCAACTGCAGGAGTTTAACAATTGCATGGCAGCATCTTCCCTCGGCATGTGGCGGAAAAAACGGTCTGCAGTTTTGCAGGCATAATGTGTTTGTGCGCGTTCGTCTCCTTGCAGTGCCGCACACCATGCCATTTTATGACAGCGCAGCAGAAATCCCCGGTGTGTTTTTTCTGCGAGAAAAGCCTTCGCTTAGTCAACTCAAAGATGGTGAGAGACGACGAAGAGAGAGAGGAGAGGAGAGGAGAGGAGAGGAGGAGAGGAGAGGAAGGTTAAGGAGCTGACGAGAGCTGGAAAGCACATTCACATGAAGATGTTTGAGCTGCGCTTCTGAGAAGTCCATTGATCGGCCACCACGCCCTCCTCTCTCTCTCCCCCTCTTTCTGACGGGAAACACAGTTACAAGGCCGTAATGAATAATTAACGTCTAAATGCCTCCCACTGCCCTCAGTCCAAAAAAACAGCTGCCCTCTGTATAGAGCAAAGGATGCATCTTAAGGAGAACATCCTCCTACACCCTTCCTCTCCTGAGGATGCATTTCAATAATCTAGCTTGTGTTCATGATGTCCTGCAGCTGTGGGCCAGTTAATGCAGTAACATCTAGGAATTGCTTGCTCTCTCTTCAGGTTTTTTTGTCACTCTTTGCCTTTGTTCTTTGAATGAACGGGCTTTCACCTTAACGAGCAAAGCTCAACTGTGGCAAAGATGGCGCTGATGACGAACTATGACTCATCGAGTGATGCAATCTCTGCCCTTCAAACATCCGTCGGGGTGCAATAGGGCAGTGGGGGAGATGGTGTCAGATGTATATGGGCCGTACGTACTCGTTATGAGGTATATCATGACGGGCATAGAGGGACAGGGCAGGATACAGTGTCGGGACGCCGTTTGTACCCAAATATAGACGTGCTGATGGTCCATATGGATTTTGGATCCGCGACAGGAATACCAATGCTTTTCTCAAGCACCCTATCACCATTACACAGAATGGAAAACCCATAGATAACGTCATGTGACTCGTTGCTGGTATATTGCATCAGAGGCGGTTGACAGAGTGGCCCCTTGGTATTTGGAGGCTGAGATTATCACGCCAAATATGGTCCCTCTCTTGAGGTGGATAGACATGGTTCAGAACAACAGAGAGATGATCAAAGCTGCAATGATTCGTTGAATAATCAATTAATTGATCAATAGAGAAACTGTATTATTTTTGACAATCAAATAGTTCTTAAAGCAGAAATGCCAAGAATTTGCTGGTTCCAGCGACTTAAATGTGAGGATTTGCCACTTCTCTCACCTTTATATCATCGAATATCAAATATCATTGGGTTTTAAACTGTGAATTGAAGAAAACAAGACATTTGAGGAACAACTAGACAAATAATTGATTCATTGAGAAAATAATCTGCAAATGAATTGAAAATGAAAACAATATGTGATGTGGTGGTTCACTTTCACACTATGATCTGTAGCTTTAGCTTCTAGCGTTATCTTTTCAACCTGTTTTCATTGCTGAATCAGTTTGACATCTCCTGGATATTATAACCCCTTCTGTCTGCTTCTGTTTTTCCAAAAACTCTGATAATATTTATGCAGGACCTGCAGTTAGTGACAGTGTGGGCTCCAGCTCTAAAGGTTTGATGGAGTAGCAGCGGGGAGGGGGGCGGGGCTTAGCCAAGGGTCAATTATTTGATGAGTCAATTCAGTACAAAAACAAAAGTTTTGATCATCAACTAATTATCTAAGTCACACTAAACTTGCTCGTAAATTGTACGTCTTTGGGTGCGGGAGTCTTGGTAAGACAAAACATGTCAGCACCGAACATCCCGTACACCGCAACAAATTCTCAGCAACTACTTTTTGGGTCATTTCGGTGAGTGTTCCTGGTGATGATGTTGCTGCTATATCGAGGGTGGGATTGCTGACATGTCTTGCTCAATCACTGTCTAACTACAGCACACAACGATGCAGCACCAAGCAGGTATTTCACAGGAAACCAGGATTCATTCTTAATGGCATTTGGTCAGTGGAGGTACTGGAGTGGTTGACTTGCGGCCATTCACAGGTCTATTTGTGTAAAGCACTTCTAATCAGACGAGTGCTCTAACAGCTCTCGTAAATACAGCTGTGCAATGTCGTATGTGTGGTTGTGTTCGGGTGTTAGCACATGTATACAGCCTGAATAACTGTGCCCAATGTGAATTGGTCAAACACTCCTATTGGACATCATGCATGGGAAGACAGCTATGGTTATGAGTCTGTGTGTGTGTGGCTGTTCAGAGGTAATGTAATGAAGGCCGTGGCTCCATTAGGACTCCCTTCCTGCAGAATCCCATCATACCACTCCCAGTGGACAAAGACAGACAGACAGACAGACAGGCAGACCCGGAGAGGCAGGAGAGACACAGACACAGTCAGAGAAGCACAAAAGAGAGGGATGAAAACGTCCATGCTGCAGTGAAATCTGACCTCCTGGCACATCGTGATCTTAGTGTAAGGACCACGTGGGAGGATGCAGGGAGGGAGGTGTTTAGGAGGGAAATGAGAGATAAACAGGAGTGACAGACCAGTCACACCCCCAGTTGAAGGCAGTGAGAGGAAATGAGGCTCTATAGAGGAGGAAAGATGGATGGCGAGCTGAAAAGAAAGTGGGGAAGGAATGTGGTGAAGAAAAGGCAGGAAAAGCTGTAAAATGAAGGGAGAGAGGGGATGACAATGAAAAGAGTTCTGCCCACAGAAGGTGGGTGCAATTGTTGCCCAGCATTGCTAGCATGTCTCAACTGATGCCTGGAGGTGGAAAGATTTCAATTACCATTATCAGACTGCAGTGGACATTAAATCCAGTCCTGAAATGACCTCGGAAAACTGAGCTCTCTTAAGTATCCACTCTTCAGCCACAGGAAAGTGGACTGGCACAGGCAGAGGGGCTGGCAAATTATGACGCAGTCTCTTTATTGTTCAGATGGAGGAGAAAGCACACTGCGGGGAAGCAATCGCTCAGCACCAGCCCAGAGCGGAGTGTAAATACCCAGTGACACGGGTTCAGTGAGCACACTGGCATGGACTCGCAGACACTTGGCTTGAAACGAGCTATTTTTCTCCGGGACTATCACAACAGAAGACGGGCGGTATTTTTAGGCCTGCAAGTAAGAGCCTCGCATCACTTTGCGTCCGTTTGTCATGTTCTCTTGTTGCCTGACATGCGTAGATCTGTTGTTGCTGTATTGAGCACTGTCTCAACTTAAGCTTTATCAGGTGTATTCCACAAGAAGTTTCACTTACCGATCAGTTCATGTTTTTTCTCCATCACAGAGCGCCCGTCAGCTTACACAATCACTTCCCCCCCAAACCACAAAGAAACACCAGTTATTTGCAAAGATTGTGAGGTATTCAGTGGACATACATCTGGTCCAACACTATACTACACAATGGAGTTGAATAGAATTCAGTTTGTGCTTGACGAAGCATTGAAAAGGCCATTTGAAAAACTCAACAACATTGGGTCTTCCTGGGAACATCGTCCTGTTTACTCATATTGCTGTGAACGATTTTCATTGTGAGGTGTTTTCTGTCACAGGTGGGAAAAAGTTAAAGGCTATCCCAAGAAACCAGGTTATTGTTTGTAGAAAGACCCTTTCTGTTGAACCTTTTTTATTGTGTTCAACAAATAAAACCCAAACTATCTACAGGGCTAGATGCAACTACACACTCAGAAGAAGATAGAGACAGTCTACCTTTTGGAGTACAACACCATTACTTTAAAAAGGAACAATAATGTCACATGTGCAATCAAAAAGTACCTTTAAAGCTCTGTTAATCAATAACAATGAACAAAATGACTACATGTAAAGGGGAAAGGGGTAACACACAGTGGTGGACCCACGGAAACCCAGCTCTGAAAGCCAGCTCTCTTCGCCTCTTAGCTCATTGCTGTAGTTTTGCTTTTACGCAAATGTACTTGAATCTCATTGCTTTCATTAACCCGAATTCCTACAAAAAGCCCTGAGAAAAGCATCTCACGCTGCCTTCCCAGCACCGAACCTCAGACTGGAGACTGAGCAGCAGCCAGCTGGTGAAGAAAATCAAACATGTAAACACAGATATTTCTCCACAGGAGCTGGAGGAGACCCAAACTAGAGCTAAAAGGAGAGTGCATATTGACTTATTATTATTGACTTACAATTGTCAAATAGCCAGAAACATGACTGCAAATACTGTATATGGTTATGTTGCTCTGGCCGTTTAACAGTTACAAGCAGCAGGTTTCACATTCTAGCTGCCAAAAGAAAGAAAGCTTTAATCTAAGAGGTAAACAGGACGCCTTCAAGCAAAAGAGCAACTGGGCGTCCATGTCTGAAAGCTGCCGAAGAAAAGATCCCAGCCGAGGAGACGTGCATATCCAAGTTCAGCCGACGTGATATACTGGTACTATAACGGCATACGTGTGGATGCAGATCTCAGTTGGTGTAATAGTTTGTGTGCAAAGATTACCTTTAAATGTGATTTATTTGACTGGTTTAGCCTCCAAAAAACGTGTTCACATTGAACAGAAATGATGAACTTTTGGAAATGAAGGAGATGTCTCTTTCATTATAAAGCACATCAATATAGTTCAAAGATGACCAATCTGCCTTTTGTGTATGTTAAGAACACACCAAACAAAAGGACAGTAACGACACCTGTTTAAGCAGTGCCGCTTTACTCAACGCTGAAAAAACACAAAAATCTCCTGATTGCATCAAAGTGTGTGAGCTCAAAGGCCCCACCCTAACCGTGGAACACTACAGTGTGTCTCTAATGTGTGCGTCCACTAGTGTGTGTATGTGTTGCACTACAGTCCATTACTGAAATCACATTAGCCTCGGGGAGTGCACTGAGACAGGAAATGACCATCCACCATCTATCTCCTGACTCACTGTCAGTGAACACACACACACACACACACACACACACACACACACATTACACGATCAGATCTATAGATGGACAACACTTCACATTCATTTTCTTTCTGTACGTCATACATTCATGAAAACAGACTCATCGATATCAATGAGATAGTTTGTAGCAAAACACATACACATGTGATGAAGTTGTTTTGGAGACACGAAAAGGAGAGGACAGGAGGAGGAAGAAGCTGCCCGGTAATATCAGAATGTCAGTCCACACAAGGGCAGACAGAAGAAACCAGCCCAGCCCAGGAGTGGCCTGAGAGAGCAGATAGTGGACACACACACACACACACACACACACACACACACACACACACACACACACACACTCTCTCTCTCTCTCTCGCTCTACCCTGCAATGTATTATGCTGAAAGAGAACCACACGCATGCAGGCAGACTTTACATGCAATGTGTGAACATGCGAGCTATTACTGACAGCTATTAAACTACACATGTATGCCTGCTAAAAATCAGCCCAGTATTCAGAACTAGACTACTCATTTGCAATATGTCATGTTTTGTGGAGGCTGCTCACCCTCTGACCAGGAAAGCGTAACATGGTCCATGTAAACAGTGAGCCTCCATAAGGTATAGACAGGCCTGTGAAGTTGTAAACACTCCTCACTGCAGCCTGTATTAGTGACAGTGCAAGTCTGGCCTATTTGGGTATTATCACACTCCCAATGACTCTAAGTCTCTTATCAAAACAGATGGAATTGGCCCTGCTCGCTCATTTTAGTGAGCGAGCTATTTCAGACAAAATCCGATGAAATCTGTCAGAAAACCCGGATCTGATGTGCTAAAAATAAAGCACGGCAACGCCTTTGACCTGCTCTTCCCCTAAACGGACGCCCAGCATCAGCAGCAGCGGTTCGGGCTGACTGACTGGGCCAGTCCGATGCGGGAGAGCGGGCTGCGGACAGACACCCACCTGCCGTATGCGGTTCTGGTGCAGCGGTGGTGGAGGTCCACCCTCCGGGGACGTGTTGCTCGAAGAGGCCATTTTCAAGTCGCGTTCGGAGCCGCCGCCCCTGGAGAGACTTCCTTCGGGGCTACTTGCCATTCTGTCTCGGGCTGGAGGCACCGCGGTCAGTGAGGGTGCAAGGTGGATCTCTTGCGGCGGGGGGGGGCCTCAGAATCCACAAGGCTCGGCGGGGCCCGGGATCATTCTGCGGCGTCACACACACACACACACAGTCCTGTTATGAAACGTGATAAAATATAGCGCTGTGATTCTTCCAGATTGTCAAACCGAAACGAGCGCTCCCTCTCCGTTCAAGGGATGCTCCCGGTGGAGTGTTGCTGTAGCCTGCGCGCGCGTGTGTGTGTTTATGTGTGGTGACGCGAGCGCGCCTCAAATGCGCTTCCCCGAAACTCCGCAGGATCACTGCTGCCTTCAAGGACAGTCGGAAACTTTGGAAACACACCTTGGTTAGGGCGATGAATCTGAAAAACTGTATTTTCTGTAACCGGGCGAGGACAAGCAGATGTCTTCATGATTTATTGATCGTATGTGACTAGTTAGTTATAGCGTCGCAATTGTTTTTACTTTTTATCTCCATATAGTGGTGTTGTTTTTAAAATAGACCCTACACCACTTAAAACAGGGATTATACCACCGCAGCATATGTACTTATATTTTACTACCACTGAGAATTGTAGCGCAATCCACTTTATCCCTATAAAAAAAAATACCTGTAACAAGACATTTTGTGATTGGACCATTTCTTATCAACGGCACGTGAATGCACCGTGAAGCAGCATTGCGCTCCTGTTTTTGCGTGGGGGTCGACAGGGCAAAATCAATAACAATCTGTCTTGGAGACATTTGAAAGCCAGGCATCACTGGAGTGGAGGAGGGCGTGGAGGAAGAGGGGGTGTAATACATCATGTTAGACAGACGACAACATAAAAAAAACGCGTGTCACTGTTTCGAGACTTCAGGTTGACAAGTCAGATATTATCTTTGTTTACCTAAATGGCAGAATAAAATATGAAAATATGGAAATAAGAGTCGATTTGATGTTCAGCAAATGTTATCTGTTGAATAACTCATTTCGCATTCATTTGTTTAATCGAAAAGTATCTGTGTTAAAGAGACTGACTTTTAATGGGTGTGGCCTTGTCTTAGACAAATCTGGATTCATGACTGCTCATTCCAACAGGAAGAAACTTTTGCCTCCAACCAAGCTCTTTTGTTAATATAACCTAACAGGAATGTGTCCGATTCAGAGTAATGTACAGAGTGCTGAGGCCACATTCTGAAATTTGAAATAGCAACAAAAAGCATTCCCTTCGGACACATCTTCTCGTGTCAGTCGTAAATCATCTCATTCGTCCAGGAATGTGACAGATGTATATTTTAAATGGTTAGAACAGAAATATTAGATGCGAAGACTTTATCACGCCACAGGGTACTCCTCCTTTATCAGTGAACATCCGGGGAATGGACATTGAGATGGAGAGATCCTATAAGTACCTGGGTGTTCAACTGAACAATAAACTGGACAGACGATGATACAAACGCACTATTCAAAAAGAGACAGAGCAGACTCTTATCGGGTGAGGACAGGAAAGACTATTCGGAGTGCAGGCAGCACTCCTGAAGAGAGACAGAGTTCAGTCTGAGACTGAACAGACTGTCCTGGGACGCCCACTGGATCCAGTGGAAGTAGTGGGAGAGAGGATAATGATGGCTAAGCTATATCATCCCTGACGCACAACCAACAGTGCTCCAAGTACACCACACAGAACATATAGGAAACTATTCATTCATGTGAAATATCAATGTACATATGTGCAATACAAACACTTACCTCATATGTGCAATAACACGTATTATATTGTACTTTTAGCTTTTGTCTTTTATTCATTATACATTTACTGACTATTTATTGTACCGTTTTTTACTGTTGTTGCACTGTCCACTTTGTTGCTGTAATCCTGCAAATTTCCCTGCTGTAGGACTAATAAAGGATTATCATATTTAATCTTATACTTCTATATGCAGCAATGCCCTCTGCTTCCACTGCATGGGATCACACTCCAAACACAATTCTATCCTACAAGTCACGATTCATGAGATTCCCCGTCATGCCAGTGGTCGGACTAATTGTAAAAAAGTACAAATTTAAAAAAAAAAAGGGACAGCAATACACCCGGAAAACAAAAATCAGACAGGTAAATATATAAAAATACTTTATTAGACATCTACCTTTTACAAACAAGTTTATCATTGAACTGGTTCCAATCAATGACAGCAGCACCAAAACCACCAAGAAACAATAACAATAACAAACAGACAGACAAGGAGACATGGTGGGAAAAGCTTATAAGAACTCGAGCTGGAGTGTACGTCTTTTTCTTCTTCTTTCTCTTTTATTGTGCGGAGAGTTGGTCCAGGTTGTCGTTGCTGCGGCTGGAGAGGTGGGCCTCCAGAATTTCCCCGAACAGATTGCGGTTCAGGAGGCTGTAGGCCATGGGCAGAAGCTGCCTGATAACCTTGTGGAAATACTGGGGAGAGTCAGGAAACAAACAGGATTAATAATGCAACAATGCATTTCTTTCAACTACAACCTTAGTGGTCGCAACATTCAGGCCTTTACACTGCTTAAAGGGAGTGGGGCCCTAGCCTAAATCCCACTGTGCTCAGATTTATCCTGTGACCCACTGGAGGGGTGCAGACCCCGAAACAAAGCTATGGGGCAGTGCTTCCAAAGGGATTGGAAGACTCACGTGGGATCCGAAACAGAAGAGGTCCATTCCTAGTTCATATCCCATGCCGTAGTCACACTCGTCGTTGGCAAACTGAACAAAAGTGACCATCTCCTGGAGAGGTCCAAAGGCTTTGACGCGCTCTTCGTCGTTCCGGGCCTCAGCGATGGCCTTGAGGATCTTCTTGAGGCCAGCTGGATATAGAGGATAAAATAACTATCAAGTAATCACTCACAGGGCACTTACCTGGAATTAAACACGCTTTTCAAGACTTTCAAACGTAAAGGTTTAATACTATTTATTCACTGTGTACGAGCTCACCATCCGTTTCTGGTAGTTCTCTGTATCCGACATCGTTCTTGTCTACAGGTACGACGATGCCGGCACCGTGGAACGTCTTGGTGACCACCTATTGGTGTGACAAGAGATTTCCTGCTAGTGTCAACTTGGAGCACAACACGGTGGTCAGACATTTTTGTTTTGTTTTGTATATACAACCACTTTAAAATGATTTACCCTCATTAAGTGAAATCACAGTAAGTTTATCCTCTGTGACTGTACCAAGGAGACTCCTTGAAAGCAATATAGACTGTTCTGAAAATGCTACGGGTTTAACTTGTAGTAAACATAACTGTATAGTATTGACTCGATACGCTGCAGTGGCTTAAATGTACAGTTCAAGGGACAAAGCAACACGTGAGTTAGGATTGTTTTAAGTGAGTTCTTAAAACAATAGATGGTGGATAAAAGCTCTGTTTTTGCTCCCTTGTGTGAGTCACCTTCTTGTCCCTCTGCTTCATGGCTTTGGTCTTCTGCTCCAGGGACAAGCCCAGAGTCTCTGCCCTGTCTCTCAGCTGTGCCTCCAAGCTGTCCAAGGCGTCTCCGGCAGCTTTCTTGCTGCCCCTCTCTTTCCTCCTCCTCAACAGATACAGGCTGATGGAACAGTGCGGAAGTCGACATGCATGGAAGAGGAAAGAATCAAAAGAAGACAAATGCAGACATAATAAGGCATATTATCACAATAGGTCATCACCTTTTATGATCACTGATCTGAGCAAGCATTTAGCGTGTGACAGTTTTTGCGTGGCATCCATATCTGCATGTGTAAATCTGTCTTTTGACATAATACAATTATTTCTGGAACGCTTACTCACCATTTGCTACTGGTGAGAAATGAAAAGTGTAGTGTCAGTGTACTGTAAAAATTGAAACGGAACTCGAAATGCCAGATGGATAAAATGCCCTCTACTTTTTTTTAATGACTGACACGGATCATACTCTAATGTCAAACATTCTACAGTTTCTCATATTGAAATTGAAACTTTCTCTCTTAAAACAGGCAGCTGAAAGTATAGAAAATGTCTCCGCGTGGTGAACATGTGGTCAGTACTCACAGGACAGCAGCGAACACATTGTCTCCCATCTGCGCGATGGCGCAGCCTTTCTTGGCTTCATTTTCCCCAACGAACGAAGGCAGGGAGTCTGGAAGGTCTCTGGTGGATTTGGGGAGCGACAGAATTCAGTAAATCAGAACGAATCGTGCTCATGTAGATACAGTTACAGCGGTCTCTGTTGTGTTCTCACTGTAGCTGGTATAGTAAGTCAACAGCTCCGTTGTGGAAGCTACAGCATTGACATAAGCAAGTACGCCGGCTCGGCACGGGCGTCGTGTGTACCTGTAGTAGCCGATGTGATGCTGACTGTCTCCACTCCCCAGGAGGATGGTCTGAAACTCCGGCGGGTCGTATAAATGCCGCCAGTGGAGGTGGAAGTTGGGCTGAGGATTGTTGGCGTTTTTGTGGGCTCCTGCCAGGATGTCGAAGGGACCAACCAGCTGCAAACCCAGCGTGTCTTTCAGAGCACCTATACGGATTAAGACGAATTCAAAAATATATTGACTGAGAGATAAATTAAATCAGTCAAACATTTGTGTTGACAACCTGCAGATGTCACTTTGATCAAGGAACCCTGCATTGAGGAATTGCTCATTTATTTTTGACTCTTTATAGATAATTGACAATTAGTGGCTGTCAAGACTTATATGGTGTGTTAAACAGCAATGTTGTTTAGACCACCGTGGACTGTCTGGCTGTTATTGAGACCATGAGCGCTGGTACTGTGTATTTTTACAAGTGGTCTCGTAGAACATTTGAGCATTCAGCCACATTCATCCAGCCTTTCCATTGGCTAAGTATTGGTCCATCCCGTTTTCCCCATGTCCACAGGGAGGAAAATGGACGCCCCTTTCCGTCCAAACCAGTTTTCATGTAACAAGATAGAGGTGGTGGTAGAGAGCATACCACGGGGGCTGTCGGGGCGGAGCTCCTCGCAGAAGTCCCAGAAGTGGTACAGATCTTCTGGCATTTGAAGCTTGTACAGTTGCAGCATTTCGTCTCGCTGCTTTGAATGCACCTCTGAAAATGGCGCGGCTTCAGATTCATCGGTACGGGCTTTCTTAAACTCCCCATTGCCAGTACCGGACTCCTGGAGAAAAGCATTGCAGGAAAAATGATGTTATACACCGAGTCGCCAGTGTATTTGGTAAACAGCCCTGCAATACATTGAATTGTATTGGGTTATACCAGTAGCTACAATCAGGCAGCTCAACTGAGGGACCTGGTGATCTGAAGCTGTTGAGACAAGGTGGACACAAACTTGACATCTGAACATCATCTCCCAACATTACTCTCAATGAGTTAAGCCCATTGGGGAACATTTAGGATGATGAATAAATGCACATTAAATACGCTTCGAACAGATGGGCAGAAGCAGGACTGCTATCAATCAGTGGATGGTAATGTACTGCTAAGATCACCAAAACAAAGCCCTCATATAGGTTTACATACGAGGGACAAATAAAGTACTGGGAAGGCAGAGGTGCGAAGATCAAACACACTTCAAAAATAGGTGCGCCTTCAGAACTGCGCTACTTCATACAAAGAAATGTAGGGCTACTGGCCAACGATCCATGTGGTAACAAAATATGCAACTACTGCGAATTGTGAGAAAAAAAAATGATGCCTCTGTTGGTTCCAAAACGAACACGACAGTGGAAAGGAAAGACTCACACCAGTATATGGAATGAAGAAGGAAATCTATTCTCGTTGAACAGATGGACTCCAACCACCACAACTCTAAAGGTCCTCTGTTCCAGTAGAACCAGATTAGGGCATTACCTCGACTCAATTTGGTTAACCACCAGACCCACTGGTTATACCTTTTGTATTTGGTTTTAATGTGTGCGCATGTGTAATGCATTCATGTGCAGGTACACACAATTAATATGCAAGTCAACATCTACAATAACAACACTACCATTAAAGGGTTCACTTCAAACCAGCAGACACACAATTGTCCTACAAGTCTTGTTGCGAACAGAAAAATGAAAAAATGAATTATATAAAAAAGCTGACTATTTTTATCTAACCAACAGCACAATCAAACTCAACATAATCTACAACCTACAGCCTCCAGAGTGACAGTCAAGGTGAAACTCTAACGCTCATTAAGATATGACTTTTTGCAAGGTTGTTTCATTTGTGTGAATAAAACGACAACTGCGTTGCATGTTGTCTCCCTCGCCCTGATAAATGGAGAAGTGTTCAGTGCTCTGCTTGTTTCCTTAACAGGTGTTATGTAGAAATCTGTTCCCTGGTCGAAGCGCGTTTCCCTCCTGTTAAAATGATAGCGCCCCCCTCGGTGGTTAGGGTAAGCGATAAGAGTTGGTTCAGTGTTTTCATTGGGAGGTCTTCTTTGCTAACCAATGTTAGCATTGATGGCACTGACTGGTGGCCTTTGTGGGATCAACCCACTAATGAAATCAACACACACACATTCACGTTTCTCTGCAGCAGACTGGCCTGCAGACGTCACATAGCTACAATAACGCTCAATGACTCAGCGCTGCCGACATGTGTAGTTAAGTTCATGCAAACATAGAAACGTTATGTTATAATACGCGGGCATGTGACGTTTAACGGTTTGCCATTGTGAACGTCACTGAACAAGAGGCTTTTTGATAACGGTATCGGTGCCCTGCTGCCATGTTGTCGTCTGACCGCTACTGCTCAAGACAGCGTGCCAAACAGCTCTGCCCATAGCGTATCAGAAGTTGCTTTGGCGCCATTATATCAACACGCAGCACAGCTCCTTGCATGGTGATGTCGCCCTTTTGAACGGACACCTCTGCGCCCGACAGAGGGGGTCGAAACATTGTAATATTACCTGAGTGGATTTGGGTTTTCTTTTTGCGCGCCCTGTCATTTTCTTCCTCTTGTCTCCTAGTCGGCGTCTTCTTCTGCGGGTCAGAATCAGCCGCCACTGCGCCTCCGCCTTAAAGCGCATCACTGCCCCCCGGAGGCCGGGATTGTGAAGTGCAACAAACGTGTCACTGAGCTTGGACATTGGAGGTTGATTTGCACACGGTGTTTTTTCATCTTTATCTTGATAATACTTGTCTTTACATCCATACTTTAAAAAAACGTAGACATATTTATAAATTGTTGACTTGACAGTGATTTTATAACTGACAGTCTGTAGCATTTTTTCTTTCACATAATTTGGTGTTGTGATTATGTTTTCTGACGCAAATGGCACATTTATACATTACAATTTTATGTTTGAATGGATATGTTGAAAAACAATCAGCGCAAACATTAAGCCTCGTTTGCTGAGAAATTCAGAAAGAAAAAGAAGGAAGGTAACTCATTTTCATTCATTTATAATGCTTTATAAACACCACTGGTACTACAGGGTGACAAAAACACCTTTCAGGATTGCATGCCATAATAGGCATTGTGCGATCATAACTATACTGAGCAGCCACCAATAGTTTTGATGCCTATAGGCCTAAATACTCTACAGATAGATAGGGTATGCAGTATACGGTAATTACATGACATGGTCTGCATTGACACAAAAATGCAGATATAGAATGGAAATTATAATTTTCTTGTCCTTTGGTCCTTTGAAGATATTGAAACACATCTACTGATGTGTGGGCACTATGCAGATATATTTAGTCAAGTTGTGTCCAAGAGAGGATGGAGAACAAACAGGTGCACGTGGCTAAAATGCCTTTTGTGTCTTCATCCTCTGTGCAGTCGCCTATTCCTCTGCCTGCGTCTCTTCCTCCGTAGTTGTATGTGTTTCCAGGGTTACGCAACAACTATTTTCACAGTCCTCTCTCTTTGCAGTTTGAGCAAAATCCATCCAGTTTTGTCTATTCTTCTTACAGCCACTCAGCAGTGGGGAGCAGGCGTCAAACAGTCTCGATACAGCCTGAGGGACACAGAGACAGTGAGAGTGTGATCATGGGAGTGATGGAAGACTGCAAATTAGAGGATAAGAGAGTGGAACAGCGTTGAGGACAATGCTGTGGTTGTTTCCCTTACTAACACATGCATGTATACCGCTCGCATGCATCCACACACGTGCAACAGCTGCAGGAATAACACACCTTGTAGAGTGGATAGCAGATGTCATCGATGTATTCCACTTGCATGGATGGCAGTCGAGTGCTGTTCTCTGTGTTCATTATGTCCTGGTGAGAAGAGAGTAGAGCTGGCTGTTAGAATAGGACTATTTCATAGGAGCCCGGAAGAATTGTAGATGATCTAGTCAAACACTGTCACTGTTATCAAGGTTTGACACCGGCTGGGTAGGTGTAATGCTGTTTTTTTTTTTTAAAGCAACCTCTTATATATGTTCTTTAAACTGGGACTAAAACAAGCCAGAAGGACTCTTCAATTGAAAAACCGCCTGCATCACGGAGGTAAAATAAACATTTTGGGATGAACGTGATTCATATTTTACCACACAGAAGAATATGAAAAAATGTAGTTAAATAAATAAAACAAGTTATTTTAATCAATTTATGATTAATTAATGTGTGTTTTCTACTTTATTGTTGGGCTTTCTACACAACCAAATTTTCACAAGCCTTGGTGCAATATATAAATGTAATAAGAAAGAAATCCTGCGAGCGAGACTTACAATGGGTTTGATTTTGAACTCCCTTTTCTCTTTGTCCCCTTGTGCAAAGAACTCCATGGTAACCAGGTTGGCAATCTGTTTCGGAGAAACAGGGAGGTCAAGGCTTGTGATGAATTCAAAATGACTCGGAGATAAAATAAGGAAGTATGTTCAGATAAGAACCTACCCTTTTTTGTTCCGGCCAAGGCTTTGTGATGGCAGAGAGGTCACTGGCTGTCATCAGCATCGGCCTGGGGTGAACAGATATCTGAAAGGAACGGCCCTGTTCCACCACAGATATCATTATCATCATGTATGTGATTCTCACCTCAGTAAATCTCTGTTTCTCACTCTTCCAGCTCACTCTGCTTTTGTTGGCGAGAGAAAAGAACTCCTTCCTTCTCCTTCAAAGAAAAGCAAAAAAAAAAGGGGGCATCAGGGGCGAAAAGAAGACGTTCACAATGCTTGAGCTACAGCTACTCTGACATTTCCTGTGTTAACATACTCCATGTAGACGGTCAGGTCGGTCGCGAGGATTGCCCTTTTGATCATGTGTAGGACAGCTCTGTGGTCTTCTGCAGAGACCGCTGAGAATCTTACTCCCCTGGGAGAGGACGAGAGAGAGTGAAGTTAATGAAGACTTGAACTCAGGCACGAACACAAGCCGTCTGTTATGAGAACAGAGACTGTGTCCACACTTTGAATCAGACTTTTTTAAAAAAAAGAATAAAGACCACTTAAAGGGAGACTTGGCAATATTTCTCTTGGAGATCCGGCGACATTATAGCTTTTGCATGGTATGCTCTTGTTGAAGAAACATGAGAATCCTAATTGAAAATTGTGTCTGGCAAGCAGACGATATTCCAAGTATTCTAATTCTCTACAAACAATCAATTCATATTCAAAACAAATGTAAAATAATATATCCGATTATTGTCCAATTAACTGCATTCCTCCTCAGTGTATATCTTTAAACATAAAAATCTTTGGTGTGCCTGTGTGTCATGCAAAGTTTGATTTAAAAATGACTCAAGTTAAAGAGACGGACAACGACAGATCGATAGACGGATACGGAGTCCAGTTATGTGTGATATTGGAGATAAACACACTAGTATATTATGGTTTACAAGTAGTTGGACATGATGAAACAGGTAAAGATGGCGTGCATACACAGCTGACTCAGAGGTTTAGAAAAAGGAGATGGGGTCAAAATGAATAAAAAGATGAATGGATGAGGTCTTACTGTGTTGTTTAGGATGAAGAGGCACAGGTTGTAGTGATGGTTTTCAAGAGACGAGTGTCCGTACAGCTGAGCTAAAGGCTGTTGGCTCCTGAGAGAGAGAGAGAGAGAAACAGAGAGAGAGAGAGAGGGGTTTGGTTTAAAGCAGGGGTCTCAAACTCACGGCCCGCGATCCGAATCCGGCCCGCCACGTCATTTTATGTGGGCCGCGAATCCGCCAGCAAAAAAAAAAAAAAAAGAAAGAAAATGTTTTTTTTTTTTAAATTAGACTTGATAATAAAAATATCCCCATAGTCAAAATGATGAGATAGAAAGCCATAACTACATGATAGAAAGTCATACGCTACAAAAAGTGAGAGCTGTTCACTGTCAGCTAAATTACTACAGACTTGTTGTTCAGTGTCCCCATGTGTACGACTTTGCTGAATTTAGTTACCATGGAATATTCGATAATAATTAGCATGGTGGTGTGCTGCAGCAAGCTGCTGCTCTGACAGACTACTGGAAACTCAGTGGTATTGAGAGTACTCCGAGACTAGTGTTGCCCAAGGGTGGGATTGAAACCGTGGCCTCAAAATTGTGGCATAGCCTTGCAATCTTTAGCCAACATGTTACATTGTAAAAAAAAACAAGCAAAATCTGAATACCACAATAAGATCAAAGAGGGCTGGCGTCACATTGAACGATAGTAAATGATAAACATATAAATCAGCTTTGTTCACAAGAGCCATGCTGAGAGTAGCAATGCCCATGATCCTCAACCATACTCTTTAATCTTCAACCCCTTCAATAAACTCATTTTAAGCAATGTCTTTTTCCATATTGAGGCGGCATCATGGTTGAACAATGGTGGCACTGCCCTCTACCATAAAGCATAATTATCAGCAGGTCGGTTACCTTCTAATTAATGTTAAAATCCTGCACCAAATTGAGGTCCAGGAACATGCGCACGGTAGCCTGGGAGGTCAGGTCGTCTGGAGAAGAACCAGCCCATTCCCCTCACCATCGGCGGCTCGGTCACCGTTTCCCCACTGAAGGACTTAGTTAAAGGAGAAAACACCTGCCATGTGGAGGTTGGTGAGGCCGACTGAAGCGACGTGGCAGAGAGGAGAGAGAGACGGGGGATGACTCCGGGAAAGCCCGTGGAAACGATTGCGTCAAGATAATCCCCTTGATCTTTAATACTCAGCCGATCTGGCGCCACAGGTTTATTCATTAAAGGGAACAGATTTAAACTCCATTACATAATGAGTGGATCGGGCCCAACCACGCGAGCTTTTCTCCATCATGAATTATAGATGAGGTTAGTGCCCAATAGTTTGCCAACTGCTATAAGCAATCTGAAGAAAGTCAGTCTTTCTCAAACTGCACATATCAATTGAGTTAAAAAGATAATTGACACGGTTGCACTTATATTAATAATTGCCTGTCACATTATTGTTTTGTATTTCTGGTTCAATTCAATGTTATAATGTATATAATATATGTGTGTATCTTACAAAGCAATACATAGTACGTCAGTTATAAAGTGGTCGGTAGAGTTATGAATAAATAGTTTTGCTGTAATTAGACTTTTGCCCAGTGCTATATTGTATTGTAATCTGCAAAAAATATCCAGAAATAAACTCCAGGCCTTCCCTGCATTTTAAAGAGTTTTTAAAAAGGGACAGTCAAAATCAAAAATACATATTTTCTGTATTGGTATTAATATAAATCTAGATATTGTTGGTGTGAATTGTCTTCTCTATATATAATATGCAGACGTTGTTGTGACCAGTTTCAGAAACTATTTTCTTTCGACCAGTTCCAAAATGAAACTGCTCACAACACAGTCTGTGGATTATCTCGAGTAACCGAATCATCATTTCTGGAAAGAGACATGACCATGAGTTTTTCCAAATGTATTTTTTGGGGGTCACTGCCCCTTTAAAGTGCCGCAAAACATGCACACACAATATGACCAAGATTAAAAGAGTAAGATGCTGGAATGACAGCTATGTCAAGCTTCTAAAAAGAGATTCAAACATATGTTTGATTTTAAAGGGAAATCTTGCAGCTTGTCACCAACACGATCAACGTGATACGAGACATGCAAGAAAGAGTCAGAGCAGTGCTTTCTGTTCAGGGAATGCCAAACAGTGCTGTAACAGGAAAAGGCTTATCAACGGCCCGTTAGTGAAGAAAGCAGCCTCTGACCGGTAACACTGGTGTCTGGAGAGAAACCATTGCATCGCATATTTCATTCTGAATATTACCAGAGTCATACATATCACTCAGTGTCTAACGGCTCCCTCTGCTGGCCTCTCCCTCCTTCATCATCTGCAGTGGGTGGATACCCAGGGTGACAGCCGCGTCGTGATTGGCCGCTCCAGGAGGAGGCTGCCATGACACGGTGGATGCTGCGCGGAATCAGTACCACAGCATCAGCAGGCGGCGAGACCTCCATCCTCCTTCTCCCTCTCTCTCTCTGTCTCTCTCTCTCACTTGTATCCTCCTTTGCCTCTCCTCCTCTCACCTCCACCCTTGCTCTTCTCCTCTCCCCTCTCCTCTCCCTCAGACAGCAACGCGGAACCGGAGCGAGGCCTATCTCGGGCTGTCTGCAGCAGAGGACGCACACACACCAGCGGGGGAATAGCAGCAGCAGCAGCAGCAGCAGGCAGACCGGTAGGTGTACTGAGGCCTGTCTCCCTCCTGCAGCACAGGGAAGACATTGCGTTCTCCTCTGATCTCCGTCAAGGACTATCTATGAGAGGTGTGTGTGTGTGGGTGTGTGTGCGTGTGATAGGGCAGGACCACCACACCCTGTGAGCATTTACTATCACTGCCGGAGCTACACTGGGTGAATGTAGATATTATCATCCTCTTCATCCTGCCGTCTCTGTGTGTGCATACAGAAGGGTTTATATTCTCTCTCTCTCTCTCTCTCTCTGCTGGAGCTGTTTGTTGTCTTTCCTCCACTCCATGGCGGTGGGATTCGGTCGACGAGGCCTCGCGCGTCTGCACACGTGTTTCTGTGCTAATGAGTGTGTTGACCGCCGAATAAAGGTCACACGCCTAATGACAGCCCTCCTCCTTCTCTTTCCAACATCATCACCAGCCCTTCATATCCTCCACCTCCACCACTCTCCTCCTTTCTGTCCTCCCCGCATCTTCCTTTCCCCCTCACCCCCTTTTCCTCCTCCTTGAAAAAACCCAAACCCCTCTTTCTCCTGCCTCTCTTCATTCACCGTCGCCTTCTCCATCTTCACGCCTCTTCTCCTTCCGGCTGGCTGGTTTTCCCCCCCCAGAATGCCTTGCTCCAGGCCTCTTCGCTAGGCCCCAGCAGCATGGGCGCAGCCTGTGCGGGGAGAGAGAGCACGGATCGGACCCTTCCCCTCAGGACGGGCGCGTCGGCGGGTCACCCTCCCTCTGCTTCAGATGGGCGAGGACGCTGAGAGCCCCAAAATCAACCACACCTTCCTACGAGACTACGTCACTGAAGGTAGAGCAGGCGGCGGTCATGTCAGATAGCATGCTGGCGTGATTGAGTGGAATCATTTATCAGCTGCATGGGTGCATCATCCCTGCACTGCCAGGGGATGGATGTTGACTATAATCACTCCATGATATGATTTTGGCATGGTAAACTTGATTTTATGTTGGTTGAGAGTTTACGGAGCTAGTAGCACAATTAACATTCAGCGTTTGTTTTCTTGTCCCATTGAGAATTAATCCACGTCCGGTCCAAGCAGCCTGGTTTTATTGATTAGGATACTTTGTATTGATCCAGTATTTATTTTTGTTCATTCCCACCCTTGATTTATTTTCTCTGTGCCTACTTTACGTCCTTTCTATTCTATCATCTCTCCTTCACCCTTACTTCCTTCATTCGAACCATTATCCTGCTTAATCGCCTCACATTTTCCCCGTCTTCCCCCAGCTGATGTCATCTCTACGGTGGAGTTTAACCAGACAGGGGACCTGCTGGCCACGGGGGATAAAGGTGGCCGAGTGGTCATCTTCCAGAGAGAGACTGAGGTCGGTTTAACATGTAAAACTTCAAATTAATACCCAGGATATCTGCAAACAAGCATGAATGAATAGTTACCGATACCCCCAAACTACAGCATTCTGGCATCACTTTGTAAAATAGATGTTCTTTTCTGCTATTTCTTTCACACATAAATGTTCTTTCAAAGCTGTGGTTTTCTTCCTTATTTTCCCCGGACAGTCCAAAGGGGAATCAGAGGAGGTGGGGGAGACGGGGGACTGTGGGGAGTACAATGTCTACAGCACATTCCAGAGCCACGAGCCGGACTTTGACTACCTGAAGAGTCTGGAGATCGAAGAGAAGATCAACAAGATCAGATGGCTGCCACAGCAGAACGCGGCACATTTCCTCCTCTCCACCAATGGTGAGAAACCAGTGACACCATTCTCTCCTTCCCAGTTAGGGTGAAGCTAGTAGACATGTGTACAGTTTGTACTGTGAGATATCAACCGTGATTATGCATGAATTGTGATTGATATTAGCAACATGGACTTAATTGGACTCGGGATGCGCAGATCCGACTTTTTCAGTCTTGATACTGGTACCTTGGCTTTGGTTATCGGCCGATGCCAAGTACCGATCTGATACCGGTGTTTAGTTAACAAACTGTATGTCTCACTATGTGGATTAGACTGGGCTCATTCCTTTATGTGTAACATTGCTTTCCTAACTTTGTAAAAAAAATGTAACAAATAAATACAAAGACATAAATGTACTGAATTACCAGATCGGCCCATTGTCACGAATACCCGAACCATCTATTTGAGCCAGTATCGGACCACTAGTCCGATATCCGTATCGGTGCGTCTCTAATCTGGATTTCCTGAGAAACTGGCCACATGAAGAAGAATTCATTATCAGGTCTCTTCTCCACTGGCCGGGGCGTTTAATGTCAGCTTTCTCTCAACTTCCTGTGACGTCCAAATATCTCTCTGCCCGTCACAGATAAGACCATCAAATTGTGGAAGGTGAGTGAGAGAGACAAGAGACCAGAGGGATACAACCTGAAAGATGAGGAGGGGCGGATCAAGGACACCTCTACCATCACCTCTCTGCAGGTACACACACACACACACAAACACGCAAGCCTGCTAATGCTCACCTTTATCAGCCACGTATCAGGTTGATGTTCCAAGTGCCTTCATATGACCCCTGGCTCCATCCCTCTTGTCGGTCCTCGCCTCTCTATCTCTGTATCTAAGGTGCCGGTGCTGAAACCCACAGATCTGATGGTCGAGGTCCGTCCCAGGCGAGTGTTCTCCAACGGGCACACCTACCACGTTAACTCCATCTCAGTCAACAGCGACGGGGAGACCTACCTGTCTGCTGACGACCTCCGCATCAACATGTGGCACCTGGGCATCACGGACCGCAGCTTCAGTATCCTTACTAACAGCGACTCGCTTTGTTTATGTCATGAACATCTTTTTTTATCATTGCACTGTGCTCCTGAACATCTCTCTGGGCTTTCTATAACTCCGTAGCTCGCTATAGAGCTGATTTAAAAAAAGAAATTGTAACATAACCTTTTACCGGAGGAGGTGACTCAGATTTCACTGTAACAGGAGTAAGGGACCTTCTCTAGGATAAAGTAAAAATAGTGTCATAATAATATTTTGGGGTTCAGTTGAAGTCAGTGAATCTATGTATTAAAGTAAACAGTTAGAACAAGAGCACAGTGAATCCTATGTTTGTTCGCGTGTTTGACTCCATCACATGAATTAACAGTGTTGATATGTACCACCTACAATCGTGCAAAATGAATATACTTGAATATACTTGGGGGGGGGGGGGGCATTTCCCATTCAAACGGAAGCTGACCTAGAAAATCAAAGAGGCATCTGTGGAAGAAGAGTTTAAATAATTCACTTGGCAGTACACTTTCTTCTGAGCCACACAAGACCGCCACAAATAGAACAGAGAGGGAGCAGAGGGAGCATTGGGGGTTCGTTGGGGCAGCGTTTTGGGGGTTTTGATTATGTATTGAGGTGAGAGCGCCGAACAAGTCGGTACTGAAAAATGAAACGTTTGTCTGAAACTGAAAAGCAACTGAAAAGGATTTTAGGTGACTTATCACTCTACCCTGCAAAGATTTTACAACATATATCATACTGTCTGCATACGTTATCTGTGCGGACAGTATGGTATGTGCACCTCCCAAGGATTTGCTGCCACCTCAGTGGTGTTTAATCCCTAACAGGCCTTTCTCTCAGACATCGTGGACATCAAACCAGCCAACATGGAGGATCTGACGGAGGTGATAACAGCGGCGGAGTTCCACCCTCACCACTGCCACCTGTTTGTGTACAGCAGCAGCAAGGGCACCCTGCGCCTCTGTGACATGAGAGCCTCCGCGCTCTGTGACCGACACACCAAACGTGAGTAACGCTGTGGACATTGGAGAGCTTGTTCGCATCGATTACATTTTTGCAACGCAGAATTGAACATAGTTGCTCTCGCGATACAAAATGTCATATTTGTGAATAATCGATCACTCTGTCGCTGTTCAGTGTTTGAGGAACCCGAGGATCCAGGGAGCCGGTCCTTCTTCTCAGAGATCATTTCCTCTGTGTCGGACATCAAGTTTAGCCACAGTGGGCGTTACCTGCTGACCAGAGACTACCTCACCGCCAAGGTGTGGGACTTGAACATGGACAAGGGCCCCGTGGAGACGTACCAGGTAAGTTAGCACACCCATGTGTCAGTTAAGATATATAGCCTGTGCTGATTAAATGCATGTTAATGTGGCCCTTGTAGCCGGTGATTGTTGTGTTGTTGATGAATATGACATCCAGACAGATTTTGAAAACATGCAGTCTGTCGTAGATGTTAAGCTTTGGAAATGGTGGATCCATTGGACCACCATGTTTTGGTCTGAATCTACCCCAAGTGCCTTAAATTTGCATTCTTGTTAATGGCCATCAGGGGGCGACTCCTCTGGTGGTTAAAATAAGTCGAATTGCATAGAAGTCTATGAGAAAACGTCCCTACTTCTCACTTGATTTATTACCTCATAAACATTGTAAACATGGGTTTATGGTCTCAATCTCTAGTTTCAAGTCTTCTTCAACACAGCACGATGTTCATTTAGTAAGTTCTGGTCCATTTAGAGTCAAATAGACCATAAAGCAGAGTATGCTTTAGGACGGGGCTACCTTGTGATTGACAGGTCGCTACCACGGCGTTGTCCAGTCTGGGAGTTGCTCGTGTTTCCTTCTTACAACTTTAACAGTGTGTTTTGGTCACCTGAAAATGTCTTCTTCATTGTTCGGTCGCACTCTCTCGTGTCACTTCTGGTTAAAAAAAAAAAAAAGAGATGGCAGCGGCCAAAAAAAACAAGATTGTGTTCGGCCAAATTGCCAAACTTGAGGCTTCAAAATTGTAGTCCACAAACCAATGGATGATGTTACAGTGACTACGTCCACCTCTTATCAACAGTCTTTGATTTACCCTAGACACTAAGGTTGACTGTGTGCTTGATCCACAGGTCCATGAATACCTGAGGAGTAAGCTGTGTTCCCTCTATGAAAACGACTGCATCTTTGACAAGTTTGAGTGTGTTTGGAACAGCTCAGACAGGTAAGGAGATAAGGATAGACAAAGCACTGTGTGTCAGTGTGTTTCTGCTCCCAGTGATCTGCTGAATGCTCTGCCTCTGCCATTAACCGACATCTAAATCAATCCCAGAGACAGGCTTTGCCTGCGTCTAATCAATCCCTTTGCCTTCAGTTTCGTTATCTTCCCGCCCACTTCCTCTCCCCTCTGTGAACCCAGCATGTCTTCTCTTTCACCGTGCATTCAATACGACATCTCGTCATGTCAATCTCTCTCCTCTCCTCAGCGTGATCATGACAGGGGCGTACAACAGCTTTTTCCGGATGTTCGACAGGGAGACGGGCCGAGGCGTAACCCTGGAGGCTTGGCGAGAGAGCAGCAAGCCTCGGGCCGTGCTGCGGACCCGGCGCGTGTACAACGGCGGCAAGCGGCGCCGCGGGGACGTGGGTGTCGACAGCCTAGACTTCACCAAGAAAATCCTGCACATGGCTTGGCACCCGTCTGAGAACATCATTGCCATAGCGGCCACCAACAACCTGTACATCTTCCAGGATCGCGTCAACCCGGAAACACAGTTACAGTGACAAAGACACGAACAGCGGCACAAATCTATATTTGGATGTCTTAGAGACGGCATGTGGACTGAACGGCCGTTATGAGAAGATTTAGTCAAGAACCAAGCTGTTTCACAACATACTGACCGTTTGTGTTGATAAAAGATTGGATTCATGATAAAATCTTAAGACTGTTAATATATTCAAACCCCTACAGAGGGTGTGTAATCGTTTTTTTGCTCAACACTGAGATGAACTGACGCCTCCTGTACCCATCAGGGCATGTCTTTTGGTCCCACACTACTCCCACTTTTTGAAGATGTTTGTGTAACTGCTCCACCGTAGGGGCGGTAGGAGAGGTGCGGGGACACCTCTCCCTCTGCAGTGACTCAGTGCTGTTGACCACACAATGTTGCACTCCTCACTGATGCGCTCTGGTACCTTTTTTTTGGCGCAAAAATGAAAGATAGGCGTTTGGTAGCAACGGACGAAACGTAAAGGTCCCAATGACTTTGCCAGAAAGTGCATCTAAATGTAAGCATTGTTTGTCACTATGGTGGAGTAGGAGTTGTATTATCGTACAGCTCTTCACAACGACATCCTAAACCTTTCTCTATCTGGGTCGCCAACAGCGGTTGAACCTCTCCCTCAGAGCAGTGCTCTTGGAGATTTCTCGTTTAAATGCCCTGTAATCTTTGCCCTATTCACTTTGCAATAATAGCACTGATGAAAACACAGTGCAAGCAGTATTCTTGCTTTCAAACATGAGCTCTTCTTCTACAGGTATACACTCTTTTTACTGTTCGCTGTAAATATTATGTGTTGTCTCTTTTTGTTATTATTATAAAGGCGGTACCAATTTTTGGGTCCAGAGAGCTAAAGGATAAAAGAGGAGTACACTGCAGATCAGAAAGATTAAGAGATGGCATTATATTTCAGTTGAAGACTCGATATATCGGGGATTTTTCTCGTAGCAAGACATAGATAGGTATTGCCAGCTGTGGCGATGGAGGGGGGAGTTGTGCACAAACCAACAACTACAGTTTTGTTTTGTATATTGGGCCCGTATTGGGTTTTAATTGAAGTAATTTCCTTGTCTACATATCTACGTGGTAAATTATCGGAAATGAGAGCGACAGTGTGTTAGCGTCTCTCATACGCTCTAATTGAGGCTGATTGGTGATCAAATCTTATACAGACAAATGTTTGATTTATGTTCAACGTTATGCTAATTGAAAACGAGCAGTGTTCATTCTGTAAGGCATAAGCACATGTTGAAGAAGTATCTCACAATCAAGAAAAAGATGGATACCAAGCACACAAACGAGGCCCCTTATTCAGCCGATCGGGGTGTTCATGAGTGAGTTTGTGTCCGGTGTATTTGAAGGTCAGAGGTTATCGTCAGTGCAATAGCTCATTATGTACATTGCTGAAATGTGTTTGTCATTCAAACAATATTCAAGTGAGTTTATCACATCACCGGTTCGTAATGTCATTATACCGTATACCTCACAGTGCCACATGCTACTCTGGAGTGAAAAAGCCCAGGATGTACAGCAGCAGTAGGGTCGGTGTTTGTGTTGGGCTGAATTCTGTGACTAGATCGAGATTTGATTGTTTACAGTGAAGTGCTTTGTCTTCAAGTGACCTTGGCCCCGATGGGATAATCGTAAGTGGTCTGGATGTGAAACTGGAGCAGGTGGAGTAACAGAATCAGTGCAGAGGTGGAGGCTCCACTTCAAAAATAATATATATGTATGTGCAAGCAACATCAACATCAGTTTCACTGTGTAAACCTTAAAGGGACAGTTCAACCCATAATCAAAAAAGGGACCCCCCTCCCCTTACCTGTAGTGCTTTTAATCTAGTTTGTTTTGGTGTGAGTTGACTAGTTTTGGAGATACCGCTGTAGTGATGTCTGCCTTCTCTCCATTATAATGGGACTAAATGGCGCTCGGCTTGTGGAGCTCAAAGCCCCAAAAAAAAAAAAATACATTTGAACAACTCAGCAGCAATTTGTCTTTCTAGAAATCATTTTTTTCGTTGACGAACTATGGCTTCAAGAAAATAGTTCCTACATGAAACTGGTCACAACAAGGTCTGTATATTATCTTGAGTAACCAGGGTCATGATTTCTAAAAAGAAACATTACTGAGAACCACAAGCCGAGTGTCATATGGCTTGAAGAGAAGGCGGACATCTCTACGGACGATATCTCCAAAATCAAGCAACTCGCACCAAAACAATCTAGATTGATAAATAGCATTACAGGTAAGAGACAAAATATGTATTATTGATTTTGGGGGTGAACTGTTCCTTTAAATCCCCAAGAAAAGAAGACAATTGTTCAAATGTATGTTCCACTCTCTTCTCACTTTTCATCACGGTTTACAGACGGTTACGCCTGCGGGCTAGCGTCTATATTTTGGTCTTCACTGTCCGCCATTCTTGTTAAATGCAGACACGATTGGTGTAACAAAGTCTCCAACTCGACAAAATCCATACTGACAACCCACAAGAAAGTAGTTTCCATAGTGACAGGCCACCTGAAGCGTCGTACGAGTCGCCAGGGCTCAGTTCTCCAATGGCGAGCTGTAGTTTAGAGCAGGTCAGTTGTAATCGCATCATAACCGCCGCCACATGCCACCAGCAAGAGGATTCGTGTTCAGGAGCACAGCAGCAGCATGTTGCCCATTACTCAATGCTACTAGCGTGTATATCGATCATACTTTAAAAAAAGACAAATCTAACGATACAAAAAAACTCAAATGAGGTGAATGAAAGGAATGTGCATTAATAAAATAATCTGACATAAAGTGTCCTTTTATGTCTGTGTGTCTATATTTAATGGGACATCTTTTTCTTTCTCATCAGAATGACTTTTAGACCATAAATCTGAATAAGTGTCCAAAATAGGGAGCAGTTTAAAAGGCAAGTTATTTATTCGTCATTGAACGCTCCCATAAACTCCATGACTAAAACAAGAAGGCACTCAAATTCAGTTTACAGGCTGTAAATCAATGATTGTCATTCACAGGTAAGTAGAGGTTACAGTTGAACGCTGTTCACGTATATGGCTTTGTATTCACAAGTCTTATATGCTGATTATCTAATCAGTTTGTCAAGATGTTGCTGCCCTGTGAAAACTGTATCTCAAAGAAAAAAACATTTTTCAGATAGTTCAGTTGTAATAATTGCTTTTTAAATAATTTTGCTGAAGAAGTAGGAGGCTTTTTTCAACGAATAAACAAATTCAGTTTTATCTATACAGTGACTGAAAGCAAAGTTAAAAACTGTGACGTTTATTTTGGGTTCATAAGCGTGGCTAAATTATCACAACATCACGGCAATGTCAAGGTTCTCTGTACTGTGAAGCCAAACAAAAGATTTCAAATATTCACACCGCTGGCTCTCTAGTTCTACGGAATGGATGCTTTTCGATGTTTTGGTGGTGGTGGTACGTCTACAGTCGAAGACACCACCAACGATTTTTTTCGAGGAACTAATACGCTAATTCATTTTGTTTCCCTGAGGAATTCAGTGGTGTTTATTTATATTAAATCATAATTAGAAGTCACCTCTCCAAGTTACTTAAAGCTACCACAAGGAACTTTCATTTTGTGTCGATTTTGGCGGCCCCTGTGGACGAAAGTGTAAGTGTTTCCAAGCACCAGAGTCCCTTTAAAAAAACTAATTTTACTGCAGCAGGGTCTGACGGTCCTGGTTTCCCAGTGCCTCCCTTCCCTCCAGCGGACCCACAAATGCAAACTTTAAATGAGGTTGCTGCATCATTGGCCATCTTTGCATTGGCAGATTGGTGTGTGAGCGTGTCAATCAAACCATGAAACTGAGACTACGACACTTTCACAAGTTTGTGGGCTTATAAACAGCCTCCCTTCAAAACTGAATCAATGTTTTATGGTGGCTTTCCAAATGCCATTTTATGTGCATTGTAATTCAAGGCACAGGACCATTTGAGCATTAATCACAAATAAGATTAAGACCGGAGCGTTTTAAGACCACAAAGCTAGACAAATCTTGGCTAATAGAGCCACAAACAAATATTCTGTCACACAACCTATGTAAATAAATAACTGAATAGGCAGATGCAAATTTAAAAATGCACTAATGTAAACACACAAACTGTACATGCAAACATACTCCCAATATTAAGACATTCCTTAAACTAAAGCAGCAACATTTATCTGAAAGATAACTTTTACTCCGATAATATTTCACTTTTAACAAATATACAGTGTCTCTAGGGATCAGAAGTGGTCAGCACCCAACATTAGTTTCCCTGCATATAATTTGGCACCATCAAATAACAGGCTTCTTCTTTAGAACAAAACTTATTGAAACATCAACTTTCTGAAAGTGTGACACAAATTTCTTGGCAAGAAAAAGTTAAGTCAAAGTCATTGTGACAGTGAGTCCCAAGGGAAAGCTGGTATCTGACCATTTTTGAACTGCTTTCAAAATACATGAACTGAAATGATAAAATCTTTGCAAACGCATGCACGAGTACAGGAAGTACTTCAAATAAAATGAAATGCTGTCACCTAGCTGAAATGTCAACATAAAGGTGAGCAGTAGATCCATGTTGGATCAAATTGTAAATATTACCATAAGTCACATTAGTTACATGAACACATCACAAGAAAAAGGCAGCGATCCAAGCGAGTCATTATTGCGTCAGCTTCAGTGTCAGGCAGTGATTTTTGCAAACAGGAGGGGAGAAAAGAAAAAATCAAAAGCGAACTTTAGGGCTCTCATCGTGGTGCGTCTCCAGTCCCTCTCAAACTTCACCTGCCGGCCTCCAGTCAGCAGGGAGGAAGCACAGTCCAGACAGTGGATCGCCTTCAGCTCGAAGGCCGGAGCTTTGGCTCCTAGACGGCCATCCAGCTTGGTGCCGAACTCAACCATATCGCCGGGATTAAGGTTCAGCAGGACTTGCCTGAACTCATGGCTGGCCATTAGGATTACATCCCCGGTTGGGTCCCCCACACCTCCGTCCCGGAGCATCCCCACGGTCACCTCAAAGCGGTGGCTGTCGAATCGCTTGATGTGGCAGGAGTGTTTGGCCAGAGCCTTGATCTGACACATCTCTTCCTCCTCTTGCATTTGGAGCAGTATAGGCAGCGTAACGGTTGCCGACGGCGAATCGTCTGTTAGGTTTGAGGCCGTGGCATTCTTTGGCTCGCATTTGGGATACGTCTCTCCGTACAGGCAGCGCAGCCATTCTCCCATGAACACTGGCAACATGTTGATGACCGACTGTGCCCCGTTCTCCGTCTCGGCCACGCGAACGTGCTTGAAACGGCCCGCCCAGGTGACTCTGTGTCCGTGCAGGTGGCTGCAGAACAGCTGTGTCTGCGCCATGCCTTTGGTTTCCCAGGCGGGGGGCCCGCACACCTGGCTGTACTGTCTCCAAGTCAGGGTGGAATTGTACACCTTCTGCCCCTCTGCGTGATACACGTAGATAGAGAAAATCAGGATCAGCATGGAGATGCAGAGTAAGATGAGCTTGACCGGACCGCGGTCGGTCAGTGAGCGGAAGACATCCAGAATGGACATGCTGAACCGCGTCCACAGCCGCAGGCTGACAGGGATCGCGCAGACTACCAGGGTCACGATAACCTTCGTCAGCTCCAGCTCCAGGAGCCACTTCAAGAGCTGGATGAAGAGCAAGGCGGCGAGGCCGAAAGCCAGAACGGGCAGGGCGAACAGGAAGAGGAAGTAGGCCACGCAGGTGCGCATTAGACCCACAGTGGAGGAGCACTGGAGGAGCACCACGGAGAACTCGCACCACATGAAGCACACCAGGTATGGAACCAGGAAGCAGTAAGTCCCCTTGAAACTGCGCATCCTGGCCATGCTGAAGGTGGAAACAGACGGGAGAGAAAATAAATGCTTTTGTGGACATATATTTATCAACAAAAAGACGGGGTGGACTTTAAAGCCCACTGACGCAATCCAGTGTCTGAACTTGTGTTCAACAAACACATCCAATCGCCCCAAATGCTCCTGCTCACCTGAAGAACAGATAGAACAGATAAACATAGAGCAGGCAGGGGAGGCTGAGCTTCAGCACCACCGACTCCCCCAGTGGCAGCGTGGCGAAGGTGCGCCCCAGGCACCGCAGCACTGTCATGTTCTCTGGCAGGAACTGGGTCAGGCAACACAGAGATGATGCAACCTGGATGAAAACAAGAAAAAAGAATATCAAATGGGCGAGTTAATAGGCGACAGGATGCTGTGATTCTGATGATTTAATAGCATATGGTATGCCCGGTGTAGTGTGCCCCACTGACCTCTATGACCATGGCTCGGCGTGCGTATGTCGCGGCTGTGGGGCTGAGGCTCTTGTAGCTGACAGCAGTGAAGAAGATGGCCACGGTGGAGAGCTCAGAACAGGGGATCCAGCCCTTGTCGGCTACCGGGAAGGAGAAGATGACGAAGAAAACGGACAGGATGAAGTAGAGGTACGGCTCCAGGTTGTTCCACCCGAAGTTGGTCTCGGCCTGCTCCACGTCCAGGCCGGGTTCAAAACGGGTCAGCAGAGACATCAGTGCTTTTAAGTTCTCCCAAGTCTGTGAAGGAGAAAGACATTGCTGAGAGTTAAAAAATAAGATTTTGAACATCCATAAACCCATATTGCCAATTTTGAGACATTAAGATCAGCATCCACTGGCCTCTCCACTGCATTCTGACAGGTCAGAAATGTTTCCGCTTTATATCTAAAATGTTCATCCACATTAGTCAAGTGAAAAACAATTGCAACTACATCATTGTCTTGACAGATCAGCGAAACGTGTAGAAGCACAAAAAAATCGGCCTCAATTGCCGCCCGCAATCACCTTGCTGCTCTGGAGGACACGCAGCGTGCAGATGATCATGGAGACGAAGGACAGGTAGAAGACGAGCAAGGGGATGGCGAAAGCGAACAGGTCGACTGTCAGGTTGCTGATGATGAAGAAGAAAATGAGCGCGTTGACATGCTGCGTGGGGATGACCGTGCTCAGCCACTGGACGCCGGCCCGCGACGCCCAGTCCACCAGGTGCTCCTTCATCTCGACGACGCCGTGCAGCGGGTACTGCAGCACCTGAGCCGAAGACAGACAGACAAGAAGGGAGACCGCAAAAAATGAAAAATGCAGAAAAAAAAAAACTGGGAAGAGAGAACTGAATAATACAACAAAAATTAGACAGATATTTAATGAAGGTTAATTCAAGGAATATAGAAGGAATTGTGATAGAGATGTGATTACCATTAAGCGTGACTTCATGTCCATGGCTTTTTTCATGGCCCCGTTCTGCCTCGTGTCCATCATCATCCCACTTCGGCCAAAACTCCAAGAACGTTTGAAGGCATTCTTGTATCCCGACGGCACCAGCTCAGCCTTGTGCTTTAAAACACAATTACATGCACACAAATACACACACACACCAGTGTGAATAGTTGCAATTAAAAATAAAACGCCATCCGTGTCCTTATGATGACGGATTATTTCTGTTGTTGCTGATTGGGTCTTTTACCTCCCCGCTGCTGTCGTTAGGTTTGGGGCTTTCAGTCTTGGCTGTGACCTGGCGGCCAGCTTGGGGTGATATACCTTGTGCATACTTTTTAGTCATTTCAACAAAGTCGTCCAGGTCCACCAACTGTGTGGCTGAGAGGACACAAAGAACACAGTTGTAGGGTAAGTTATAGGGTAATATCTGTGTCTCTCTTTCTCTCGCTCTCTGTCTGCGTACTCACACTCATTGCTGACCATGCTCTCCAGGACTTTCTGGGTCTGGCCTGAGGTTGGACCAGGAATCCGGCTTGCAGTGCTACCTGTTGGTGAGGAACGACTACAACATCAGTGGGTTACAAACATTTCCTTGGATGCCCTGCTGCATGCAAACTGATAATCTCCACCATGGCAGTTGAGGACACTGGAATGACAAAGGGGAATGATTTAACAGCGGCCATCATTATGACAACATGCCACAGCATTCTGGACAGTCTGTAGTACATGAGGCTGGATTGTCACAATAAAAAAGAAATTTAAAAAACTTGATTGCGTCTTTGTTCATGTGTCTGTGATCGTGTGCGTGCATCCTACCTTGCACTGCATTGACCTGGCTGACATTTTCCAGCAACTCGGCCACAGCCACCTTCTTCTTCCTGTCCGGGTTGAGTTTCCAGTACATCATCATGGCCGCTTTGCGCACCGCCAGCTCAAACCTACTCTCTGTTGACAACTTGCGTATGTCGGCCTCGTTCTCTGGGGTGATTCCTAGTGGTGGACAATGCAGAGAAGGAACAGTTAAGGAGCAACGAACACAAGCATGCACGAACAAAGTTTACGGTATTCCATTACTTTAACCTTTTTTCTGGATCCAACAGCGCTGCAGTGCACTCGCAGCGCCTTTTCTTCCCTGTTTAGCAGCTTTAATCAGCCAGGTAACAGCCAGAAGATTGTTTAGCTCTGTGTCCTTCTCTTCAGCAAGACTCAAATGGTGCTGACCCAGCTGAAACACAAGAAAAGGGGAGAATAATTCAGCTTGAGTGGGCTTTGTCCAAATAAACATAATCAGACAATGTCCTCCATTCGTTTGGATAATTCTCAAGGCACTGGTTTTATAGGGACTATTTCTTCAACAGAAAGTAGCTCAAAGTTCATAGAACCCCCCCCCATCTGGACTACAGATGACTACAAAACCCATAACTCCCTGTCCCTGTGGCCATCAGTGTCTCCGTCACGGCTGACTAAAAGGGGCAGCAGAGGCCCCAGTGGCAGATCAAGTGACTGGTTTCTAATCTTAACTGTCATTTCATAACTTTCTTCTCTCACAGTTACCATTAAATGCATCTTGTAGAGGACGAGATGTGTCTTTATTCGAAGTGGCTCCTGTTTGTGTCTATGTTAGATACACAAAGCATATATCATGTCATGAACCTGCTTTTATTAATAATAATGCATTTTATTTGTAAGGCACTTTTCATTCAGAAAATCTCAGAGTGCCAGCGTGTATTGTGAATCAACAGTAATATCAAGCTACACTCATACAGTAACAATAAACTCTGATTTCCTGTGTATTACTGTGGAGTGGGTCTATCATGGGATATGAGATATTATTGGAGCCTCTGATCCCCCCCCGTCTTCTACCAGCACCTCTTTTTACATTTGTACTCGTTGGTAGAGAACGTAGAGCAAATAGAGTGTGAATATTTCATTATTATTCCTACAAATTCAGCGACACTGTAATAGTGTCCATAATGAGTTGCATGCACGACCGTATTTCGGGCTATCACATTGAAAGCCTAAGGATCATCTTCCAAGTGGCCAAAAATAGACACATGCTCGCAACCAGACTGAGTCAACCAGCAGGATTGAAAACAATGTCAAGTGCCAGTCTGTGTGCATGTGGGTAATAGGAACAGTGTGTAGTATTTAGCAGGGATCTATTGGCAGAAATTGAAAGTTTTCTTTCCTGTATGACCATTTGAAACTAAAAAACATTGTGTTTTCTTTGGCTAAGAATGAGCCGTTTATATACGGAGTGTGTCCTCTTTCTACAGCAGCCCAGAACGGACAAACCAAACACTGGCTCAAGACAGGGGCGTCGTTAGGCCTATTTTAGGGCGGCTGAAGCCCCCCTCAAATGTTCTTCAGCCCCCCCAAATCATTTGGCATTATTGGCTTTCAAAAAAAAGAAAAAATATATATTTTTATTTTGGTGATGTCATTAAATGAAACTAATGTTTCTCACATGGACAAGTTATTTATAACTCTAACATGCTACATATGTGCGTGCGTTCTGGTTTGTATGTTTTCACCCCCTTCAAATTACAATCCAATGGCCTATCATCATACTTTCCTTTACAAGCAGGAAAATAATTTCCCTCTCTTTATTTGAGAAATGTTCATATTTGTGTTGTCACATTTCACTATGACCCTCAAATTCTGTCTCTTGTGTTATCATATACTGAATGCAAGCAAAACTACACAGCAAAATCACACTATTTCTGATTGAACCAATCTATGAACCCTCTGAAACAATGGATATCCGCGGCCCCAAATGGGCCCCAAAAACAATTGCCGCGCGCCATGGACGCAAACATGCCACTCCCCTTGGGGCTAAGCCCCCCCCCTTTCTTTGAATCCTAGAAACGCTCCTGGCTCTAGATAAGTACATTTGAGTTTTTGAGTTGGCCACCATTGTGCTCCTACACGCTAGGCACACGGGAGAAGTTTTAGTTGGTTACAATCTGCGATCTCGCCACTAGATGCCGCCAAATTCTACACACTGCACCTTTAACTCACCCGGGTCTGGGCTCTGGCGTCACCGGCTTTGGCCTTCTCCTCTATCTGCTCCAGGGTCAAGTCCTCTTCTGGTTCTTCATCTGGAGCAAACAGCAGGAGATGTCAATCAATCAAAAACCAATCTCCGAATCAATGGATGACATAACACCCTCGCCCCCATACTTGTATGGTGGTATAACTTTATTGAAAGAGCAGTGTGATTCGCACAATTACAGCGATGAACAAAGCCCACCTGACATACAACTTGTAGCATGAGAATAACAAGAAGTCAGAGGCGGAGTAGGTGTGACAGTCTGTACATCTGTCTGTCTATGCAGATATCTTGTGACAAGCCCCCAGAGCTCCGTCACACACACACACACACACCGTGCCTGCAGGCAGCTACGATGTTACATCATTACTTGTCGATTGCATTGAGTTTCATAATGAGTGTTACTGTCTCCCGAGTGTCCTTTAAGCGAAGGAGTTCATCTTCTTCGCCTGCGGCCCTATTTCAAATGTCAAAGTCTCTTATTCTCCGCATAATATCTCACTGGTGCAACCAGTTTGTTGGTTTCACTTTCACCAGCTCTGAAATATAATGATGGGAAAATACCACAAAGTTTAAATGAGTATTTAATAATATGTTTACCATGATCACCATCTTAGTTTCGCATGTTACCTTGCTAACATTGGCTAGTTAGCCCTAAACGCTCAGCTGAGACAGATGGGTATGTTATTAGTTTTGCAGGTCTTTAGTCATGAACCAAAAATCGTGGACGATGGCAATCTATTCAACAGCTGTTGAGATATTTCCCTAAAAGCCAAAAGTGCCAAACTGCTGGCCACTAGCAAGAGAAAAAGTCAAGGGATCACCAACGTTGGTAGAATTCATCCTCTGGGGACCATGAAAATAATGGGCACTGAATAAGCAATGAACCTAATCTAACTTTAACTGTTGAGATATTTCAGTTTGGACCAACCATCATGCCGATATTGACATTACAACACAGTCTCATAATAATAATAATCAGAAAATGCAATGTTTTGCATAGACTTTTTTTTCAGGACATTACGTTAGAAAACAAAATTTCACAAAAGTCCTGCGTTTGCTGGACCCATCCACCTCCCCTCATGCCAACCATACGAGGTTTTTCTCAATATTTAATACGACACTTGATCGTTGCATAGTCAAGTGGATGCGGTTAATTTGTGTGTCCAGCACAAACAAGCATCCTAATTGACTTTCCATTGGGATTGTTTTCATCCTGAGCAACATACAAAAAAAAAGACAATTTATGTCCATGTACACAAAACCGACGGATCGCATTTCGTTCCTATTTGACAACCTGCCATGATACTGGGCTAGCATTCCAGAGAGTCTTGCAGTTAGCATGACTAAAAAGGTTCTGCAAAGTAACCTGCCAGTCACAGTAAAGACGAGAAGGTAATGAATATGCAAAGGCCTTGCTCTTCTTCTCTGCTGAATTTCTTCAAAAGCACGTGGTCTAAGTAAGGATTCAAACGTTGAATGTTGAATTAAATTAAAACATTGGATAAAAAACAATACTTCATTTTTATTTGTTTTTAAGGAAGTCAAAAACCAAAGATGGTTTTGGACTTCCTTAAAAACACAGATGAGCTTTTTACTTAGTTATCAATGACCAGGCTGTTGAGTAGCAGAAAGCCTCAAATACCTGGGGACCATTTATTCTTCTCTTGAATGGAATGTCAATGTTCAAAATACTGTACAGAAAGCCCACCCACATTTGTTGTTTCTGCAATATGTTTAAGGCAGGGATGTGCCATTTGTATATTGCTGGGATCGAGTGTTATCACATTCTCTATCTCAGTGTTATGGAAATTGCTCAGCTGATGACACAATCACAATAAACTTGACAAACAATAATTTGCCAAGATTTGCCAAGCATCTTTGATATTTATTTTAACACCTGTGTGCTTAGGACTGGTTTGAAAATTATGTAAGACCCCCCCCCCCCCCCTTCCTTCAGGAAAGAGGCTGCGTAGCATTGAGAACTATACTTGTTTCTGTAAAAGCACATTTCCTGAGGCAGTGAGGGCCCTTAACTTGTCATCATGAACTCAACTTAACTGTGTCCGCTGGTGTCTTAATGCACCGGCCCCTTGTGTTGTATTTCACTCTGATAGAGTATTTTTACATGTTCATGTTGGTGTTCTATTTCGAGAGTATTTTGATGTCTATGCTGATGATGCTGTTTTGTATTGTTGATCAGTATTTGTTGTTTTGTTTCATTGAAATGGTAATAAATTCCTTAATCTTGTATGAAGAGACATTCGAAAACATGACTACGCGAGACTTCTGCTCTCGGCGCAACTAAAACTCACAAACAAAGGCATTACCTTCCTCCTCATCATTGGCATTGTCCTCGGCTTTCCAAAGTCTTTCCTGTATTATCACCCGCTTGGCCGTGGAGGCAAAGGTGCGTTTCACTGGGGCGGCGGAAGAAGCTGCGGCAGCCTCAGTGGAAGCAGTGGAGGAAGAAGTAGGGGGATCTGTCAGAGAGTTACAGGTCACGCTAGCTGATGTAAAGGAGGCAGATTTGAGCTTTGAAAGGGATGCCATTTGAGGGGTAGAGCGGCTGGGAGAAGAAACAAGTGGAGGTTTGCTCAGAGGAGGAGAGAAGGGACTGGAAACGGGTTTGAGTGGTTTGGATGGAGTTAAGGGCTTTGACCCCTTTACAGATGGAGGGCAATCCATCGGTTTAGATTCTCTGGGTTCTGTTGGTGATTCGGCGGGGTGAGAGGGAGCAGCAGGGAGGTTATTGGAGACGAGTGAAGGAGGGGTCTGTATGGGAGGGGGAAGAGAGGGTCCATCCACAACAGGGCGTGGCCCCTGGGTGTTGACAGCAGTTGGAGTTGATGGGAAATCCTTCTCCATGTTTTCTGGAATAAAAGAAGAAAAAAAAAGAGCCAAGTAATTTGTAGACAACCATACACTGCAGCAGAAATAATCGAGGTCATTTCTAATAGTGAGTCATGAGTGAAGACACAGCTGGCAGGGTTGAATTCGAGAACCTTCTCCTCTGGATATTTTGCACCGTATGACACCTTCCCTTTGAAAGGAGAAAGAGTTTTGAAACAAACAAAACAAACGAGGCAAATAAAAAAAGTTTGAAACTTGACAATTTAAATTAGTTGTACACATGCATCACACGCGGACAATAAATGTGCGAGCATACGGGTACTTCCCGTTAAGCACATTCTCAACACTAAACCAAGACAGCTCTGACTAAAACAAAAAGAAAAGAACCCTTACTTGGCAACTGAACGAGCAGATTTCTTCAGGGCACAAAGTCAATTGTCATCCCGAATTCAGAAGTTGAGTCCGTCGTCCATGCTGAGCTCCGTGAGCTCCGCACAGTTCCTCGAAACCGGAGACGCGCACACTGTCCGCGGCCAAACTCTCATGTGTCTGGTGTGTAACAACACTGCAACTTTAAGGCCCCGCCCTCGCGGAATAGCCTCGCTCCCGATAGGGAGAAATAAACGCCAGTCTGACGGTCAACGTATCCGATTGACTACTCTGCGCGTTCTCGCTTAATACACTTATGAGGACCTTTTTTCTTTTCTTTTTTTACCTCTTGCGATCATCTCCTTGAACGTTTTCTCACCCGTGTCTCTTTTTGTAGCTTTAAAAAAAAAGTATTTCAAGTAGTGGGGTGATGGGTGTATAATGAGGCTGAACGTGCTGTTATTTCAACTGCAGTATTTAAGTAGATTATGGGGTTCCAGGTCAAAAGCTACATATATGCACGCCTGCTCTTAATCGAGGCTGACTCTCTCCGATATGGCACCGGTTGACAACAAGATCGGGACACACACGCACACACACACACACACACACACACACACACACACACACACACACACACACACACACACACACACACACACACACACACACACACACGCACGCACGCACACACACACACACCATGACGTGGAGACATTCAGCGGTCTTATAACGAGGTTACACTGTTTGATTGAAACAGCTTGATACTTCAATAAGAACCGACATCAAAAGCATCGGTCTGAAATGCCCTTTTCTATTAGATTTCATATAATTTAACATAAACTCATCTAAACGTAAACATTAGTGCCTTCATCATTTCTTAACGCCAGGAATAAGAATTCGAGATATCCTGCATTAATTCATGCATTTGATCATTATGAATCATGCGTTAGTTACTCAAGCATATGCTTTGCACCTTTTTCATCAATAATAATCAGACCCACTCCCATATATGCGGTGTATAGATGTACAGTGTTAAGGTGCGTTTGTACACGAGCACCGTAAACTACATTGTTCCTTTGGGAGCTGTCCACCTGCGCGAGTGCTGAAAAAGACAGCTCGCAGTTTTTCTCTCTCCCTCTTCCTAGAATCCCCATGGGGGCGCGTGAGAAGGGACAGTCGGTTTCCGCCTGGAAGAATATCTTCTCACATTTGCAAACATCCCACGAGCATCCAGCAGGCCTCCGGTTTCGGCCCAGTGGAGTAAAAGCACCCGGGAGCCCCAGTCAAGCCACACTCCCGCGCGTGTCAACTCTGAGAGCACATGCCCATTTGACAAAGTGTCTCTCCCTCCAGATGTGGGTTAAAGGATGACACATGCTGGTTCAATCCGCTGATGTGACACGCATAGCCCCCCTCCCCCCCCCCCCATCCCTTGGAGAGAGAGGGAGAGACTTGCTCTCATTTTCTTTGCAGAGCTGATATACTTCACATGCAAACTATAGTTCACACTCCACCACTCCTTAAACTGGAGCACTGCATCGTTTCACTTGTTTATATTTGTTTGGATATATATTCTAAGAGAGCTGCATCTCCCAGTTCACAGCATCTGCGCGCGCGAGAGGGGCGGGGCTGTCTGTGACCCCGTTAAAAAAAGCGAGGCGTCTCCATCGTTTTAGAAATTCGAGTCTCCGTCTGTCGCGGATGCCACAATGTCTGACTGCAGAAGGTCGTGGAACCGGGAGGATGAGCTGCCGGTCTACCTGGCTGGGCCGATCACCACCGGACCCAACCAGAGGAAAACCGGGATGTTCAGCTCCGTGGAGGGGGCGTTCGAGAGCAAGACCATAGACTTCGACAACTACGCGGTGGGGAGGAAAGAGAGCCGCACCCCGAGAAGCGGGAGCCGCGAGAGGGTGTTGGACGCCGGCGACCACGTCGGCAAGACGTCCAGCGAGGGCCGGGAGGGGTCACCGTCCGACTCGCCCGGGGAGACGGACGATGTTCGCCCAGGTGTTGTGGTCAGATTCTCATCGGGGAAGGAAAGCCCCAACGGGGAGGTAGGAGTGAGGATTTCTTCCCTTGGCTTTTTCTTTTACTGTGTGGCTTATTGTTTGAAATTCTGATCAATTGTGTCATTATGTAGCAAGGTTCACGATTAATATGATTTATACATTAAGTTGGCTCCAACTACTGAAAGCATGCAATTGAATCATTATTGTTTTTAATGCAAAAGGTGTCAAATGTCGCCCAATTCAACATCCCCACAGGAGTTGTTATTCTGACACAAAAGCCTCCGCCTGCATAAATGATGAAGTTGTGTGCTGCAATGCAGCTTGGCCATTTTAGTTTACGTCTACGTAGCTCATATAAAAATAAAAAAAATCCCCCAAAAGATGCAAATGCACGTCGATGCAATGAAGCTCGTCTCGGTGCTGAACTGGACAGCGTCCCTCGCTTGTGTTTTTGTCTGCGCTCACCTCACGTGAGCAGTTTGCGTGAGCGCGTGTAGGGGTGTGTGTGCGCGCGTGGACTATACACGTCTTTCTCTGCAACCGTGCAGACATTTCCACGGTGGAGAAGGAAAATAACACTGCACACTGTGTTCACGTTCTTCCTTTATAAGCATGCTTATTGGTTGAAGATGCTGATAATTCAGCTGGGCTGTCAGGCTGCCTTCACCAGCCGATGATCACTGGTTACCTGTGCCATAACATCCTCTTAAAGCTGTTGCATGCAGCCACCCTCCACGTCGGTAGAGGGTGTGGAGGCATGGCAGACATGCTTGTTAAACTCATGCGTCTGAATACTATGATTTTGTTTATTATCTCATCCTATATACAATCAATGCAAATAAAAGAAGGTACTAATATTAGCAATATTAACACCAAACGTGTATACACACACAAGTGCTGTATGCGTTTCCTTGCACCCTCGTCCACCGCTGCCGAGGATTACATAACTGATTGTGCAATATATCAAAATGTCAGGATTGAATTCAACCGCTCCCTCTCTCCCTCACTCCCTCGCTCCCTCTCTCCCTATCTCCTTCTCTCCATCTCTCTCTTCCCCTGCAGAGCGAAAGGCTGCTGATCAAAGGAGGGCGGGTGGTCAACGATGACCAGTCTCTGTATGCAGATGTCTACATTGAGAACGGGCTCATCAAGTGCGTACAGAAGGAGCCGATGATGTCAAATATTTGACATACTTTTACAGTCGATAATGATTTCCCTTCCTTATTCCCTCCTCCTCTTCCACCATACTTTAACCACTGCACTTCTTCCTTCCTGTTCCTGCATTTCGCCTCCCTTTCCCCCATCCCTTTGGGTCCCCATATCTGATCCTTGGCAGGCAGGTGGGGGAGAATCTGGTCGTGCCGGGGGGCATCAAGGTGATCGAGGCTAACGGCCGCTTGGTGATACCGGGGGGGATAGATGTCAACACCCGTCTGATGAAGTCTTACCTGGGCACACGGCCTGCCGAAGATTTCCTCCAGGGCACCAAGGCTGCGCTCGCCGGGGGCACCACCATGATCAGTGAGTGTGGGATGCCGCAGTACATACTGTAAACCATATATGATATCAGTAGAACTCTTTCAATCCTAACCTTTGACCCCATCCCACGCCTCTCAGTTGACCACGTGACCCCCGAGCCCGGGCAGAGTCTGCTGGAGGCGTTTGAGTGCTGGCAGGAGGCTGCGGATAAGAAGGCCTGTTGCGACTACTCGCTGCACGTAGACATCCCCCAGTGGAACGAGATGGTCAAGGATGAGCTGGAGCTGCTGGTGCAAGAGAAAGGTGCGTCAGATTTAGAAACAATTTGGCAGAGTATTGAATCCTCTTACAGCGAAAGCACAGTGGAAAGCCATTGTTGTCCGCCGTGCTGTCGTGGTGGTGGTGTGCAAATTCTGCTTGTAAGCTGTTTTAAGTATCACTTTTCTTTTGGGGCAGCGAAACCAATGCAGGAACCGAGCCAGCTGCTTGTGTGTCACATTTCCCCTCAAAAGTAAACTTGAGAGTTGTAATGAAGTTCATCTCGTCTGTATTTATTGCATGTGGTGATACATTGTGTACATGTGTTTTTATCCTTGCTGCTGCGTCACCTGCTTGTTATGGTCCCCGCTGTGGTCAGGCATCAACTCCTTCCAGGTGTACATGGCTTACAAGGACATGTACCAGCTGTCGGACTCTCAGGTACGTGTCACAATCACTACTGCCGCGCTCATGTAAATCCATGACTCACTGCTCTTTCCTTTCACTATTAATCCTCCTCTTTGTTGTTTGGCCTCATCCCTCCCTCAGCTGTACGAGGCTTTCTCCTTCCTGAAGCAGCTGGGCGCCGTGGTGTTAGTTCACGCTGAAAACGGAGACCTGATTGCTCAGGTGAGCGCTACATAGCCTCCTCTAGTTTGCGCCTGAGTTGCAACTGGCAACCTCGAGTAACCGTCAGATGAGAGACTTTCTTCTTACGTAACTCCCCGGCTCTCACGGAGAGAGAGGGAGGATTAAACCTGCTGCCGCTGCCGTGTATGACAGGTTCTTCACGGGCCACCATTGCGGTTGACCGATATTAAACTAATGATGATGATGTAATGGCGAGAGCGAAGGTGTCGATAAGGCTGACGGCGGTGATGAAAAGTGGGAGTCGTGGTCATGGAGATGATGGTCCTGATTAAGGGGACAATTAAGGCGAGAGCCGTGACGCGTGTGGAGATGAATGAGGGTAATGAACGATAATGGGAGCGGCGATGAATGATAATGACATACTTGTTAACCTAACCGCAATGGACATAGGGAGATGGATGATGAGGAACCTTTAGAAGCACCAACCCTCTCAAACAATGAAACTAAAAATATTTTTTGAAAAGAAAAACAATAAAGGGTGTCTGGTTTTCATCCCAGTTTTCTGCTCCCCAGACAGCGCTGTCAGAAGCACAACAAGAGCAGCCAGCGAAAAGCTCCCACACGGTGCGCTGGCATTCTAGGATTTACAAAGCACACTCTGTTTTCTTTGGTAGCATGACAGACCACGAAATCTTCATTTTACAGCCATGAGATGCCACTAAAACGGGAGTCTTGTGGGTAGAAGAAGATTTCACAAGTGCTCTGTGCAGTGCTGGCAGTTATTGTGTTGATCATGAAGATAATCATCTGTGTTTTCAGGAGCAGAGAAAAATCCTCGAGATGGGAATCACCGGACCCGAAGGCCATCCGCTGAGTCGTCCCGAAGAGGTGATCACATTCCTGTACACTCCATTATCTGTCCATCCATCCATCCGTCCATCTGTCCATCCGTTCATCCAGCAATCCATCAATCCATCATCAATCCATCTATCCATCCATCCGTCCATCTGTCCATCCATCCATCCATCCATCTATCTGTCCGTCCATCCATCCGTCCGTCCATCCATCCATCCATCCATCCATCAATCATTCCATATCCATCCATCCATCAATCATTCCATATCCATCCATCCATCAATCATTCCATCCATCCGTCCGTCCGTCCATCCATCCATCCATCATCAATCCATCCATCCATCCATCCATCCGTCCATCCGTCCATCCATCAATCCATCCATCTATCTGTCCGTCCATCCATCCATCCGTCCGTCCATCCATCCGTCCGTCCATCCATCCATCCATCCGTCCATCCATCCATCCATCCATCATCAATCCATCCATCCATCCATCCATCCATCCATCCGTCCATCCATCCATCCAGCAATCCATCCATCTATCTGTCCGTCCATCCATCCATCCATCAATCATTCCATATCCATCCATCCATCCATCAATCATTCCATCCATCCATCCGAGGTTTCAATGCCTTCTTTACTTCCTGTCCACGCAGCTGGAGGCTGAGGCGGTGTTCCGTGCCATCACTCTTGGCAACAGTGTGAACTGTCCCGTGTACATCACCAAGGTAATGAGCAAGAGTGCAGCCGACACTATCGCCCAGGCCCGCAGGAAAGGTCAGCCACTTCACATCTACTCGCTCCAGGAGTGTCTATCTGACTCTTCCAGTGTTCATGTACGTCTTCTTTTCACATCCCGACCTTCACTGTGCCGCTACCCCCCCCCCCCCCCTTCAAACAGGTTCTGTCGTTTTTGGCGAGCCGATAACAGCCAGCCTGGTCACTGACGGCTCCCACTACTGGAGCAAGAACTGGGCCAAAGCGGCTGCTTATGTGACCTCTCCACCTTTGAGTCCCGACCCCACAACCCCAGACCACCTCAACACACTACTGGCTTGGTACGTCTTCAACCCTTTTCGGGAAAACATTTCGCGTAAAGCCCACGTTTTTAGCGCTTTGTGATGATACTTCTCTGAGAAACCTGACAAAGTATGTCGCCGACAGTATATTTCATGTTTCAACACTGGGACAAGTAAAGAAATCATATCTAATTAAAGGGACGGCTCAGCCCAAAATCAAAAATAACAAATATTTCCTCTTACCTGTCGTGCTATTGATGCTATGCTGTGCTATTTGTATTTTGGGGTGAACTGTCGCGTTAATACAGAGTGAGGGCAGAAGAAGTATTTAATTTAGCCACAGCCTGGATGACACCAAATGAGACACCTGCAAGGATCTAACTGTCGCTGTTTTGCCCTTGGATAGGTGTTTGGTATTCATGCCACAAACAGCTGGTAGTTAATGCACAACATCAGAGAAAAAGAGAAACAGATGGAGAGAAGGTGAGGAGAAGAGGGGCAGAAAGAAGGTGGTGGGAGGGACGCACAAAGGACGACATCGTTGTTTGAAAGACACTTTATGTGCCGTTAACTTTATACATACATTTATGTAGACAGTATAATAGTACATGCATACTATTATCAATGCATCGAGGCAAAAAGTATTGAAGTTCAGTTGTAATTATCCTAGAGAGAGACAAAGTGCACAGCATCAAACCCACCTCACTTCTCACTTCACACACATTGCACAGAGCATCCCGCTGTACACTTCTGACTGTCCTCCATTCCATAAATAGCACAGGAACTAAAATCCTTCATCTTCTGTTGCCTTGGCTACCAACTGCCTGCCTTCTCATCCTCCTCTCTGCTCCTCCTCTCTGCTTCTCCGCCCTTTTGTCCGCAACTCCAGGCGGGTGGATGCTGCTGTTTTCTTTTCAGCTTCTGCTGAAGCGACAGGGTGTATTTTTAGGTTCCAACAACAATCTTTCAGGAACAAAATAAGCAACAGTTGTTGCCCGTTGTTTCCGTAATAGGCACTCTCGTCGTATCGGGGCAATGAGCCTTCAGCTCACTATCATGAAGTAATCGCTGTAATTAACAACTGACTGAAAGGCCTGAGATGAGAAACAATGCTAATCTTAGGTGCTAATCAGCCTCGTGTATATCAATGTGTTTGATGATGCAGTGTATCTTTCTGTAATTAAGGCCAAAGGGACAGGTCCTGCAGCTGCGTTGCATCATTCTGACTGGTTCCACGTGACTTTAAGCCACACTCTCGATGAGAATAGAAATGCCTGTGTTTACGTTCATCACGCTTGCTTGTATTGTCTTTAGCTGACCACCTGATGTGGTGGGATGTGTATGTGGATTATTTCATATCGTTGTGTTTGCCTCGATTCAGCGGGGACCTGCAGGTGGTGGGCAGCGCTCACTGCGCCTACAGCACTTCCCAGAAAGCAATCGGTAGAGAAGACTTCACCCTGATCCCAGAGGGAACCAACGGAGTGGAGGAGAGGATGGCTTTCGTCTGGGACAAGGCTGTGGTGAGCAATAAGGATACATGCGTGTATAAAGCAGCCGCGGCTGAAGGTTATGTTTGTCCCTGATCATCTGCCTGTCTGTCTCGCAGGCCATGGGGAAAATGGACGAAAACCAGTTTGTGGCGGTCACATCTACCAACGCTGCAAAAATCTTCAACCTGTACCCACGCAAAGGCCGGATAGCGGTGGGCTCGGACGCGGACGTCGTCATCTGGGACCCCGACAGCTCCAAAACAATCACTGCCAAACTCCAGCAGTCGGTGAGAGCAACAGGAAAAATAACAAGAGAGGATGGATGAATTGTTGGATATGATACGATGGAGAAACAGGGAAATGAAACTGAGGAGGCTGGAGAAAGAGGCAATCCAGACGGGTGCCGTATTTAGGTTATAATCCTCCATCACCCCTCACCCATCCTGTGCTACCATCTCCAGCCCATCCCCCTGTGTTGCTCCTCCTATATGCCCCAAGCCTCTCACTTATTCATCCCCCATCTTCTCAACTGCTGCAGTTTTACTGCCTGTATTAAGCCTTCTGATACAATGCTAGCACAGAGGGCTGAGACAGAGTATGAATGGTGGTGGGGATGAAAGAGTTCTGCCCTTGTTCATCTGCTTAATCCCCTTTTGTCCCCTCATTCTCTGCCTTTTATGCGTTATCGCTCTCCACACAGACTTCAGAATACAACATCTTTGAGGGTCTGGAGTGCCGTGGGGGTCCGGCGCTGGTGTTGAGTCAAGGTCGCGTGGTTTACGAGGAAGGCCAGCTGCAGGCCCAGCAGGGCACCGGCCGCTTTATCCCCCGCAAGCACTTCCCTGACTACGCCTACCAGCGCGTCAAATGCAGGAACCAGGTACAGTACGCAGATCATTTCAAAAGACACTTCTTTTGAAAATATTTTGCATTAAAGGATTAAATAGGCAGTCAACATCCAGTTCCTCATAGTTGCACTATTTTTTTTACAGTCTACAATATGTATTAAGAACACTGCTTAATAATTGTCAGTACAGTCATGCACTGGTCAATTTTTAGATTTTGGTCTATTTATTTTCCATAACACGTCTTCTTTCAGACTAGTGGACAGAAAACATCCAAAATACACATTTAGGTGTTTATTTTATAGCTTTGTCTATTTGTGTCTTGAAATATCTCCTGAAAGTTACCATTACATAATGCCTCATTTGCAAACATAACATTTTAGAAAACTTGCAAAACAAACAAAACATAATTTTCTTAATGTAAGTAACTAACTGGGGAGGATTCATCTGTTAGTTGCATTTTTCACCCGGTTCACCCGGGGTGTCTCCCCTTCATTTGGTTTGGTTTATCGGCAACATTCTAATATGTTTTAAAAACACAACATATACGACTTTGTCTGGCATTGAGCGATAAAGTCCTGGATTTATTTCTGCCGCTGGTGTTTTTTTTCTGTCCTACAACCTTTTTTTTAAAGGATCGGCATTCATTGTTTAACATTATGAAATATTAGACAAATAGGAACGAGCAATCTAGAAAACTGAATCATACAAGCAATCACCACCAATTGTTTAGGTCAAAAATTATCAAAGACACAAGAAATGACATCATAAAAGCAAACAGACAACCATCACTTGCCATGCTCTAATTTGAATTGTGCATTGACGACTAACAGCTTACTGTGTGCGTGTGTGTGTGTGTGTGTATGTGTGTCTGTGTGTTCTCTAACCAGGCGAAGAGCCAGCAGGGCGTTACCCGTGGCTTGTACGACGGCCCTGTGTATGATGTCGATCCTGCCCCCAAATACATCACTCCTTCTCCATCAGCCAAAACCTCACCCACCTCTCACCAACCAGCACCCATACGCAATCTTCACCAGTCCAACTTCAGCCTATCAGGTAATAGGAATCTTGTATTTCATATCAGTTTTAAAAATCCAATCCACTGATTCTCTTTGAGGCTTTTAATGTCTTAAATGGAGCATAAATATCAATATTTTAAGTAAGTACATTTTAATTTTGTCTCCATCTCCCAGGAGCACAGATGGATGACTACATCCCTCGTCGCTCTGGCCAACGTATCGTAGCTCCCCCCGGTGGTCGCTCAAATATCAGCCTTGGTTGAACACTCGACTGTGCACTAAGTGTGGTCGTCGTGGGGCTTTCATCTCTCCAGTGTGTGTGTGTGTGTGTGTGAGAGTGTGAACACACTGGCATGAGTGAACACCTCTGTGTTTTTTTGCTGCAATGGTGACACGCTCTTTTTTAGACCTTTATCATTTTCATCAGTTTTGCCTTGAGACGTGGTCACAGAGGAGAAGCACATTAAACACTTCCAATAAAGGAAGAGTAGGATTTACAATCAAACGAGTCATTCCAAAACAGGAAAACTCATGATCAGAGCACTCACACACACACACACACACACACACACACACACACACACACACACACACACACACACACACACACACACACACACACACACACACACACACCCCCTCTAAGAACCCAAACGTGAACCCAGTGCTGTGTCATAATGTTGTTTATCTCCTTTCCCGTGAGCATGACTTCCTCCTCACTCTTCCCTCGTCCCACGTCTCACTGCGTGGGTCCGCTCAGACACGGTGCTCCTTTCCACAGCTGAAGACGAAATAACAGAGGTTCACAACATTTGTTTTTTAATGTGGCTCACACGGATCCATCGCACATATTGCATGGAAACGTCTTCAGATGTCGCAACACTTGTGGTTTAATTATTGCAATGGAGAAACACAAGGCACATTTGATGTATATTCTTATCCTGGTAAATAGGGTTAGGTATAGGTTCATTCTTTCTAACATTACTGTGAACTTCGATAAAAGCAATTCAGATACTTTATGCAAATGTGTCAATACTCTCCTGTAAAGCGTGAAAGTAGACGAGCAGCTGGGACAGATACGAAAAACAGCTGTGCGCTGCAAGAAGTAGAGTTTGTGCTGTAAAGACGTTATGATGTGTGTGATAGTTTTCTGCCACTCATCACTCATGCCAGAGCTGGATCTTCCTTGTAATGACGTACTCAACTCATTGATGTAAAAGGGCTTCTGCTTTCACTCCCCCGCCCCCCCCCCCCCCCCTTCACTAAACTTCACTGACAATCTTTGTGAGCTGTTTTTCATATTTATTCTATTGATTCTGGATGTTTTCTTGGTACCTTTAGTGTTTCTATGCCGCTCTGTTTTGTTGCTGTTGTCTGGTGTCTCCAATGGAACCACCAATAATGATCAATAAGGACTTGACTGTCGTAAAAGGTAAAACAAACATTTCTGAGAGTTTAATACTGACTTAACATGAGTGATATTACAGTGTGTCACAGGTTTGTTTGGGATTGTCAGGCTGAATTTGCAAACTCTTAAGTTCGGACAATATGGGTTCAACACACAGCCGGCCAAGTGAGACGCAATTACGTGATCAGAACCTCAATTTAGGACGAATATAGGTAATTATACTCCAATATAGAACCTGTGTTCTGTTCAATTTATGGTATTAGATTATGTTTTAGCATCAGTGACAGGGAATGGGAATGTTAAAATGTGTTAAAAAATGTGATTTGCATCCTGGAAAAAAATACCCTTAAACTTTTACATATGATATGGATGATGATACAGTTCTCTTCATAATCATTTGTCATGGTAGAAGTGTAGTCAGGGGATTTTTGGGGGTCATTGTGACCATGTCACATTTGAACACAGACAGGAACTAAATCATGATCCAATTTCCAACCAGGAATACAATGTAGAGACACTGGGAAACAAAGAAAATCACAACACATTCAACACTTGAACTGGTCACAAACAGAGTGACAAAGAACTGAAAGGCGAGACAAGTATGAATACACAAGGAGCTAATCACGAGATGGGGCACAGCTGGAGAGGATTGGGTGACGAGACAACGAGGACTGGCAGGACAAAAAGGCAGGGCTGAAAAGACTGGACGCTAAACAGGTGTGCAAGGGAAGACGTTCTACAGGAACACACAGAGCAAGCACAGGAAACAGAAGTACAAAAACAGAAGGACAAAACACTCAGTGTATCGCTGAGTGTTTAGTCCTAAAACAGAACGCCGCCAGGACACAACACAAGTCTCCAACACAGTCAAACCAACAGAACTGAAAGGGTGACTCTTTTATCCAAACTTACACATTAGATTTTGTTTCAGTTGAAGACTCCCTGAAGGTTTCAATTCATGTCAGAGTGGGTTGATTTACACAAAACAATAACACCCAACACATATTAGAAGGAGGAATAAATGGATAGTTTAAAGTTGAAATGGAAGTAAGGAGCACACAATTGACAAAGGTACTGAAATCTGTTATCAGGAGCAAATATTACAACTGTGTATGTATGAAATGAAAACCTTTCATGGATCAGGATTGAATATTGGCTGTGATGACATTATGAAAGCTTTGAAGCAATACATTTAGAGGAGAGGGGGTGGGAAAGGTGGTGAAAGAAAACAGAGGACACAAATTGTGAAATAGAATAACAGAGTAATTAAACTGATGTTTGACAACTAAAGTGATCTTCAAATAATCAGCTCTGTCATGACACGATAAAAGCTTTGTGGCAATGAGTTGAGTCCTGTTTCCCGATAACGCCTCATTTCAGAAATTCGTTCAGACAAATTTAATTGAAGAATACTTCAGTGGAATTCTTTTGTGTGAGTTGTTGGGGAAATAAATGAGCAGCACAAGGACAGGAGAGGCACCAGGTGAAATATTAAAGTGGATATGTTTCATGACATATGATCGGCCACAGAAAGTCATTACAAAGCTCATGTCGGAAAATTATAATTTTAAATTTATGTGACACTTTTTCACATTAACTTGATTACACTCATTTGACTCTTTGTCAGCTCAGCAAATTGTTCTTTTTTGAATTTCTTTCCCTGCTTGCTTTGTATGTGTGAAGGGTCGAGACAGAACCTCAGTGCAGACGATATAATCAACACATTAAAAGATGAAGCCTGAAGCCTCGGTTGATGTCCGCACCTGCAAAAGTGACGTCACACCACGAGACTGTACACCTTTGTGGAGGTTCTGTGCAGCAGGTTTTTAATATTACAGGGGCATTGGCCCCCACTGTCCCAGAGTTGCCACTGTCAATTATGGTTGCTCTAAAATGTAGAGACCTTCTGCAGTTTTATTGTGATATTTGAGCCAAAGACAGAAACTATTGAGTGTATTTCATAATAGGGCTTATAGAAGCATTGGTGATTAGCATGGTAACTTGGGACTACAGATGAAAAATAGCCTTTTGGCTGACATTTGCAGAAATGTTTTTATTAATGTGCCCTGTCCCGTTCAAATAAACCAAGAAGCATATTGCAATTTGTGTTAGTAATTCGCATAAGCAATTGAAAGACTATTATTATAGTGATAATGGCATCATAAATGGTCAGTTCGAGCCTGGTAAAATGTTTACTCAACGTAAAACAACCCCAGCAGCTCCTGTGGGGTTATTTCTATGCATTCTACTGCAGTTAAAGGGATAATACAAGATTTTGCAATCAGTAAAGTCGAAATAAGAGGATTGTTTTACTCATACAGGAGTGGAAATATGATTACGGCTGTCATTTAGTTTAGGTGCATTGTACAATGCGTGTTCGTAGACTACAGTGTACTCAGTGTTCAACATGAAGTATTCTGAGAAGTTAAAAGGCGAACTGTAAATTGAGGTTATTGCACGCTTAAGAGAGTGAATGGGAGAGTGGTGGTGAAATGAACACTCGCTACAGTCAAAGATAGGTTTAGTGTTGCACCAGTCTGGACCGAGTGCGTCATTCTGAGCCGGTAACACCAAAACCAAGGAGACAAACTGTTCCTTTGACTAAACGTTAACATGTCTTTCACTCATACAGCATCAAAATTCCACTGGCAAATAACAGCAACAACAACAACGAGATAACAAGATTATATCACACAACTTTTAGTCCTGTTATGTACTCTGGCTGCCAGCTTCGATGTCTCACAACACTGTGTACAATTAATTATGCTGCATCTGTAGTGTATCCGCACCCATCTGCGGCCCCAGAGGAACGTTTTCCTTTATTATGGTCCCCGACAACAACAGCTAATTTACTTCACTTCATTTTCACGTTTCATCTGGCAGAGATTGGCAGCACTTTGTTCTTGAAGTGTTTCCTCAAAAGAAAACTCCTCGGTAGACGGGTTTGTTCACAACTGGGTGTTTTCTTTTAAAATGTGTAGTCCTTGTGGAGCAGTTGCATAAATATTAATATAAGTATCACACCAAAATGCTCTCTTTCATGAACTGTTTCCTGCTAAGGTTCTCCTCTGTGTTTATGTTGACAGCGTGTATGATAAGATGTCTCATTTCTAACCCACCTTTAATGCTTAATACATTAAACAATGTCCCCAGCTTCTAGCGTAATCCTGAGTGCAGGGTCTCCCATTCTGCATGATCATGAATCATGTCTCCAATATAAGAGAATTTTAAATCAAGTTGTGTGCAGCAGATCGGGGAGTTCTGTAAACACGGAAAAATGTGAAGGAGTACACAGCAGCTTGACATTTCTGCAGTGATCTTCCCAGGGAAGTCTACTAGCTTCATTCATGATGTGCAGGCTGTATACGTGAAAAGGCTTCTTCTCCAGATGATCTGATTCCAGACTTCATCACCTTCACAGAGACCAAACGGAGACCTACATTCTGCCGCTGCCATCTGTTCCGGGAGCAAATCAAAGGGATAAAATATTGAGCTTGTGAGACTGAAATTATGCACGATTTTATGTTGTTGTTTTTTTTTCCTGTTGCGAGTCATAAAATCACACATAAATGGAAAACAAGAGCATGTTTGTGTTCACAATGCACAGAAGTCTGAACAGGTGCCCGTGCCTCGAAAGGAACGGGCTGATGTTTGGGAAATAACAGAGAATTACTGAGTCAGCTGTGCTGTTCTTCTACCACTGAAGGTCCCTCGGGGTCACTGCTGCGAATATCTGACTCGCATCCAGCTACTTTACAACAAACAGAAAATGTGTTGGATTTCTCTTCTGAATGCAGCCACATTGTGAGTAAGATCCAAGCAAACAGTAAGAATAAGGGTGTCAGGAAATATAACTTTCAGCGTCAACAGGACACTTCTGGTTAATTTGAGTGATGAAATGCAGTGTTTAATGGATAATAATTCTAAAGGCAAGATTGAAGTTGGTTACAATTAGCTCTTATATCATAGTGCTGTTCGTACTAATATTATGTTATCTTCTAAGTGTTGCACTGCAGATTGATGCCCTGTTGTTTAGGTTTTCTTTGTCAAAACGTCATTCATTCTATAAGATTAAGTGTTTTAATTCGTGAATAATTATACTTCATCAACTCTCTTTCCCTGGCACACTTTACAGTAATTGTTTTAGCTGAGGATAACAAATACTTTTCAGCTGGGGGACCTCACACGCTGCATGATATAGGCTGTAACACTCCTTTTAGTCCAGTTGGTGTCCACGTTGAGCTTTGTTGAAAGGTCAAGCCTGTTCATGACGCAGGCTTTTTAGTAGATGCATGACACGTTTATAAAATAGACAGGCGTCTTTCCCAGACCTCGGTGAACCTGACCAAATCCTCTCAAGGATGACGAATTGTTATCCAGGTTTCAAGGAGCAGTTTATCTTCAGAGTTGAATTTTGCCAAAAGCAAACAATCGCACTTAGTGACAAAATCCCCCAAATACCCCGCCCCTTCCAAAACAAAACGAATTGAAAAAATGGTTACAAGTTACCGGTACACAATTATAGCCTTGAGCTGGTTAATACCAACCCACGAATCCCTACTGTCACAACTGCAACATGAAGCAATCACTTATCTACACACAAGCCACAAACCGTCCTCAATTAGTACCCACACAACAGCTGAGTATCTGTGCACTCATTAAGAGAAACAAGAAGAGAGTGGAGCCACAGAAGGATATTGGTCTCTGGGCTTTCAGAAGCCAGAGGCTTTCAATTATCTGCCAATCAGCAGATGAGACTCACCTCTGCAATCACTTGAAACAGCAAATCACACATCAGCGCCTGCAGGTCAGCTACCCCCCCCCCCCCCCCACACACACACACACACACACACTATACACATCTTTAGTACTTTCAGAGGACCACGTTCTCAGGGTCATCTATGAGGACAGAGAAGACAGAGACGCCACAACTTTGAAGCTACTGGAAAAAAATAAACAAATACATGACACAGAGCTGGAGCGCAAGGGGGGAAACAGACAAATGGACAAACTCCTAATTGGAATTCTAGTTTCTCTTTTTTTACGAAGTATAAATTCCAAATTCACATTGAACAATGGCACCTTTACACTAAACTGGTCTGACACCCTCATCATGGTAAGAATTTGTGAGTCTGGAAATCTAATATTTGGATAAAGTGACTTCTAATGAGCATCAAGGTTTTGATGTCCCAAAACCCCAGGACCATTACATCGACATTTAGCTGGACTGGTTCCATTAGCTCCTGTCAGTTTACAGTGAGGAAATCCAAATTTCACATTGTCTCTCATCCCATGCTTTCATTTTCCATCATGCTGTATACAAGTTATCTCCTGCTATTTCGCCCGCTGATGGCCCAGCTTTGATGAGTTGGAGCTGATGGGACCATGAAAAGATGAAGAGACATAAACGACAGCCTACGGAGGAACACAGGAAGGATCAAATCAGCCTCTCCCTGCGTATCATGGAGAGAGAATGTTTCCAGCGAGGCTGCGAGGCTTTCCTCAACAGAGGAACATCACCGACACAATTTATCACATCTGCAAGGCTTTATGCTCAGCTGGATGTTTCTTTGGTGTTGGGAGGCTTGCAGCGCACTGCTATAGATGTTAACTGACTGGACATCAGAAAACATTTCAACTTATTATACGATTATATCTTTTCACTTTGAAGCCATGAGTCCTCTTTCCCTCTCTCTCTCTCTCTTTCTCTCTCTCTCTCTCTCTCTCTCTGTCTGCATGTGAAGGCAATTCACTTCAGCTCACTTTCACTCAGAAAAAGGAGTTTGCTTAAGCCCCTGAAAGCATCTGACAACTCCAAAGACCATTTGATATACTGGACAGTGTGTGAAGAGGTTGACATTCTGCGGTTTACCTCCCCAAGGCGCCTGCCTCGCAGCATTTTCCTCTACATCTTTATGAAATCCATTTTCCTCTACATCTTTATGAAATCCATAAAATGGATCCACTGGGTCTTTCCCCGGCATTTAATTAAGAGTTCAAAGTTACCGACATCCCTGTTTTTTTTGCAGTGCAGACAACTCCTTGTCCATTTATCCGGGGAAACGGCGTGATTTATTTACAAAGCCTTTTACGGTCAGCACTTACAAGAGATGACTTACGATGAGGTTGATTGATACGATACCTGATGCGTTTGATGCCACAAAAAGGTTGCTAATACCTTTTATTGTGTGGTTTAATGATTTGTCTTTTATGTGTGTTTTTATGACTTTATTGCAGGCTGCAGAACAGTCGGCCCTTTGGGGACGGTCTGGCCTGTTATCTCCCGAAGACCTAAAACTGTGGTCAGTAATTCATCTTTCTTTTAGTTGAAAGCACTTTTATTGGACGTGACACATGCTGGCATGTCTATTGAAGTGGTTATACTAATTGCAGATAATGAGGAGACAAAATGATATGACCCTGGAAGCTGATTTGGCATTTAAACTAAACCCCATTAGCCTGCAAAAAAAACCCCACAATTCAACAAGTTTTCCTGAAACAATATAATTCATTCAACCTGCGATGTGAATATTAAGTTGGAATTGTTAGAAAGATGTAATTAGTGGGCGGCCGTGGATCTGCATTCGGTGCTGGGCATGTGGACTAGAACAAAGTGCAGACCAACTGCCTGTTAAGACGGAAAACATTTGGTTGAAGATTATTGAGCATTAAAATATGTTTGGTTTTGATGTACACAGTGAATGATTACCGTGCTTATTAGCCTTTCAAATCATCATATTTTCCCTGTATGGTTGATGCCAGTGTTGTAGTCAAGAGACCAAGACCTTCAAAAAGTGGTCTCCAGACTCTCAGAGAAAGATGAATGGATTTTCTCCCCAGACCGGTCCTGACTGGTCAACTGCAGGGATGTCATTAAATTGCCTTGGCATTGTGTGATTCATTTGTTAACATAATTTATGTGACTGCTTATAGGAAAAAAAGGAAAATTCCCAGAAATAAGATTCCCTTTTGCCAAGTCTTTTGATTATTTTATCAAAAAAATGATCATGGTACACTTTACATACATACACACATTCTGTATATGTGTGTATATATATGGCAATAAAAGAAGTGAAGACAGAGGAATCCTCATTTGTTTTCGGTGAGTGCTTTCAGATCAATTTGAGGGGTGACTATGGTTTGCATGTTCAATATTTGATCGGATGTGTGTCATGCAGTGCAGGACTCGCACTGGTCTGGTCTTGGTCTTGTCTAGGTCTTGACATTTTCTGGTCTTGGGTCACGACTTGGTCTCAACCCTTCAAAGTATTGGTTTTGTGTCGGTCTCGAGACACTCTGGTCTTGGTCTTGACTTGGTCTCAGTTCAGTCTTCAACACTGGTTGATGCATAATGTTATAACATCCAACCCTGGCTCAAGGGAAGCAACATGAAGCAGGAAGATGAACTGAATCAACCAAACTTTTAATGAAATAAACAACCAAAAGAAAACAAAGAGCAAACAAAGCGGTGCAAATAAAGAGTGCTTTTAAACTCAGGTGCTCAGAGCAGGTGTCACACATCAACAATTAGGGCTAGTGGGCAAGACTCCGCCCCTGGTTCACCGGCAAACTGACTGAACAGACAGACGGAAGAAACAATGTCCTGTCACTTCACTTTCTCTCAGATTTACACTCCTAAATGACACCTAAAGTGAATGTATCATCCATCTGACATGACATTAATTGTAAAATATAAAGAGCCTTCTACTCAGAAATGATTATTTTCCAGATTGCTATAAAGTAAAGTGGCAGCTGTCTTCTCAGAAGACATGGCGTTGGACTGAACATGCAAAGAAACATATTTATAGCTCTTCAGTACTGGATGAGTATATTTAGAAACTGATTTCTTGCTCTTCTCTAGTTCTATTCTTCACTTCGACCAAAATGAATTGGAAACAAAGGACATCAGCTCATGCATAACATGTTACAGAAGGATCAGAAAACTATAGTACTGATCCATGACCACATGGTGTCAGCGTTGCACACTGGACAAGAGGTGTTTTCCCATGACATTTTGAGTCCTTCACACTAATCTTTGCAGCAGTTAACACCTCTGAAGCGTTTTCTGATAAGTTTAAGTCCAAATTGCCCTCTACATTTGATAAAGTTTTCCTGCAGCGGGATTCAGTTCAGAAAATTCACCTTTCAAAGATAAGGTTGATGGATTGTGCCACATTTTAGTGATATCTTAAAAAATATATTGTAGTCAGCACACGTGTCAGCCAGGTGCAAATTGACATTACACATTAAAATAATATTTGTATCGAGGTATCATTCTGCTCAATGTGTGGATTGTGGTGGTGTTGGTTGGACATGAAAAGTGTTTAAACATTGAACTTCGCAGTTCATTCTTGACCTTGGAAACTGAAGATGTTATTACAATCTCAACTCAATGTCCACTAAGTCGCTTGTTCTGGAGCTTTCCACTGTGTCGCATGGTCATCATCAGCAGATGGAGTTTGCACAGTTGTCATGGAAGTGCGAGTTTGAACATCTGCAATCCTTGAGTTGATATTGTTTGCCTTATTTTCCAATAAGGCATTTAGGTTGTAAATATTAACAAGGCGTGAATAAAAGGTCACAGGGGGGGGGGAGATAGCAGGTCAACAGTACATGCCACATAGAAGTGTTATACATCAGCTGAAAGCTGGGAACCTGAAGATTAATTTGAGTTACGGCTGAGCAGTGTGCGTCAAGTTATTCTAGTCATAAATCAGAAATGAATTAAAATGAATTGTGAAAGTGTAAAAGGAACATTACAATGAAAGCATATGATGGCTATTCCCATGCCAACGTATGTCTGATACGAGGTTGCAGGGATTTTTGGGTTGATACCATTTGTTACACAGATTTGGTGTTTTTACTTCAACTCAACTCGAGTTGATCAAAATGATCAAAAATCCATCCAAAATACCACTTAGGACACCAAGACCTTGAGGAACACCATAGAAAAATCCATGCTGTGATTCGCTATTGAAAACGCCGACGTCTAAAGATTTCTGCAAGAAATTATATTTTCGGCGATTGGATTGCGAGTTTTGATCACGGCTCAGAAACCCACTTATTGTCAATATTGTAAAGTTTAATCATTTTTGCTTGTTTTTTGCCCCAACATTATCATAATGTCTGTTAAGGGCTTATAACTGTTCTATATCATCTTAGTTTGTTTGTATGCTTAATAACCATCCATTACAGCTTATACACCCTTTGTAAAAGTCATCTTAACCAAAACTATTTTTTTCACAGTTTTTGTCTTGGAGTCGCTACCAATAGCTGGTTGTCTCAAAGTGATATTCTTGAGGCAAATATTTAGTTTGGAACTGTTATCTACATACTGTTTATCTCATTGTTACTATTATTTATCTCTTAGTTACTGTTGTTTATCTCTTAGTTACCATTGTTTATCACTTAGTTACTATTGTTTATCTCATTGTTACTGTTGTTCATCTCTCAGATACTATTGTTCATCTCTTAGTTACTATTGTTTATCTCTTAGTTACTATTATTTATCTCTTAGTTACTATTGTTTATCTCTTAGTTACTATTATTTATCTCATTGTTACTGTTATTTATGTCATTGTTACAATTGTTTATCTCATTGTTACTATTGTTTATCTCATTGTTACTATTGTTCATCTCTTAGTTACTGGTGATTATCTCTTAGTTACTATTATTTATCTCATTGTTACTGTTATTTATCTCATTGTTACTATATTGTTTATCTCATTGTTACTATTGTTTATCTCATTGTTACTATTGTTCATCTCTTAGTTACTGTTGATTATCTCTTAGTTACTATTATTTATCTCATTGTTACTGTTATTTATCTCATTGTTACTATATTGTTTATCTCATTGTTACTATTGTTTATCTTAGTTACTGTTGTTTATCTCATTGTTACTGTTGTTTATCTCATTGTTACTATTGTTCATCTCTTAGTTACTGTTGATTATCTCTTAGTTACTATTATTTATCTCATTGTTACTGTTATTTATCTCATTGTTACTATATTATTTATCTCATTGTTACTATTGTTTATCTCATTGTTACTATTGTTCATCTCTTAGTTACTGTTGATTATCTCTCAGTTACTATTATTGATCTCTTAGTTACTACCGTTTATCTCATTGTTACTATTGTTCATCTTTTAGTTACTATTGTTTATCTCATTGTTACTGTTGTTCATCTTAGTTACTGTTGTTTATCTCATTGTTACTGTTGTTTATCTCATTGTTACTGTTGTTTATCTCATTGTTACTATTGTTTATCTCATTGTTACTATTGTTCATCTCTTAGTTACTGTTGATTATCTCTCAGTTACTATTATTGATCTCTTAGTTACTACCATTTATCTCATTGTTACTATTGTTCATCTTTTAGTTACTATTGTTTATCTCATTGTTACTGTTGTTCATCTTAGTTACTGTTGTTTATCTCATTGTTACTGTTGTTTATCTCATTGTTACTGTTGTTTATCTCATTGTTACTATTGTTTATCTCATTGTTACTATATTGTTGATCTCATTGTTACTATTGTTTATCTCATTGTTACTATTGTTCATCTCTTAGTTACTGTTGATTATCTCTTAGTTACTATTATTGATCGCTTAGTTACTACCGTTTATCTCATTGTTACTATTGTTCATCTTTTAGTTACTATTGTTTATCTCATTGTTACTGTTGTTCATCTTAGTTACTGTTGTTTATCTCATTGTTACTGTTGTTTATCTCATTGTTACTGTTGTTTATCTCATTGTTACTATTGTTTATCTCATTGTTACTATTGTTTATCTCATTGTTACAATTGTTCATCTCTTAGTTGGTATTGTTTATCTCATTGTTACTATTGTTTATCTCATTGTCACTATTTTTTATCTCATTGTTACTGTTGTTCATCTTTTAGTTACTATTGTTTATCTCATTGTTACTGTTGTTCATCTTTGTTACTGTTGATTATCTCTTAGTTACTATTGTTTATCTCATTGTTAGTTGTTCATCTTAGTTACTATTGTTTATGTCATTGTTACTATTGTTTATCTCATTGTTACTATTGTTTATCTCATTGTTACTATTTGTTTATCTCTTTTTTATTTCCCTGTTACTGTGTGAAACAATCTAACAAAAGTTAATAAACACGAGTGTTTGAAGTTTTTAATGTCAAAGTCAAACTTTTACATGATTCATCTTCATACCAAACCATTCTTCGACAGCTCCTCCTCTTCCTCGTCATAGCAAATGCAATTAGTTCATTACGTAATTACAGGAAGGGAGCAGCAAAAAACAGAGCCAGCCCCATAAGAAAAGAAAAACAAAGTAGAGGAAAATAAAAATAACAGTTGTTGGTTTTTTTTGTCTCATTTTTTTCTCAAGTGCAGATTTGAAGACCTTAGGCATGCCATTGTCTGTTATGGGTTCCAGTTGTCTGTTCTACAGTGTAGTTTTAGCTGTACATGGCTATAAGAGTAACAGCACAACGGGGATGACGGGAACATGATGTGCGCTGGAGTGTCTGTTTTTAAAAATGTCTCGATTAGTGGGTGATAGTTCTCAGACGTCACGCTTTTCTCTGTCCGTCTCCCCTCTCTGTTTTGCGGTAGACTGAAAGATATTCATGTTTAAACGTGCAATATAAAAAATGAAAGAAAAACAGGTACACACCCACACCGATTCATGTACAGCTCAAGTTCCCTCAAACCGGTGATGGGAGGGTTTGAAAGGTGCCGCAATAGAACTGCCATAAAACAGGCAGTTTGAAGAAATCAAGGAGAAAGCAGGGCTGAGTCAAGAGTCTCTTTCCAAAACTCACAAGCTGGACGTTCAGTTCTTCGAATAGTACACACACTCGTCCCAACTCTTTCTCGCAGAGAAAGAGCACGTGTCCTTTCTTCTTTCAGTGTACGAGCCCCGCAGGATGATTGTTTTCCCCAATCCCTTTTTTTCCAACTTGAACCGTCCACGAACAGATTAACTCCATGCGTTGAGTTATTTACATCCTCACAGTCCATCAACAGCAGAGCTCAGTAAACAGCCGTGTTGGGGATTTGGGGGCAATGAAGGCTTAGGGAGTAAGTACATCAGTGGCCTAAAATGAGCTAAAGGGAGTCGGTCACATAGTTGTCAAGTTGAAGGTATATACAGATATACAACGTGTAACCACGCGCAAGGAGCACACCCACCTCTCAGGACGACACCGGTTGTAAATGTAATGTACAGGACTCACTACTTTCCAAACGTTGAGTGAACAGTGTAGTTACACATCTTACCTGAGTGTTGCTCTCCTGTCTGACTAACTACACGCTCTACAAGGATCCACAAGCTTAAACAGCAGCACGTCCTTAACGAGCGCGTCTCCTCCGCCTCATCGGATCCGAAACAACCAGAAAAATAAATGAAGAAGACACGCTTTACTGGCAATTTCCAGCGGTGTTACATTCACCGATCCAGACGTGAATGAGATCAGCGCAGATCAAGGAAAGGAGAGGAGAGGAGAAAAGGAACTCATTAAGACCGCAGGGACGACCTAACCCTATTATCCCTATCGCACCACAGAACCACACACTGATGATGGGAATTAAGATGCGCCGGCCTCAATCCACAGACGCTCTTTCGGCGCCGGCGCAGCGGAGAGAGTGTGTGTCTGGATTCGTGCGGTAGCTGCTGTGAAGGGCAAGTTCTGTTGTCTGTGCAGATTGGCGTGGGCGAGTTCGGGTCGGCACTGTGTGGTGAAAAAGGGGTGCGGCGGATCTCCGCAGCTCCCACTGCGTTGTGTTTTCTTTTGTTCATGGAGACTGAGAGAAAGGTTACCACCACACTCGCACTACGACCAAGTGGGAACAGTTTAATCCACTGAAGCTAACTCCTTCGCCGCCATCATCATCTCCACTTCCGCTACGTGAGTGCGCGCACACACACACACACACACGTGTAATACGGATGTATCCAAATAGGCGTGGTATCCAAAAAAGGCGCGTGGTTTAAAAAAAGAGAGAAACAAAGTCAGCATTTCTTTCGTTCATGCAGAGTCCTTTTTTTTTCCTTACAGAAATTTGGTTTTTCCTATGAGTCCTACTTACAGTATACAGAACATCTCATGTTCCTGCATTGTCTATCGTTACATACAGTAGATGACTGAAATTCCCTTTTTAATGTCGCCCAGCACGTCAGTCAGAGAGATGAGTAATTATTTAAATACATTTCATGTTTAAATACCGTCTGAAGGGGTGGGGGGGGGTTCAATGAGAGGCAATATGTTAAAAAAGTATGATTAAGAGCACATACACACACAGTGCGTATGACTTGCGCACATCGTAATATGGGTTTGTCTCTATGTATGTTTTAATACTGTGTGTGTGTGTGTGCTGAATGTTTCCTGTACGAAAGTTAATGCAAGTTATATAATTTATGATACACTGCCACCAGATCATGTCATAAACTGTGGCCCTATGCATGTTCACATTCTGTAAATGCAACCGTACCACTTTGTGTTTACATGCTCAGATGTGTGTGTGTGTGTGTGTGAGTGTTAAGTGTGTGCGCGTGTGTATTCGTGTGTGCATGTGCGTTTGAAGGAACATTTGTGATACGGGAACCCTGTAGGGACGCGGCAGGCGTCCTCAGTCCCCCGTGGAAACGGTGGACAGCAGCAGAGAGAGTACAAACCTGCCGTCTTATCAAATACACACGTACGATATATACATATACATACAGACTGGGTGTGGAGGCAAACATGATAGCACACGTATTTTCACACACGCCGGAACTCTGTGGCACTACTGACGCTCTATGAGCACCTTGTGTTTTGAGTGGTTACATTTGATTACTGCAAGAAAAAAAGAAAGTCTTTTCACGCCGTTGCAGTTTCTTTTGAATGTTTTTAAAGACACCTGATTTCAGAGATCAGCACTTTTTTTTCTTCTCACTACTACTTTGTTTATGACTCGTTGAGATTCTCGCAGGGGATCAGCAGTTTGATTGGTTAATATCCCCCCCCCCCCCGCGTTGTGTTTAGTCATTCGAACGTTTGCTTGGTTTGGATTAGATCCACGGAACTCAATCAAAGACCCGTTACTTCTCCTTCATCTGTTTTTGACATGATAAGACCTCGGTGGTTTTTTTTCAGCAAGATGGTTCACCAGTTGAGTCCAAATCTTGCCCGCTGGAGCCCCGGTGAAAGTTTACCACATGCACCGAGACATTTATAGCATCAGGATTCACTCAGTCTCATCCTCTCTCTTCTTCACACGGACCCCCAGTGTGGCAGAGGGACAGGCATGCACTAGATTCAGGTAAAAATAAGAAGAGATGAAGTCATCCTCCCCCACAAGGACGTAATAGGATCATCGCCTGCGGGCAACTTTCAATAGTAGTTAAAAAATGCTTTTTTTCTTTTTCTTTTTTTCTTTAGAAAGTACTCCTGGTCAGAGCTCTCCGAAGAGTTGATTCATCGCTTGCTTAAGTTGAGGTGCCTATAAATAGTAGTCAGAATCCAAAATCCAATTTGATGTACAGCTTTTGGAAAACATCTTTTCCCAACATTTTCACATCTTCATGGGTTTAAATGATGACAGTAAAGTCTTAACCCTCCCTGTTTTGTTTTTTCTTTCAGAAAAGGGAGTGATCGCTTCAATCGCCTAGCCGTCACAGGTAGACCTCTCGGCGTGAAAGCGTGAGGCAGGACGTGGTCTTGTAGTCCCCTCCGGTGCGCGTCAGAGGTATGACCTCGGTCGGGTTCTGGCCTTCTCCTCCTTCCTCGTCTTGCTGGCGCCTCCCGAAGCCTGCGCTGCTGAACGTGTCGTAGGACGCCGAGGTCATCTTGCGGTTCAGGAGGTTGCGGTTGTGGTCGCCCATGTTCCTGTTGCGGTCTCCGCCCCCCAGGGTGCCGAGAGGATCCCCATTGGCCAAGGGTAACCTCTGACCTTCTCCGCCGCCGCCGACCACCCCGGGCTCTGAGCTACCCGCGCTGCCCGCGCTACCCGCGCTGCCCGCGCTGCCCGCGCTGCCAGCGCTCTCGCTGTCGCTTTCGTTGCCGTGGAGGTTGTTATTGTCGTCACCGGGGGCGAAGGTGGAGAGCCGTGGGGGGTCGCTGCCGTGGCGCTGGCGAGGCGAAGGGTGGACGGGCATCCAACAGGTGTCAGAGTGGCCAAACTCATCACACTCCCTGGTGCACTTTCCTGTTAGGGCTACATCTGGCAGCTGTCTGGCATCTGGACACAGGAAAGACAAAAAGAGAGATTGCCCGTTTAGTTTTTCTAAATTCTGCTCTGTTAGAATGCAACACGATAAATCAAATATTTCTGTTGTATTGTGACAACTAATTCCAGGTTTGTTGCCTTCGTACGGCGGCAACGGCGGCGGCAGTAAATCCGTGTGAAGCCAAAAAAGCACATCATTATACAGTATAATTACAACCAACCAGTGGTGGGCCGTCAGGACCAGCTAAGCCTTCTACAGAATCACAAACTGATAGCTATTTCCGAATTCATAAATTTTTCATAAATACACTTTATGTATTCGAATTATTTTTCCCATTAGCTTATTTTCTCACTGCACAGCTACTGTCTTCGTCAGTTGCTCTGCTTCCAGCCTGCAGCACTGCTTCCAGTGCAGCTTGTTTTAAGTCTTTTATCCAATCACATTTCACCCCTGTGTCTCTAGGTAAGAAGAGAGGAAGCCTTTGCAGTTTAAGTGAATGGGGACGATATTGTTGATTGTCAGTCTTCAACCAATCAGATCTTTAGTTTGACATGTTGGGCGTGTTCTTTGACGTATCAGAGCCTTCTAGGTAGCCTACAAGTACGTCAGCATTATTAACGTGCAGCTCAGCAATAACGTGCGCCGTGATTGGTCAGTGGGCTAGCGTCACTGTTGTGAAGCTGAAAGCTAGCTAGCAGAACTTAGTAGTAGTAAGAGTTCAAGTGGAAAGATATGTAAGAAGCTATGACATTGACATGACAGTTTTAGCGTTTTGCTTGGTGTAGCTTTGTTTTTTTAACACTCAATGGCTGAAGGAGGAGGAGAAACAGACCCATATTATACAATACTATACTTTATCTTTACGTGAACAGCAGCTTTGGTAAGTGAAGTGCTTTTGTTTTTTTTTTACATCTGCAGTAGCGTTACTACTGTGTTCATTTGTCTATGGTGTCGTTTTTATGATATGGTGAATGTTGTTCCCTCTGTTGTGAATAATATTTGAATGGCTCGTGCTCTTGAGTGTGCGGTGGAATACGTGTTTTAGCGCTGCAGTGTTGATGCATTGATTTGTCATGCTTTGTTGTCATGTAAATATGTGTGACTGGTTCTTGTGAGTTTGCTCTTGTCATTGTGTTAATTACGTTGATTTTGACGACATGCATTGTCCGTCAATGACGAAGCATCCCGTCATTCATGTTTTTGTTTCATTTTAAAAAGCAAGAATTATGGTCTGGAGAAATGGCTAAACGCTGCGGGGAGAGTTTTCAGTGCTGCTGCTGTTGCTTTATCTGCTCAGCTAATTTCGTGTGCGTCCCAGAACACACGTGGCTCAGCTGAGTACAATGTTTTTGTTCCAACATTGGGTGGGTTGCCAGGTTGAGCGCAGTGGCTCCACCGAAAGAACATTATATTTCCCACAATTTAAGCTTCTGCATCTTCCAAATGCACAAGTATTATTCAAACGTATTGTTCGGTTCGTCAGCCTCGTACCGAGCGGTTTAATACGTGTATTATTACAGCCCTAGAAACAAATAATAACCGTAGGAGGTGGTTCAACTGTTGTAGGACAGCACTGAAGACCCAGGTATACAATGCACGGCCCGCCACTGCAAACAATTAATTCTCTGTTCAATCCCTCTCTCTATCTGACGGTGAAGGAAACTTATTAAAACTCCACAATATTCTCAAGACTCCGCACGTCGGTGAGAAAGCAGCATTTAACCCCACAAGTACAGTCAGCAACACACCAGGGCCATAGTGACCTTGGTGTGTTGCTTCACTTGTTCCATCACTGGCGTGAGTGTACACAGAGAAAAGAGGAGAAAAATATGGAATTTAAAATGAAACAATAAAAAAAACGTTGTTGTGTGCTAGTCTGCATCCTTGACAAAGGATGCAGAGAGAAGATGAGAGAAAAGGGTAAAAACACAATTTTGTTGGTAAAAAGGGAAGTTTTGGGCTGCCGACTGAAGGCAAGGCCACCGACGAGCAAACCGTTAGCTTTTCAGAAATACGCTTTTCAGGTGACTCACACGCCTTCACACAAACACATGTGCAGCACACACACATACACACACAGGACATTTATTCTATAAAACACATTCCCGTCATGTGAGGAGAGGAGAGGCTCCTGAGACCTTGGCAGCATGCAGTGACTGTGTGTGTGTTTTCACAGAATACAAACGATGAAAGTATCTGGTGGCCTCGTGACCGCAATTTCGGAGTGACTTCGATGAATGTAATTGGCTGTTTTACTGTGCGACTCTGACCGTTCTCCACGTGCTCCTCATCCCCCACGCTGCCCTCCGGTGTGGTGCGCTCGTAGCCCTCCTCCGGCAGCGGCAGCGCTCCGATCCGCGGCCCCGACGAGCTCTTGCTGCTCGGCGTCTCCGAGTCCTCCAGGCCGCTGTCGTAGCAGCCGGCGTCCTGGGGCTGGCTCACTACGGAGAAGGTCACCCGGCGAAGGGTTCCCTGCGGGAAAACAGAAAACACACAGGATATGGGATTAATCATCCTGGATTCTAAATCTGGGGATTAGGCAGGAGGGGTCCGCAAGGGGGTCCGCAAAGACATATTGAGATTATCCGAATCGTGTTCGCCTTGATTATGAGCTTCGCTGCGACAATGCAGGGTAATAGCCGTCAACCAATCGCGGCGGTCTTTCAAAGTTTTCCATTGACTTTTAATCCCAGTTTAGATTAATGCTGCTGGATATGGCGGATGTTTACAAACCTCTGGCCGGCCTGGAGACACTTATTTTTCATCTGGACTGGAGCCCAGTAGTAACAGCTGGGCGATATAGAGCCCACTGTCAAAAAAATACTCTGAAGTGAAGGCAGATTCTATATTTTTTATGATTGTCAACAAAACCTGCAATGCATTGAGCTCATTGACAAGTCCGGTCTGTGTATCCAAAGCCCGACGTAGATCCGTCGTTTTGAATCAAACACATCGTTGCAATGGGCGACGTGTTCCGTTATAGCCGATGGCATTGGGCACTGTGGGTTCCTTTGAAGTCGGTCCCGGCTGCACCAACCTGCTGTGTGTACAGAACGGGTTGTGTGCATAAATATTCCCCAGGTGACCAGATGTGTATTCATCCGCAGTTTTTTTAAGATTGATATCTTCTGAAGGCTGGATAGGAACGTTGGAATCTACTGAGAGATGGATTAACGCATTGTTGGTTTTGGTCTTTTCATTGGATTTGTTAACAAAGTACAGAACATCATCAGCCTTATCCTTTACATTGTTTTCATTTCATATTTTTTTTGTTAACCCTTTAGCGACCTCTATGTTGAACTTAATTGGGATCTCATATAGTGATAATAGTGATAATAACGAAAAAATGAGTTTTACTGTAAAAGTGGTGATGATTCAGTAACGAATCACATCGTTCGCTCAAACTGAGCATCGCACCTGCTGCGATTTCAACACTCAAATCACCCCAGTCTAGTTAGCAGACCGGTTTTCACTTTGGAGGATAAAAAAAGAAGAAGAGCATAATAAATCCATGCTGAGAGAATATCAGAAGGAGTTAAATGACTCCGTCTGGCCTGGAGGGATCACTCTGCACCAGGAAGCCCATTTCTTTACAACGCCCCTCCTATCTCCTCTCATGCTCATTTGTCTATTCGCAAGAAATGACATCCCTTTCAATTTAGATATGCTTTGAAACACGCGGCATATAGCGAGAAAGTGAGGGGAACAGAGGGAAGACGCAGATTAGGGCGGAAAAAAAAACAAAAAACCTGAACTGGGAACGTCGCCTCGGGATAATCTGGAGGGAAACGGATGGACGGCTGGCATTAAAAACCCAAACTAAACCAATTGTTCTTTTCCTTCCAAACACTCAAAGAGAAATGGAATGTTTCACCTAATGCACAGCTAATTAATTAAGTAAGGGAGTGTGTGTGTGTGTGAGCACTTGTTTCTCCCGCCATTTCTTGAAATAAAGGGATGAGAGAAACAGACAGCAGAGCAAGACTGAGGAGGAGCCATTCGATTCTAATAGAGAAGCAGCAGCCCTTGGAATCGCAGTGGCTTCATCTTGACTCTCCGCAGAGAGAGAGAGAGCAATGTATTTTTAGAGCATTCGTTCAGATGAAGCAGTCCGACCTCTTTTTTTCAGACCAAGGGGCAATGGCACAGAGAGAGAAGAAATGGGCGAACAAGTGAGAGAGAGAGGGAACGGGTGACGATCACGATTTGTTTTCTTGCAATAAGAAAGAAGTTAATCGTTCGATCTCATCGCAATACGTTATCATGTTTTTTCATGATGACAGAATAATTATTTCATGATAATGATGGTTAAAAATGAAATGATCCCTCTCCGGCCTTCTATTGCTAACGATAGCTAACAATGGCTAACCTGGTTGGAGCAAGCCACACTAAGTTTCACGAGTTGTTGTACCGTAACGCCGTCAACTCAGGTGTGACGCCATTGCCAAGTACAACTTCCGATTCCCGAGGTAGATGGAACGCATTCCACGAGTCTACAGCCATGCTAGCAGCTCTGTGAGACAATGCTAACATAGGGATGCTAAGCCAGTGCTGGAATGTAACTAAGTACATATACTCAAGTACTGTTCTTAAGTCTTAATTCTTTTTTTGTACTTGTACTTGTACCATTTCATGCTACTTTTTACTTCTACTCCGCTACATCTCAGAGGCAATTATAGTACTTTTTACCCCGTTACATTTCAGTCACAATTTTACATACTTTAAGTATATTTTGATGCTGATACTTACACTAAGACTTTATTTCTTATTTCTTAAATGTAGTATTACTACTTTTACTTAAGTAAAAGATCTGAGTTCTTATTCCGCCACTGTGGTAAGAGAGTAAAAGAGAGTCAGCTTTATGACGTGGCGATCGATGATGTGTCCTTGACCTCGTTATGAGTCCCTCTCCTCTTCCCCACAGCAGGCTTTATTGACCCATAACTCCATAAACCCCGTTTTTCCCTCCTTTTCTCTCATCCTCCGTCCTCTCCATCTGAAAGTCTTCTGCTCATTGACAAAACCTCTCGTCTCTTCCGCACAGTGTGTCTCTGTCCCTCTGGCCTCTCACCATTGTTGTCTCACTTCTTTTTCTTCTTCAAAATGTGTCCTTATACTCGTTCATTCATACCTATACTACCACCCCCCCCTTCCCCATCATTTCCTATCAATAACCTCTTTTTAAAGCTTCTGTCCTCGTTGCTCATATCTTAAACAAATCTCTTTTTATTTCCTGTCTGCTGCACCAGCTCATCTCTTCCTCCAAAAAAACACAAGCGTCCCTTGATGTTTTCCCAACCTGACTCACAAAGCATGTTTGTGTGCGTTTTTTAAATGTTTTAATGCAATGAATGTTCTTAAATGTTTTTAAATCTCCTTTTCTTTTGCCTTATGTTTTGATGCTTTTAATGGTTTCATGTGAAGCACTTTGAATTACCTTGTTGTTGAAATGTGCTCTACAAATAAACGTGTCTTGCCTTGCCTGTGCATGCTTTTTATTATTTGTCAAGAGCTATCGGAATGAAGACTGATTACTAAATATCTGAACGTCGACACACACACATACACAGACACACACACACACACACACACACACACACACACACACACACACACACACACACACACACACACACACATACACACACACACTTTCGAACACAGACACATGCGGATGAGTTGGCTAAGGTCCAGCGTGGCCTATGAATTCATGCCTGATGGAATATTAATTGAGTTTGACGGAGGACATGAAAAAATCCTTCCCCTTAATCTGACACGGGCCATTACAGTTCAATACTGACATGGGAGCTTCGCTCCTTTGCAAGGCGCGGAGAGCGTGTCTGAGTGGGCGCGTTGAGTGCGTTTTGTGCGCGCGTGTGTAGCGCAGCCGTACTGTACAAGCACATGAGCATTCCTGATACAGTATGTGAGATCCTGTGAAGTTATTTCTGGCAGAAAGGTATGAATCAAACCGATGCATGATGGGTCTGAACTCAGAATCAACGTAACCATCTGAATGTTGCAGCTCTGAAGGAACCGTGAAAAGAAAAAAAGAAAAAAGCTCCCAATATAGCTTTCATTTCAGTGCTAGAGTTTCCGGCGCACGCGCGCGTGTGTGTGCATATGCTTACGAGTGAGACTTCGCACCTTTGTATTTCACTGCGTTGTGTGAGACTTTAAAAGACTGCAAGGTGTATGTCAGCCTGTGAGAGTACACGTGTGTGTGTGTGTGTGTTTCGCAGTTCGAGGTGGCGCATATGTGCGTGCGTGCGCAGGTTGGCTCAGTCATCAAGGTAATTAGTGTGTAAACCTCCTCGCTGTCGGTTCAAAGAGAATTAACGAGCTCTGGTTAATTAACAGTCTCCCTCTCTTCTCGTGTCTGCGTATTCAACACGTGTGCGTTTTTTTGCGCGCGTATGTGCGACATCTGCGCGTCTGACTGGTTTGTGCGCGTCTGCAAGCGCGTTGGGACGTGTGTGTGTGTGTGTGTGTGTGTGTGTGTGTGTGTGCGTGTGTGTTTGTGTTGGTCTGTGCCCTGCCACGCGCTGGTCTGCATAATGAATTGACAGGATGCGGCTTATGCATAAACCAAAACTACAAATACGGTTGCAGGACTCAGCCCCGTTTCCCTTTTGGCCCTCTGCTCAGTCTCGTTTGTTTTTCATCATCTACGCAGAAGAGCCACCATGTTGCGCCTGATTATGTATACGTTTGGTACATATAGATTGGTTCCTCTTTAATACAGTATTTCGCTCATACCAACACTCAGGTCATGTTGCACGCAACCAGAGCGAGGATGTCATGTATAATTTTAGATACACTGTTTGCTGTAGAGTCAACATCCAGCACAATAAACTCATAATTCATTTTCTGCACCAAAATGAGTTATTTAAGGCTGATGCCAACAATTTTTATTACGATCGATATCCACCGACAGTGTGTGATTGCTTTTTGCTCTTCAATTGATATTTGATCGAGTGGATGTAGCCAAATGAGTTGAAGAGCACTGTTCAATAATTGCATTTGGACTAAACAGCTCTGCGATTGATTCTAATTACATATAAGACGTTTTTTCTTGCCTGCTTGCTTTTCTTTATTAAAAATGCATCAGACTGTGACAGACGGAATTCATATGTTTTAATGAGGGATGATATCTTCTCATATTTCACAAATGTTCATCGGTTTTACGAAAGCCCGTTCTGGCGTGGTGGATTTTGTTTTTTTCTTCGCCCACTTGCCTCCATGTTGCTGCACGTTAGCGTGTGTTTCTGGAGGCAGAGGAGGTTTCAGGGGAGTTTTTTTTTCTTTTTCTTTCCTGTGCTGAAACGAGGCAGAAGTCGGACAGTTCCATGAGCCAAATGTCAATCAAGCAGACACCTGGCATCCAATTTGTAATCACTCCCTCCAAGACGGCTGAGTTTTCCTAACGTTGACTGAGGGGTGTAGCTCAGCGTGTTAATATCCCCGCCGGCCGTCCGTCACTGGTGGTTTCAACCTGCGGACGTGTGGTGTTTAATGCCAAGCATCCATACGCCTAAATATGATTATTTTCATGCCAGAAACAGGATTGTGACCCGATACAGAATGTCTCAATTAAAAACCAGATTTATGGAATTCTTTAAGTGGCTTAGCAGCTCCAGTAGGCAGGATGACCAATTGAATGATTAGAGAAGGTTCAATTAAATAATTACTTAAAAAAAACCACAATTTTAATACGTGAATAAATGCTTAGAACACGTTCAAATGCTTAGTTGTCCGTACTGGACAAGCATGCTTCTGATACTCAATGCAAGATCAATCGTCTATTATCACGATTCATGTCATCAAATTACGTCAGCTCATCCTGTCTCTCATAACACGATAGCTTATTTACTACCTAAAAATAATTGAGCTGATTAAATGTCAGTCTTCTGCACATCGCAGCGATAACAGAATACGTAAGGTGATATTGCACTCTGCTTCCACAACGCATAATGAAAACTAATATGCTGCTGTTGACACCACATGGGTATGGACCCAGACTTCATATCTGGAATGCTGATCAGGGCAAATTACCTTTGCCTCTGCTCTCTTGTTTTGCCTTCCGTTTAGAGTGCCGCGCTAATGCAGCCAGCAATCGTGTGTGTGTGTGTGTGTGTGTGTGTGTGTGTGCTCACTCTCTGAGAGCGGAGCGGATGTTGGAATGAGTGAGTGAACTGGGAGTTTATTATAATTCAAACATTCTTGAGATGTGAAGAGTGTGCGATTGTTTTTTTCTGTTTGATTTTAAAGCTTTTTAAAGCAGGAACGCCGTCACTTTGCCAGATGAAACTGTAAAGATGCTTTGCGCGGCGACACTAACGGCACGGAAGGATGCACATTGTTGTTTAATGTGTATATTTAAAGTGAACAGAAGACGTGGCTCTGCTGGTGGCATGCTTCAATGTGTTCTTCTTTGCCACTCTATGGTTTTCTATCACTTTAAGTGAGTTACCATTTAGATCCTCACATCCTCTCCAGATGTCTTCTATTATCATCTTAACAGATTTTTTTCCCCCGCAAGCACCTAAAAGTGTGAAGTTTGGTGGAAACTCATCTCAGCACTTTTGCTTTTTTACCATCCCTTTTCATCTGTGCCAATGAGGCAAACTAATGGAGGGGTGGAGACAGTGAAATATCCCGACAGGAGGCATCTCGTGGGGGCCTTGCGAACAGGACAGATGTGTGAACAATTTATTTGAGGATGATATATTTACACTGGGTTATTTAAATTTAGAACTCGTCTGGAACTGTATTTGCTGTAACGTTGGGGGGGGGGGACGCGTGCGCGGACGCTAGAATGCAGTTTCCCCCGGGCTATGCAGGAAAGAGCAAGACGGCCTGTTTACACGCTGTGCGCGTCGGGTCAAGCAGACAGGTGAAGACACCAAGTGGGAGAGAGAGAGAGAGAGAGAGAGAGAGGGGGGGGGGGGGGGGGGAGTCACACGATGAATAAAACAACCTATAAATGGGTGAAACACAAAGACGGGGCTGGTAATCAGTGCGTGCGTGTGGCAGCCTGTGGAAATGTACCAATGATGAAAGGGGACCCGACTTGTACAACTCTGACCACAGACGGCCTGAAGTAGAAATGAAGAGACAAAGAATACCGTTTTGGGGAGGGGGAGAGAGGGGGGGAGAGAGGGAGGACCGCTGTGGTATTTGCAGAATGCAGAAAATGGTTTGGAGCAGGTTGAGACTCGGCTCGGGTAAAAGGGATGAAGCAATACGAGCGGCATTTCTTCGGCTGTCTGACTCACAGATGTTGATGAGCCGAGGCGCCTTGTTGCCACAACACACACACAGACACACACACACACACACACACACACACACACACACTGGCTTCCATGCGGATGCCGTGAATCCACACATTAGGCACACCTGCTTGCTTGCGCTCACACTCGCAGGTGTGCACGTACACACTCGCTGGCACGTTTATAACTATGCAGGCGAGAGTGTGTGTGTTGCAGTGGGACCACCTCTGCAGTAAGAGCAGTCCCTCCCTCCTCCACGCTTCTGCTTTACCCCTATACCCCCCCTCCCATATTTCTCTGCTTCCTCTCACCCTCCGCTTTGCTCTCCCTTCTCTCATTTCATCCTTCTTATTCTGCAGTCCACCCCCCCCCTCTTCCCTTCCCCCTCTCTCTCTCTCTCTTGCTCCCCCTAGAAGCAGGTGATGTAGAAGGGTGCTCAGCAGTATCTGACTATCAGGGCTGCCTCTGTGAGAGGAATGATAATCACTGTGCTGCACTGCAGAGAGAGAAAGAGAAGAGAGGGAGCAAGGGAGAGACAGGGAGAGGGAAGAAGGGAGGGAGAGGGGAGGCACGCGGCTGAGGGAGAGGGGGGCAAGTGCGGCAGTAGGCAAAATGATGCGAGGGGAGGTGTGTGTGGGGGGGGGGGAGGCAAGAGAGTGAGACAAAGAGAAAAGAGGGAGACAAAGAAAGAAAGAAAGCCACAGAGGATTACGGACACGGAGCACTGCTTTGGTAACATATACCTCCTCTGTGTCGTGTGCCCCTTCTTTCCCCACCTTATCCTCCTCCACTCCCTCCATTGTTAACCCCCCTCCTCCAACAACATCACTCCTGCCGCCACAATAGCTTGTAGTACAGAAGCCCCGCGGTATGAGGGAGAGCCTCAGCCTTGTGTCTGAGCGCCAGAGAACATTAACTGCAGCAGCGAGGTCATCTGATCGGCACTATGCGGTCCCTCTCTCCCTCCCTCTCTTTCTCTCTCTCTCCACACTCCTCACTCCTCTCCACACTGCTGCAGTCTGCTGCCTGCTGCCCCTCCCCCCGGCGGAACTGCCGTCCACGCTGCTTACCGGCACGCCCGTCCCGGCAAATACTTTTTGCAACGCGTGTCCGCTGTTTGCCGGAGCCTGTCGTCCATAAATCACTTCCTCTTTCCGGGAACAATTAAAAGCCAAACCCGGCGGCCACTGCTCATCAGCGCTCTCCTAACTAGCCACTGTGAGTGTGTTTGTGTGTGTTTTTTAAGGTACGGTTTTGTGTGTGTGTGTGTTTTATGTGGAGAGACGCAGAGAGAGAGCAACACCGCATGCGGGTTCCACTGCATCGCCATCCGCCACAGCTTTTGTTACCATCAAGCTGTCCACTCTGGCATTGAGCTTTCTCCCTTCTCCCCACGTCTCCATCTGGGCTCTCTCCACCCTGCAGATACACATTGAAAATCACTGACTCTATTCACCGCATCGGGCCTTTGAAACGTTTATCCTTTTGTGTAGCCGTGGCTGTCCGTGGGGGACAAAACAGAAACAAAAAGCTGAAAGAGCGAGGACGCGAAGTGAGGCTTACCGGACAAATGCCCATGATTCAGATTAGCTCCTTTGTTGGTGTTGTTGGTGCGATCGTGATGTGCATTGCTTTCCACTGCTAGTCCCTAAAACAGTCATCTCTCTTAATAGCCATGACAGCGGCCATTGTTGAGAAAGACGCAAACAGGATGGTGGCGTACAAACCGGCCTTCTGTGTGCGTGAGTAAGAGAGACCATGCATATGTATGCCTGCTATTTAGATGGCATTTCACTGCCCAGTCTGTGTGTGTGTGTGGACCATTAGACTAATAGTATGCGTGTTAGGAACAGGCTTTCCCCACCCACTGCTATTGTCCATTAAGCTTGACCAGAGGAGAGTGAACAATGGCTTCACTGTGGAGGCCAATGTATGAAAGAGTAAAAGTGAGGATGAAGCTAAAGATACGTTGTCCTGCAACACACACACCCACACACAAACACACTTACACACACACACCTACACACAGGGCTGGCAGATAGGCACACACACAGAAGCACAACCTCCCTGTTGAGAGTGATTAGGAGTGCTGCTGTGAACAATAGACAGAGTCAATGAAGGACCTCGGAGACATCCGGATACAAGAGCGAGGTCTCTATCCCCCCCCCCCCCCCCCTCCCCACACCCCCACTTCCTCCCCCATACTTTCTCATTCTCTACATCCTGTACACTCTCTCCTCTCTCTGTTTCTCAATTGTTATCACCACAAGAAAAAAGGCCTCTTTCTCTTCCACTTCCAGTAGTTCCAAACAATTTTGTATACCATATGCTCTCTCTCTCTCTCTCTCTCTCTCTCTCTCTCTCTCTCTCTCTCTCTCTCTCTCTCTCTCTCTCTCTCTCTCTCTCTCTCTCTCTCTCTTTCTTTCTCATACATACGCGGTTTCCTTTGTGGCGCCCCTGTCTCTTTTTGTAAAACGGGGCAGACGGGCTGAGCTGACAGCGGCTGACGCGCCGGGACGCCGTGGCAAACTGAAATCCGCCCTGTCAGTTTAGAATCAGGGTCACTCATTTTGCAAGGTGAAAGATAGCTCTGGCTAATGTGATGTCAGACACAAACAAACAAACACTGCTCGGGCCTTTGCCGCGCGCACACGCATGCACTCACGCCCTGCTCTCCAGGAGGGGACCGCATCGACTCACCCACCGACACGACCTCAAATGGTAACGCGGCACATCTACGCGTGAGAATTGGACGTGTGTGTGTGTGTGTGAGCCACACATCGGCCCTATCACCCCTCCCGTGACAGACACAGTGCCACAGAAATGTCTTGGGGCGCCTCGCCCAACGTCTCGACAATAGTCTCAGTGTGTGTGAGTGACAGAGGGTGACTCGGGGACACAGAGGGGGCGTTATGCCGGGTAGACGCTACGCACGCACACACACACACACACACACATTAAAAGAGAGAAGACAGTGCGCTCTTTCTCTCCCCCCCTGCGCTTATTCCTCGCTCCCTCTCTCCCTGACGCATGAGACTCCATCATTCTCACACTCTGTCTCCTTTGACGCAGAGGAGAAACATAAAACTGCTCCCTCTCTCTAGCTCTCTTTCTCTCTGTGTGTGTGTGTGTGCGTGCGTGAGACTGTATAATTAATACGCCTTTCATTTTGTTTGAGCTATGAAGTATGCTTTTGGTATGCAAACAGACCTCTTGCATGCGAGAGAGTGTGTGTGTGTGTGTGTGTGTGTGTGTGTGTGTGTGTGTGTGCGCTGTCTAATACACCAGGGAGTGAGTGCAGCGGCGGGGCCATTGAGCAGATGGGAGAAGGAAGGAGGAGAGTTAATGACAGAGCGAGGGAGAATCCGACCCGTTTCCCATCGATAACCTCACGCCGCACTTCAAGCGCATATACGCACTTGGGCTCCATCTTTGCAGGAGCCTTTGAAAAAATGATGCTTCAGCATTGAGGTTAAGGAGCGACTCCAGTGAAGTGGTATCCGGCAGGGTTTCAGAGAGCCGAGCCTCTGCTGAGGAGTCGGCCGGATGATTATGCGACTCCTGGCATTAAATTAAAAAAAAAAAAAAGGAAATGTTTAGAGATGCTAATTATTCCGCAGCTACTGCAGGAAAGGAATTAAGCAAAGCAGTCGAAAACATGTTTGCTGCAAACTAGAACTACAGGTATATGCCGCTCTAATTAGTCGTTATGAGTCAACAGTAATGTATGTGTGCCTCAGCCTTGTGGGGGGATTTGTCAACAGGGATGCTTTGTTTTCAGGTCTGCATGTTAAGAACTACTGTGATTGACGAGCAATGATTTGGCCTTTCAAATGTCAGAGACAAATGTTAAAAATGCCAGTAACCAAGTTGATGACGTTAAATTGCATGTTTTAGCCAACCAACGGTCCAAAACTCCAAAATATTTAGTTCATCATCACAGCTGACGAAGAGAATGTTAAAATATCCACATTTCTGAAACTACAGCGTGTGAATTTCTTTCGCTTTGCTTTAAACAAATGACTGAAACAAATGGCCCGGGCAATACGGATAGTGTCGGGGTAACTTTTGGTACTTTCCCAAAACATTTACACAATGAGATTTGTGATAAATAATCATCAGTGATGTGGAGATAATGCTTAAGTGGGTAAAGGCAAATAATAGAAGAGCTAGAAGAGTCTGCTAAGCTTAGACAGACGATATCTAGTCTCAAATCACAATATCAATATATTATCGATACATTGCCCATGCCTACTTGGACAATAAACTGATTATCAAAACGTAGTAAATAACCGATCAATCGTGGAATCCTTTCAGCTCTAAACTACTTATTTTGCATGGTGACGCTCTGCTGTGAAAACCACGTATCTTTCTTTCATTAATGACAATATAGTCTTGCTTTAAGCTTGGAGACCATTCGCTTATGAGATAATCCAATGACTTTTTTAAAGCCTATAAAAGAAACGATTATTTCACTCATTAATCCTCCACCAAAACTGGAAAAAATCACCCAAGACGCGTGGCTTTGACAGGACAGCAACAGGATCTCTATAACGCCAAGATACAATTTGCATGACTTTGTAGCGAAGAGCTTAATCTCCTCACCGGCTAATGTCAACGCAAGTTAGGACGTGCTTTGTGCAAATTGGTTTCCTAACAATCCAGATCTCAGATTCATATTCTACATAGAGCCCCATATGGGAGTAGCGGATGAATTATTAAACCATTCATAATGATCATGCCATGTGAGAGGCAACACCACTGTGTGAAAACTCACGCAGAGCCATTTTGCTGCAGCAGCGACTCTCACGCATGAAAACAACACGGCCTCTTTGATACCCACTTAGTAGTTCAGTCAATAATTTGGAATTCAACGTTTGATCACCCTTGAAGCTGATGCTGCTTAAGATGTGGCCAAGCAGCACACTTGACTTCCGCCTTTTAGAGGAAGAAAAATACCCGCCGAGAGCATGTTCAGGTGAAATCGTCGATTCAACATAATTTTTTTGATGGAAGGCTCCCTGCGACGGCTCCGCTGGATTATAGAAGAAAAAGAAGAAGAAAAAAAGGCCGTCGTCAGCGGAGGCCGGTAAGAAGCACTCTCACACATCTCATTCTAATCAAAGCCTGCTCTTTTTAAACAGCCGTGAACGCTTTCATGTTAACACGACACCGCGACCAAAGCTTTAGTCGTGCTTCTAAAAAGCGACTGACCGGTCAATGGGCGCGCGCACGTGTGTGTGCGTGCGTGTGTGTGCCTTGCACCTGACAATACACCATATCTGTGTCCACACACTCGATCCGCGCTTCTCATCTTACCGGTGATACTGTGTGTGACTCCCCCGACCCGTGCATGAATTTGCAAGCAATCCCCCACCGTGCACGCTCGCGCGCGTGTGTGTGTGTGTGTGTGCAGGAATGTGTTTATTTTTCCAAGCCGTCTCAGGTTTGTCAGCTCAGTTGTGAGCATTCTTTTTCATCCAGCCAATTAGAGGTTGCCATTTCATCCCCATGGAAACCTGTTTGGGGCTCCAATTGGCAAATAGATTTGCATGACTTTGATTTCTTTCCCCGTGTGTGTGTATGTGTGTGTGTGCGCGCGTGTGCTTGTGTTTAAGTTTGTGTGTCTGTGAACGTTCAACAAGAGATGTTATTTTTGTCGGTTTCACTTTTTTTCCCCAAGTGCTGTTAGCCGCCATCTTCATCATATCTGTGTATTTGTGAAACAGGAGAACAGATCCTCTGAAATCACGTGTGACTCGTACCTGCACCGGCGCTGACCCGTTCAGAAGCAGCTTTGCTGGACTTGCTGTGCAATTACCGCGCTGTAACGGGAGCGAGCCATTGATTTACAGTGCAGTTTATTTCATCAACGTTCAGTGCGTTTGTGTCTGTACTCGGAGGGGTTGCAAAAAAGAAAAAAGAAAAACGTGTTATCGCACATGTTATGGAAGATAGCGGTGGTTCACGTTATCTGTAATGGCCGCGGGAGGGGAGTTAAAATCAGTGCGGTGTGTGAGCGTGTGATTATGTAGTCCGCACGAGTACGTGTGTGTCAAGTGGGTCAAACTATTTTTAAGCCTCCGTGTGACGGCACCAGGGGGGATTTCTCTCCGGGCGGCGTGACCGGCGAGCTCTTGTAGTTCGGCTCTACCTGTATAGGTGGTGCGCCTCTTATCTGGTCTATTTCTGATAGGAACAGGGCTGAACAAAACACACACACACACACACACACACACACACATATATATATATATATATATATATATATATATATATATATATATATATATATATATGTATATATATATATATATATATATATGCACACATGCATTGAAAGTGGTTTACTATGGGGCATTGCTGCAGGCAGAGGCCAGCCCACTCAGGTTTATGTAACTTCTGTGATAGGGCAGGTAGAAAAGCTCTCATTCTCTCACACACACTCACACTAAAATAGCCCGAAGAGTCTGAGCTGGCTTTACTCCTAAAGTGAAGACCCCCCCCACCCCCCCACCTTCCTTCTGACCCTAGACCCAGATGCCTCTTTTCAATCATTTTCTGTCCATCTCCTTCTCCATTCTCTCCATCACTTCCCCTCGGCGATACCTAAGAACACATTCTCATCTTGTATCTCCCTAAACCACTCCCCCCCTCGCCTCCCTGCCCGGATCTCGTAACCCCCCCCCCCCATCCATCCCACATTTTTTTCTTTCTAAGCCATGGGTTCTGACCAGGAATTTTCTTTTCTCCTCTTCCACTCACTTTCATGTCTCTTCCTCTCCGCCCGTTTTCTCTTCCTCTATCTCCATCTCGATCTTCTGAGTTATCTATATTCCACCAACAATTCTAAAACAGATGGCTACACCATGCCCGGGGCAAAAACATTGGCTTTGGACTACAGCGCTACCGGGGCTTTCACACTCATGCAAGATCTAATAAGCTGATATCCGGCGAGAAATGTGCTCCGATTCGCCAGTGGCAGAAATGCATAAACCATATTGCACAGTGCAGATATTCACACCTTAGGCTTATTCCTTGGTAGCGTGCTTAATTGTATCCAATTGGGAGGGGGTAAAAAATGAAAAGCAAAGTTTAAAGTGACTTTAACCACGAGCTAAAACTGAGGGAGAATGGGGAGTACGAAATCGAGAGGGTTGCTACTTAAGAGCCATTTGTAAAATTTAAAGAAACTATTAAGTGTTGTAAAAAAAAAGAATTTGGGACCATTAAAAAAGCACGTCGTGAAAAGATGGATCCAGATGGAGAGTGATGCAAAGAGATGAAACCACTTAGGAAGAACAGAGAGATCAATCAGAGGATAGACAGACGGAAGAGGAGGATGTGTGTGTGGTGGGAGGGGGGAGCACACAGACATTGGGGATGGAGGGTTGGAAAGAGGCACTTCTTCATTGGATGACTTAAAGAGCAATGACGTGAGAAGCAGACAATGCAGGCCGCTCGTCTATGTAATCGTCAATCATTCACAATGCTGTGCTTTTCCTGTCATCTCAATTCTATACGTTTTGTTTGAGTCATTCTGCAGTTTGTATTTTCAGGTCTGCATGTGCTTGTGGGCTTAATGTTTTTGAGTCTGAACATCATGTTCCTGTCTGTATACCCGCTCGCACATTTGTGCATTCATTTGCATGGCCGCAAGCTTCGTTTTCTAACTTGTGACGTTGGAAAAGAATAATAAGGTGCAGGTGTCTGTCTGCGTGTTCACAGACTCCTGACAGGTTTACGGCCTTTACACACTGAAGAATACACCACACGTGAATGCGTAAATACTCGCAAGCAAATATTTCACATCAAAACTATTCATACAGGCAGTGATACAAATTTGTTGCAACACTTTTTCAATAAAAGGGTTTTCAACATTGTTATGCAGGCAGAGGACCAACGGGATCCTATTGACCCAGACCAGCGTCTGGCAGTCTGTCTGAGGTAAACTGATGTGTAGCCTAAGATACTGTGAGCTTTTATTGAGTTTCCTTTTAGAAAAATGATCTGTGTGAATGTGCTTCTGTTAACAGTTACGCAGTGAACTGTATATGCAGAGGGCTTTTATTGTGAAATGGAAGACTGGAAGGAGTGGATGTGGTCTGTAGTCTTCTCCAAAACAGCATGATGTTCATTTTGTAAATGATGGTCCATTTAGAGTCAAATAGACCATAAAGCGGATAAATGCTTGAGGAGGCGGGCTTACTGTGATTGACAGGTCGCTGCCGCGTGACCTAGAGACGTATACTGCATCTCTAAGTCCCTCCTCCGCATTCCTAATATGGTAACTTCCGTTCATTGGTTGCGAAAAAACAACATGGCGTAATCCAAGATGGCGAACTTGAGGCTTCATAACGGCAGTCCACAAACCAACCGGTAAGAAGCGGACTACGTCCATAGACTGTGGTCTATGGTTGTTGTACACTATGGTGTACTTTTTGAATTGTCTGTTCTCCACAATCTGATTGGTTGATGCCTGTAATCGCAGTGCGACGGCTCAGGAAATGCCGCTTTTTCGGCAAGTATTTATGAACATTCTGTATGAAAACACAGTTTGAAAACGAAATATTGACGTGCAAATGAATCGCACAAAGCGGGGGACATTTAGCAGTTTGGTTGGCGCTGCAATACCACCGATGTCCGTTTGTATACAAGAGCCCAGGCTAATGATGTCACAGAACCAGGTAAAATACCTAAAATAAACCCTAAACATGTGACGTGTGAATCTGTATAAACCCTCCAACAGAGGGAATGAAGGCAATGGTCGGCTTTCTGTAAGATAAAGTGCTTGTTGGATTGTTGTGAAGTAACTTTCCAAACAGACTGTAGTGGCCATTTGTCGGCTAAATCAAACTTAAACAAATAATAATCAAACGCCACTGATGCACCGTGGTCGGTATCTTTACGCAGCCAGAAGAGAGTCAAATGTCCAAGCAGGATTCAATTTTGGTGTATTTATTAAATAAAGCAAATAAAACAAGAAAACAAACTAATTAACAAACTCCTGTCGTGCTGTCTCTCCTGTCCTGTGTAGCTGGTAAAAACTATACGCCCACCCCGGTGCATGCTGGTCCTACCTTTCTACTTGTTTAAATAGCAACAGGTGCCCACAGTAATTACCCAAAAAATAATAGAAACAAACAAATTACTATTAAAGAGAAAAATAATCTTAACATATGAAACATCTACAATAATTAAACAATACTACTTATAAATGAAATAACAAAATACAATATCAAATAAATAGCTCCAACATTCCGGCCCCTAATTGTGCATAATATCACAATTATTATTCTCAAACGAGCTATTCCTATAATAAACATGACCTAAAGTTAATCTTCTTCTTGACTCCTACAACAAAAAGAAAGATTAGAGAGAGAGAAAATAGAGGTCGAGAAAACATCAGTCCATGATGTTTAGTCTGCTGCTTCCAAAAGCAGACAGAGCTTCGTCACCGGCCTCTCCAGAATGCTGGTCCTGGTTTGAAGTCGCACAGACCGCACCAGCCCCTTTGTATCTGGTCTTGCCTCCAAAACTTTTCCCATCATCCAAGATCCTCTTGGAGCTGTAGAGTCCGCAACAAGGACAATGTCTCCAGCAGTGAGGCTTCTTCTTGGCCTTGTCCACTTTTGTCTCTCTTGCATTATAGGCAGGTACTCAGAGATCCATCTCTTCCAGAAGAGTTCAGCCATGTACTGTACTTGCTTCCACCTTTTCTTGATGTACAGATCACTTTGAATGAATAGTCCTGGTGGCATGATTGGTTTGCCTTTTAACATTAGAATGTGGTTTGGTGTGAGAGCTTCAAGGTCATCTGGGTCATCTGAGACTTTTGTGATGGGTCTGTCATTTAGAATTGCTTCAACCTCACAGAAAATAGTCTGGAGCCCTTCATCGTCCAGAATTTGCTGTTGCAGAACTGAGGTGAGAACACCTTTCACTGAACGAATCAGGCGCTCCCAGATGCCGCCTTGATGGGAAGCTGCTGGGGTGTTAAAGTTCCATTTTATGCCATCCTGGACCAAAGCCCTTTGAATTTTGTCATGATTCAGAACAGCCAGACTTTCCTTCAGCTCCCGGTTGGCTCCAACAAAGTTTGTGCCATTATCCGACCTGATAGTGGAGACTGCACCTCGTCTACAGATGAACCTTCGTACTGCATTTATACAGGAGTCTGTGTCTAGTGTATATGCCACTTCCAAATGCACAGCACGACTGGTAAGACAGGTGAAAAGCACTCCATATCTCTTCAGAAGACTTCTTCCTCTTTTAACATTGATGGGCCCAAAATAGTCAACTCCAACATTTGTAAAAGGAGCTTTATCAGGCAACACTCTCTCCTCCGGCAAGTCTGCCATCTTCTGTTCACCAAGCTTTCCTCTGTTGCGTTTACAAACAACACAGTCAGATATGACTTTCCTGGCAGCGGAATTTGCATTGATGATCCAGTACTTTTGCCGTGACCTTGACAGCATGTGATTTCTTCCAGCATGTCCCAGCTGATGATGGATATGGCGCAAAATCAGCGTGGATACATGCAGGTCTTTGGACAAAATAACTGGATGTTTGGATTCTGCTGGCAGTGCTGCTTTACTCAGCCGACCACCAACTCTGAGAATTTCATCATCCATTACTGGGTCTAGTTTGTACAGCGGACTTTCTTTGTGGATGTTTTTAAAGCATCCTTTCAGTGAGGCAATTTCAGCTTTGAACTTGTGTCGTTGTACATATTGAATGATTGACTGCTCTGCCTTAGCAAGATCTTCAGGTGTTATTCTTTGTCCTTTGAGTGTGGCTTTAAAGCTTTGAACTTTTCTTTCCACTTCATGCTCCTGATTCTTCAGATCGTCCTTTCTGAGGCCTGCAGAAGCACAAAACTCCTTTCTCTTCTGTCCCAATAACAAGAGACGTTCCTTGACCTTCAGAAACCAAGCCACAGATGTTTTTAGTCTAGTCCAAGATGAAAAATAGTAGATCAGGTGGTTGGTGGCATTTTCCAAATCCTTGATGATAGCATTTACCATTAAGTCCCTTTTGACCTCTGGGTCATCTGCAGAAATCACATCAAGATTCCCATCAAGTTTAGGCCACTCCTTCTTTGACTGATAGAGAAACTCAGGTCCACTTATCCATCTCCTGCCTTTCAGGAAATCCTCAGCTCTCATTCCTCTTGATGCTTCATCTGCTGGATTATCCTTGGAACCCACATATCTCCACTGATCTACATCTGCTGCTTCTCTGATGAAAGAGGTTCTGTTTGCCACAAAAGTGTGGAATCGTCTGGTTTCACTAGAGATATACTTAAGGACTGTTGTGCTGTCCGTCCAGAAGACTGACTTCTCCAGCTTGAGTTGCAACTCCTTCCAAAGCATTTTATCCACACGAACTGCAAGAACTGCGGCCGTGAGTTCCAGTCGAGGAATTGTGGTCTGCTTTAGTGGGGCAACTCTGGCCTTTCCCAAGAGAAATGCAACATGTACTTTATCATCAGTTTCCAATCTCACGTAAGACACAGTTCCATAGCCAACTTGACTGGCATCAGAAAAGTGGTGAAGTTGTGCTGTAGCAGGTTCTCCAAAGTCTCTGGGCTTAATACAGCGGTCCACTTTGAACTCAGACATCCTTTGCAGGTCCTCAAGCCAATTAGACCATTGTTCAGCGAAAGAGTGGGAAATAGTGTCATCCCAACCCAAGTTTCTCCTACAAAGCTCCTGCAGTAACAGCTTGGCTGGCATGCTGAATGGGGCTAGAAATCCCAAAGGGTCATAAAGTGAGCTGACCACTGACAAAATGCCTCTTCTGGTGTTTGGCTGTTGTTGTAGTGATGTCCTGAACTTGAACTTGTCAGTTTCAATGCACCACTCTAGTCCTAGTGCTCGCTCCATTGGAAGTTGGTCTGTATCCAAATCCAGTTCCACCATTTCTTTTGGTCTTTTGTCCTCAGCGATTGACAGCAGCACTGTGCGGCTGTTGCTGATCCATCTTGAAAGATTGAATCCTCCTTTATGACAGAGCGCATTCAAATCTTTGATTATTTGCAGTGCCTCCTCCTCTGACGCCATGGATTTCAGGCAGTCATCCACATAAAAATTATGTTTGACTGTATTTGTCACTTCTGGAGGGAAATGTTGGACATTATCATCTGCAGTTCTCCTCAAAGCATAATTTGCACAACTTGGTGAGGATACAGCTCCAAACAGATGTACTTTCATCCGATACTCCAGTGGAGACTGCGCAGTGTCACCATCAGACCACCAGAGGAAGCGGAGAAAGTTGATGTGCTTTTCTGAGACACGAACTTGATGAAACATGGCTTGGATGTCGGCCATTACTGCAACGGGCTCTTGCCTAAATCGGACGAGGACTCCAATAAGAGTGTTAGTGAGATCAGGTCCCTGCAAGAGCTGGCAGTTCAGTGATGTCCCTTTAAAAGTTGCTCCACAATCAAAAACAACTCTTAGTTTGCCTTTTCTGGGATGATAGACTCCATGATGAGGGATATACCACACCTTTCCATCACTTTGTTCGAGTTGATCAGCAGGTACCATCTCAGCATATCCTTGAGTTATCATGTTGTTTAGGAATGCGGTATATTCCTCCTTAAATGGAACATTCTTGACAAATTTTCTTTTCAGGCTTCGGAGGCGCTGTTCTGCAACACAGCGATTGTTAGGCAAGACAGAATTTTCCTGTCTGAAAGGTAAGTCAATACAGTAATGGTTTCCAGTTAATACTGTTGTGTTGCTCATAACATTCATGAACTTGAGGTCTTCTCTGGACATTTCAATCTGCTCCTCTGATGATCTCTCATTAAAGTCATGGTTATACTGTTTAACCAGCATTCCTTGCAGATGTTCCACAGAGATTCGGTTGGCTGTTACAGCAGGGCAGCCACTCTTACTCCTACTGCTCTCGCCGCGAAGTGGACCATTAATGACCCAACCAACTCTGGTTCTGACCGCATAAGGTCCTTCATCCTGGCTGTTTATCAGCTCCCAAGGCTCCATCACTTTTGGAGCATCAGTTCCAATTAGTAGCTCAACACCTGCGTCAATGTCGTGGAGCTTAACATCCTTGAGGTAAGACCATTGATCAAGATCCTCCTCTCGTGGGACGTTGAGTGCAGAAACAGGCATGCTCCTTTGAGTTAAAACATCAGGTAACTCAATGAAATCGTTTGTGCTCATACCAGACACTTCAAGGCCTGACAGAATATGTGCATTTACGATCTTCTTTTGATTCATTGTTCTCAGCAGAATACTAGTCCTTTTACCCTTCAAGTTCAGTTTTCTTGCCAAGTCCTCTGTACAGAATGTGCCAGAACTCCCTGGATCCAAGAAGGCATATGTCTGCACCGTTTTGTTACCTCTCTGGCTCTTGACTTTGACTGCGACAATAGAAAAGATGGAATTATCTTCATAACCAGCCCCGATATGGCCGCAGGTTTGAGACATGGTGGTTGAGACACTTGGAGGGCTCACAGACTGTTGGGCTTGTTGAAAGGTTGTTCTTTTGTCTTGCCACTCTATGTGAAGGACTCCTGGGTGCTTTTGGTGACACACATTGCAATCCAAGCGACTCCTGCAGTCTTTGCTTGTGTGGCCTACTTTCAGGCAACCAAAACAAATACCCTGTTCTTTGATAAAGTTAATTTTATCACGATGTCCTTTAACTTTAAACTGTGAGCATTTATCCAATGAGTGACAACTTTGTTTACAAAACAGACAGTTGTGAAGAGAGGAAGACGTCTTGTTTCCTGTGTACTGAGTGATGACTCCTTCTTTCACTGCAGTAACGTTGGTGGCAAAGCTGCTTCCTTTTTTCCTTTGCTTCAAGTAACTAACGTTGGAGACCTTCAAGTTGGTAGGTTGTGAGTCCTGAATGTTGCCAAACAGTGGATCTGAGGCAATTCTGACTTGTTTTTCAATGAAAGCAACAAGATCCTCAAACAGTGCTCTCTGGCCACGTCGCTCTTGCAGATCACAAGCAACATTTCTCCACCGTTCCCTTAACTTATAAGGAAGTTTCAAGATGATGCTCCTCATATTAGATGGTAGGTCCAGTTCCTTCATATGCATCATTTGCTCTGTTAGATTTGAGCATCCTCGAAGAAACAGGGAAAATGATTGCAATGCTTTAAGATCTTCACTTTTAACAGGCGTCCAGCTGAGAAGCTTTTCCATATACGTAGATGCAATTTTGTATTCGTTTCCAAAGTGCTCTGCGAGAAGACTTTTGGCTCTATGGTATCCCTGATCTGAAGGTAGATGTTGACAACTGCACACCAAGTCTCTTGGCTGCCCCCTGGTGTATTGTTCGAGAAAGTGCAAACAGTCACTCCAATTAGTTGTCTTCTCCTCCACTCCATTTTCAAAAGCTCTGATAAAAGACCTGTACTGAAGAGGGTCTCCATCAAACACAGGAATGTTTCTTACAGGCAGGACAGAGCACAGATTTTGCTGGACCAGCAGAGCAGCGATGTCATTTTGTCTTTGCATCACATTTACAATGTCATTCTGATGGGGTTGAGGTTGCACAAGTCCTGCTTGACTTTCATTCACAGTTTGTGTCGTTTGACCTGGAGAATCAGTCTTTACGAGCATCTCATCAATTAGTGTGTTTGACCTTTGTTTAGGCCTAACAACCTGTGGTTGCATTATGGGATCAGACACAGAAATAACATCCTTTTCAACAGGAACAAAGGTGTAGGCATGGGGATTTAATAGTCTTGCTTCTTTGAACTTGTTCCTTTCAACATAAGAGTTCATTCCGTCTGAACATTTTGAGCCACGCTGGGATGAATTTATTTCCAAGACATGAAGCTTTGCACTTGTAGCTGCCAATTCCGTTTCAAGTTCCAATTGTTCCTTTTCTTTCTTCAACTTTTCCTTTTCCCTCTCCAACTTTTCCTTTTCCCTCTCCAACTTTTCCTCCTGAGCTTCGATTAGATGTTTCCTTTTTAGAGCAGCAACGCGCTCCATCAGAGCTGCCTTGTCAGCCTCAGCTCTAATGCGTGCAGATGATGTTGATGAAATCCGTGATAGCTGGGAATGTGTCTTTACAGAGTTCATCTTTACACTTAACACATTAGAAGCACTATCTTCAGGGTTTATTTCATCTGCAACACCTTGGTGGTCGAGAGAATCTTTACATGGCTGCACATATGGGTAACCCATTTCAGACAGCCAGCCTTTTACCCTTTCAGTGAAGTCATAGAACATTGTCATTTTTTCTTTGAAGTACAGATTTTGCCTTGTAACTTCATCTTGAGGTAAAGGTAAGCTCACAAAAGATGTATGCATGTCATTTGCATCTTGGTAACACTTGATGAATGTAAAAAGCTCAGCATTCACTGAATTTACATTTTTATTGGAAGTCATTAAATCACTTATGTTTCTCAAACACTTTTTGGCTTGTTTGCATTGTGCGGTCCTCTTTTGCTGGTACATTTCCGTGTAGAACTCCAAGCCTTTAGAAGTCATTTTAATGTCTCTTCTTGCTGACGGCCTTTCAACATCCGTCGCCTGAACGTCAGACATTTTGAACACTGCTTCCAAACTGCTTGTCACACATCAATCAAATCCGTCGGACGTGAATGCAGGTAAAGTGCAGCAACAAACAGCAAAGGCGCTTACAGGCCGCTCCTCCAATTCACCACACACACACACTGAAGTCGGGCTTTTTAATGAATGAAAGCCGCCGATAGTGGTGCGCGGGTGTTGCGCAATGTCCTTTGTAGCGATTCAACGCAGTCAGGCTTAAACATCCAGAAGCACGTACATCACTGTGAATACAGACTTTTAAACTCCACTCGTTTCACCGTCTTCCTATACGGCAGTCGTATCACGTACCCGTTTCTTCTGAGATGTTTCAGCGCTGTGTTGATCTGGTCCAAAGCAGTTGTCCCGCTGATATTGAATCCAAGAGTGATGAATGAAACAATCCTCTTTGATCATCCATACAAAATCCAAAAACGATCCAACCAGTTGTGGCTGTGGTGGGATCGGTCCTTTGAGTCCAAGAGCTAAGCTTTTACTTTAGTCCAAGGGCGTAGTTTTTACTTTATGTAGTGGCCATTTGTCGGCTAAATCAAACTTAAACAAATAATAATCAAACGCCACTGATGCACCGTGGTCGGTATCTTTACGCAGCCAGAAGAGAGTCAAATGTCCAAGCAGGATTCAATTTTGGTGTATTTATTAAATAAAGCAAATAAAACAAGAAAACAAACTAATTAACAAACTCCTGTCGTGCTGTCTCTCCTGTCCTGTGTAGCTGGTAAAAACTATACGCCCACCCCGGTGCATGCTGGTCCTACCTTTCTACTTGTTTAAATAGCAACAGGTGCCCACAGTAATTACCCAAAAAATAATAGAAACAAACAAATTACTATTAAAGAGAAAAATAATCTTAACATATGAAACATCTACAATAATTAAACAATACTACTTATAAATGAAATAACAAAATACAATATCAAATAAATAGCTCCAACACAGACAATCGGACAATCACGCCCACTGTGCGTAGGCATTGACTAAAGGCTTCTGGGAGACGGTGTGATACAGCCAGGTATAAACAATTTCACGCCGTACTGCCCACTTCGCTTCAGGCATAGAGGACTTTTTAGAGGTGGACGGAGCACTTGTGTCATTTTCTACTGCACATTAAGCTTGAAGCCATAGCAAATAGGCAAATGTGCACAAGTTCCTCTGGTTGAGCAGCACCAAACTTAAATGGAGCAGCATTATGAAACGAAGGAAACATCGCGCAACATCCGGCAGCAAGGTAACGCAAATCACCTCCCCTCAGTTTGATTCAATTTTTGTTGACCTTTCAATGTAAATACCACACAATCGGAAATCTTCAATTGAGCCGAGTCCAATTCAGTTCAATTCTGAATCCATTCATGTCATCTTTTAATTCATCCTCGACTCAACACCCGCTTAATGCACCGGAGATTCTTTTGTGTGGGCGGATAAGACCAATCGCAAGGATACTAAGCTGTCTTGAATCCCTGTCTAGTGTGAGAACGGCAGCCTTTTGTTTAGCAATATTGGGTAAAATTGCTCAAACCGCAGACAGCCATTAAGGTAATGGTGCAAGGCAGACGGGCTGAATGCAGAGCAGTTCAATACAGAACCGAGTCTTCAAGAAGCAAATAAAAGGAAGCGTCGCAGCTAGGGGCTTGCTATGTATGTCTTTGTGTGTGTTTGAGTGTGTGTGTGTGTCAGGGAGTTAAGAGAGTGTGTGTGCCTCTACGGATGTGTGTGTGACTCGAGGAGACGGTGGGCCCGTGCATGTGATGCGATCCAGAGGGAATGGAAGAAGAAGAAACTGATGTAAGAGCCGGAAAACTTTACTCCCCGCTCATGTGTCATCATATTCTTATCAGAGCCCGTCTGCTCGCGGTGACAAGTGTATATGCATAAGGATCTGGGAGGGTGTGTAATTATGTGCTATTATGTACACACACGCACACACACACACACACACATGCGCGCAGACGTCCGTGCGCGTTAAAACCACACGTCTGACTGAGTGTCTTTGCCTCAGTCTGTCTGTGCCGGTCTGACATCCCCCGCATTCTTGACATTTTTAGCGGGGAGCTGGAAAACAAAAAAGCTGAAGGGAGGAGTTGTTAACACGGGAACATTATCGGCCCAACGGCCTGTCGGCGTTATCTCTGGTGTGGGACACAGCCAAGACAGACGGGGGGGACTTCCAATCACATTTTCCAGCTTTTGGGTGACTTTGATGTGTGAGGAAACACAATTTCTCTCTCCCTCTGCCTGGCGCAATCTCACTCCCCCATATTCTCCCCCCGCGCTTTGTCTTTGTCCCGGGCTCACACACATAGAAACCCACGCACACATCTTTCATTTTCTGTCAGGTTTTTGAGGACGTTCTGCTGACTTTCCGCCCACAGCTCCTCAAACTCACCCACGCCCTTCCCCTAAACTTTACCTCAATCCTGTTATGATCACCCAAAACCTGAACAGTGAAGATGACCAAAAAAAAAAAAATGATAAATGCGACTGATATGATATGATAAAAACCATAAATGATGCTCAGTTTATTCTCAGACTCTGTGGCTGATGTTATGTGACAGAGATATAAATATTCAACTGCCAAAGGAGCTGAACTGCACCTTTTTTTTAAACACAGCACATTTGTCAGGCCTCCATATGATCCTGGTCAGGGGAGAAATCAATATTTACAGGGTAAGCGTGTGTTTCCACCTCCACCGCCGAGCATCCAACACAAACACACATCTGTCTCCGTTTTCCCGTAATGTCTGTCCTCCGTCTCCCCTCATCGTCTCTACCTCTCTGCCTCGAGTTCCCTCTCTCACCTCCTCCGTGTACCCTCCCCTCCTCCTTTTCTCTGCAGGTCAGTAGATCAGGTTTCAGTCTGGCTCGTCAGGCGATCCCCGCTTTGGTTACCTCGTCCCTCGCACCTCTCGCTTACCCCCACCTCCCTCCCCCCCCTCTGACTCACCCCGGTAGCATATGGTCGACCTGAACTCGCGGTGGCTTTTAATAAATACATCAGCGCGCTGCTATCGCCGTGACAGGGGTCACGGGTCGATTACAGTGTGTGCTTGCGTAACAGAGGGTTGGAGAGAGGGCAGAGTGTGTGTTTCTGTGGTTGTTTCTGGTTGACGCTGCCTTCGTGCACGCCGCATGTTATCGCAGGAGCTGTGCGCGCAGATGCCTGACTGTGTGTGTGTGTGTGTGGGGGGGGGGGGGGGGGGGGGGGACGTTCATCATATTTAATCCCGGAGGGATTTCGTTGAAATGAAAAGCTGCTTTTCAATTTTATAATCCAGTAGACCTAATCCCTCCGCCGGTGCCCGTCCATACAGTCCAATTAGATGGACAAGTCCGGGCCAGATGAGTCCCACTCGCCACAAAGTTATCACCGTGGCTCGTCCTTTGCTGCGTCAAAAAACGCTGCGGCGGCGCCCCCGCAACGCGCTGACCTTCACAAAGTGCTGTGAATCTGTGCAATGCAAAAAAACACTGCCCACTGTCAACCCACCTGTTTCCACTGCAGTCTTGGCCTCGTTAACGGAGCATTGATTGGAGATTGGATGTGTGTGTGTGTGTATTTAGTTCGATTCAGCCTTCGTGGCACTGTGCTCTCACCCGCCCACACACACACACACACACACACACACACACATACACACGCGCGCCGGGTCCAGGGAGAGAAAGTGCCCACTACAGTAAAAGAAGAAGTGAAAACGCTGAGTCGGTTCATTCTCAGAGGTCGGTGTGGCGCATGGAAGATGCAGAGGGAGCGTGGGGGGGGGGGTCTTTAATGCCAAAGAAAGAGGGAGGGCGAGAGTCAAAGGGACGGGTAATAAAAGAGAAAGCGCTAATGGAGACACACCTCACTGAAGCGTCAGATTAAAAGCAGACAAAAGTGAAGCAGAACAAGATCAAAAACAACCGCTATGACCTTTGTTGTGGTTGATGGAGGGCGGCGGGGAGGGGAAGCGGTTTTGCGGTGGAGCTGGTGTTGTGTGTGTGCGTGGTGGCGGTTAGAGGGCAGAACGAGGCCACTTTGCCCATATTGACTGCAGTGGCATGTGACTGCTGTGATCATTAATGTGTCCTGATGCCAACGGGTATCCTGATGACCCACATCTCAGCAGTCCACTCTCTCTCTGGCTGTCACCCAAACCAGGCCTCGCTCTCTCTCTCTCGCTCTCTCTCTCTCTCTCTCTCTCGCTCTCACTCACTTCCTCCCTGCCTCTCCGGCTTGGAAGCAAATACTCCAGCCTTCTCCTTTACACTTTCTCCATCAGCAATGAGGGCTATCGAACCTCCATACTTTTCTGGTATCCACTAAAATAATATCATGCTTCAATCACAATTTTGCATATTTCAGACTTCATCTATTTCTGTTCGTAATTAGATGACATTCAACATTTTGTGTTTGTAGAGAAACGAGTAAGGTTTCTAATAAGGTGCCTTTTGATATCTGGACGTAAACTCGGGTATCCTATTGGCACTAATATCGAAACATATCCCCCTTAATCAAAATTTAAAACACACACACACACACACACACACACACACACACACACACACACACAGACACCAGCTGTCAAACGGCGCAACAAACCAAACATCTCACCATGCTTGGCTCTTATAAGTGAGACGTTTCTGGATTGTATTTAACAAATACGATCATGCTATTATTCTATCTTGTATCAATTTACAAAAAGAAAGTCTCCAGGAACCCCCCCCCCCCCTTTAACACTCTCATCTCCTGTTCATCTTTGTGTCCATTCGTTCCCATTGATATGGATGTTCCTCCCTCTCCTCTGTGAACAATTTTGAGTAAAATAAGAGAGTCGACTGAGCTGTTTTATCATGTTCATCATGCCTCTTTAATGCAATGTTGCGCTTCATCCATGACGCCCGGTTTTTATAAATTTCTTTCATTTCATTTTTTTCTTCTTTTTCTATTAGGAGCACCCTAGTTGGTCTGATCTTGTGCTGACTTCAGATGAGCAGTTTTGGGGAGTTTTCACTGACCCAGTAAAGTAGCTTTGAAATGTTATCTCCCCCCACCTCCCCTCCCTCCCCTCCCTCCCCTCCCTCCCCTTCTCGTTTACTATGTCTTCTTTCCCCCCTAACCTCCTATAATTCTCTCCCACTCCCGGTCTAATGCTTTTCCAAGTTCTGTCGGCGTCCCAGTTCCTGTATTTGGCACATACTCGCCACATATTACTCCCCGAGTCTATCTCTCACTTGCACTCATGTATAAAAATGGCGTCGTGAAATAAGCAGTCCCTCAAGCGCGGGTGGCAGGCTCCCGCCGACACAAAACCTGCCGCCAAACTGCTGGAGTTAACAGATTTTGACACGTTAGTGAACGTGAGCGTCCAAAGTCTTAGACACGTACACACACAGGCCTGTGTATTGGTGTGGGGGTGGGGGCACACTTCACTGCTGCAGAGGAGTTAATTACCCCATACGATCAATAATTCATTAAGCTGTCAGTTTGTGTCTACGCGTCTCCGTATGTGTGCTGGCATGTTTTGAGTGCACGTAAGCATGAACACCAAACTCTCCCAAGTAAGCATTTTCTTCCCCTGGGAACGGCAAATTAAGCGGATTGACTCTGCAATGGATTAACCTCCGCGTGTGTGTGTGTGTGCGCGTGTTGAGCAGGATCAGAGAGCCCCGCGTGTCAATTGATTAGCCTAAGAAGAAGCTCCTCTCTTTCCTTTTTTAATGACTACATCAGCACTTTTTCACCGCGGGGAGGATACATGTAGGGGCTGTCTGTCAAGGAAACAAGACGCCGGCCCTTTAAGAAGGGTTAGCTGTCACTCACGCATCGCTCTCGGGAGCACACGCCGCGGACCAGGGGGACCCATACTGTGTCAGTGTGTCCAAGATGATAGATGGTGCCTGTGTGTGTGTGTGTGTGTGTGTGTGTGTGTGTGTGTGTGTGTGTGTGTGTGTGTGTGTGTGTGTGTGTGTGTGCGTGCGTGGGCGGAGGGGCGAGCGAACTGTCTGCGCGCAGTATTTTATTTGTCAGCAGGACTTCGACTTTTAGCTGGAGCTTCACGAGCAAACACCAAAGCCGGTGCATTCATTATCAGTACAATATTGTTTACGGAATAAGCATATAAGAAAGATAACAGCGTAACAAGGGAGGCAGAGACGCAAGATGACCAATTACCCTGCTAGAAGCAACTATTCGCCCCACTCCCTCTGTGTCCTTACTCCAACTGAGATCCTCAGGGGTTTATACAGAGGGTAAGCATGTGTTATACACACACACACACAGTCACGCATGTATACAGATTCTCATATTGTTCAGCTACAGCCGGGGGGGGGGGGGGGGGGGGGGTTGACTCATGTCCCCTGCATTAGATATTGCTCAACGGACTGCTGACGTTTGATACGGAGCACACACATGCTCTGACAACAGGGTGCTGTCAGGCCGCTCACAGGCTTGGGACGCTGACACGCGAGCGTGCTGTCAGCGATTTTGTGGAGATGAAATGGTGTTTAAGACGTTAGCGGCGGGGTGTCTCGGTCGAGTGTGTCGACGGATGTGTGGAAGGGAAGAGATGAAGCCGGGGAGGAGGAGGAGACGAGAGAGTGGACGCAGTGTCACAAATGGCTGGTTTTGAAGACGGATTGACATAAAGAGTCGATAATCCATCTTAAAAATCTCAAAAACACTGAGGGGTCCATGGACACTAAGTCACCCCAGTCCCCGCCCCAGAGCTCCTACCTGTTTGCTGTACTTGTTCCCAGTCTGGCAGCCATAGTCCGAGCACTGGTCAGATCCCAGGGACATGGCGTCCGCGTTGCCACTGCCCCCGCTGCTGCTGCTGCTGGAGCCGGCGCTCCCCACGCAACCCCCGCTGCCCACAAAGGTGTTGGAGGGCGGCAGGTCCTGGACCGCTTGGTGCTTCTTGCCCTCGGCTGGGGGGGAGTGGGGCTGCAGGTTCACCGCGGGGAGAGGGGAGCTGGATTTGTAGTGCCTGGCCAGGTCCGGGCTCGACTGGTGCCTCCTGCCGCCGCCCATCCGCGGGCTGCCGGGGTCGCCTTCCATGGCGCAGTAGCGGGCCGCCAGGCGCTCGCTGGCGCTGCTCAGATCCTCGTCGTCGTCGTCGTTGGCGTGCCGACGCAGTCCGTTGACTGTGACAATACCGCTGTAGAGGGATCTGTCCGCCTTGCCTCCTACCACCGCCGCGCTGCTGCCGCTTCCGTTGCGCTTGTCCCGTCGGGGTTTGCGCCCACGGTCCGACCCCCTGCCGCGGCCGACCTGTGGCTGAGCCCCCGGAGGACTGAAGAAGTCCTCCTCCGGCTCCTTCTTACCGGCCTCGTAGCCATTCTTGCCCTGAGCGCCGCACTGCCGAGCCGTGACTACGAGCAGGATGACCAGGATGACCGCCGCGGCTCCCGCCAGGACGCCGATGGCTACGCTGAGGCGCTGTTTCCCTAACGCCCGGTCGCTGTCCGGGTCCCCTGCGATGTCCAGGGACAGTGGAGCCATGAGACTACGGGCCACCTGGGGGGAGAGGTAGAGAGGAGAGGCACAAGAGAGAAGAAGAAGACGCAGAGTCAAGATGGAGAAAGCAACAAGAAGAGACACACCATAAATGAGAAAAAAAAAAGTCCAACTGTGACTCTCGAAGACGACACAGTGGGTGCAAGCCACAGAGAAACATCAAACAGCATCTTCCACTTAATTAAACTCATCACCGTGTTTTTTAGTAGGGGAGCCTCTCCATTATTCCACGACACATAGAATGTCACTAAATATATAATTGCTCTTGCTTCCCAGTTGCAGCATTTCAAATAGCGCCTGCAATTTCTCCGCCTGTGATCTCACATCATCTGCGCTGGTACAGGAAATGCCTGGGATTACGCTGTTTAAAGCTGATTAAAATAATAAAGGGAAACTTTCGGGTCGGGGACAGTTGGGAGAGAGAAAAAAAAGTGGGTGAAATGTGCGAATACAGGCAGCAGACGTGCTGCGACTATATCCCCCAGAACACAAACACATATACTGTCTCGTCAAAGAACAATGCCCCCATTGTAAATGATAGCGTGGGCGTGGATTTGCTGAGGATTTGCTATCGCAATTTCTTCCGCACTGAGACTTGGATGGATGGATGGACAGATAGAAGGCTACTGTAAATGCGTGTGCTCTGTGGAATCGTTTCGAGAGCCGTGTCCTGTCTGTCTCTCAGGGTCTTGTGGTTTGTTGGACAGTAACAGTTTTCATTTTTTTAAAGCGAGGCAAAACCACGATCGTCCACTCTGATCAATTTATCTTAGGCTCATAAAACAGTTCGTGTTTGGGTTTGAGATGGAGGAGACAAATAATGGTCTTCCATTATGAACCCATGGCTGGCTGCACAGACACACACACACACACACACACACATAAAGTCATGCTCGCAGATTGTACTCTAATAACAGCATCATTACAAGAAAGTGGGTTATGCTGAAGCACAAACACAGCCATTACTGGTTATGGAGACACGCACTACAAGAGACAATGAGGCTGTGGAGTTCTGGTCTGCCGAGCTCTGCTGGTAATATGGGGCAGGGTCATGAATCTGAATATGTCTAATCAATACATGGCAACTATGTTGGGGAGAATCATTATCCGGAGACCAGACAAACTACGGGAACGCACACGCACGCTGAAACGTATGCATGCTCCTACGCCGGCCCACACGGTGTGTGTGTGTGTGTGTGTAAGCTGTGTCCATTAGCGAGACGACCCATTCTGCAGCCCTGACACATCGTCTCGGAGCCCCGCGCGACAATTCCTTTGGCCTGGGAAATTATACACTCGCGTAATCCCTGGTGCCTTCAGTGCGCTGGGTAATAAAGCTCTCGCAGGAACGAGTGCGGGAGAGACAGGGAGCGAAGGTAAGAGAGAAGTTGCATTTCAGCCCCCTACGGTGGCCAATAACTAAATAAAATAACTGCAGTATAACCTTGAGTGTTACTCCAGAGAGCGCCGCTCACACTGCTGCACCGCGGAACTCTACTATTACATTATCCAAGACGTATTATTGGGCTTACTCGTACGGAGACACATTAGTCACTCTCACTTCTCGTTACCCCCCCCCCCCCCCCAGCTAAGAATGGGGCCGGGTCGTATTTCATTGTTTCATCGCCATCTATCTCTGGGTTAAGTTTCATTGTCTTTTTTTGAGCGACTTGCGTTGCTTCTGTTCCATTATTCTGCCTCCACTGCAGAGGGCCTCTCTCCGCCAGGCTCCGCTCTCTTCCCCTCAGCCCCATTGTTCTTCCTTTGCCTGCAGTATTTTCTTTTCCATTCTCATTCTGCTGGGCATCTCTCTGGCTTAGCGCTCCCCTGCACTGTCTGCCGTACCACGTGTGTGCCAAACATAAGAGAAAATAGCGACGTATGCACGTACCCCCATGCGACCGAACCGCCAAGTGTGCATGCAGAAAGTGTGAGTCAAGTCGCACGCCGAGTGCAAGCCACGTATAGCCCGTTCAAGTGCAGGTGCGTGTGCAGCATGTGTGTGGAGACTGTTAAAGTGTTCAGCAGCCGCCTCTAATGCTGTGTTCCGAGTGCATCCCTCTGACGCATCCCAAACTCCCAGTAGAATCTTCCGTTCTGCTGCATGGGCTTTGTTCTGGCCCGAGCTTAACACCGCCATCCATCTCTCTTTCTTATCCCCTCCGCTCTCCAAGGACTCGGTTATCTGCGTTGTCGCTGCAGACGCCGATGCTGCTACTAACACGAGGAGTTCTACCCTGACCACACTATTGACCCAAAGGTGCCTGATCTCAGCTGTCAATCAATGCCTGGCGACAGGGACCTGCAGTTTGGTAGTTCTTAGCTGTTATTCATATTCAAAGAAAGCTGATTGTGCATATCATAAAAACAATTCCCCATTTCCAGATAAAAAAATTAAAAGACTTTTGATCTGAGATGAAACAGTGGTTGTAAGAATGTGAAAACATCATCACTAAGAGCCTTAATTAGATCCACCAGACAGCATACTTCCGATGTACAAAGGATCTTACATTTTCCCAAATGACAACCAAGTCTCGCATATCACAACTACTTCCTCTAGCTCAATCTCTGCAGTATCATATTGTGGCTAATTACCCAACATGTGGTTCTCCCAGTACCGTTCGGATGGAAAAGACTGGAGTCATTTTCTGCCGCGGCGCTGCAGCAGTAGCAGACGTTTCCCTCCCCTAATTACATCTGGCATCCATCCACCACTGGGTTTGACTTCATGATGAGATGGAGGTGTTCTCTCTTCAATGACTTCTACTCAATTACTCTGCCAAGTTCCTCCATACAATCCAACTAAACTATGCATATTGTAATCAAAAGGCGGCTTTTATACCGGCCCGGTCACATTACACCCTATTGTTCCCTTCAATGGCCTCTGCCGTTTAGGAACGTTGCGGTTAATTCGCCTGTCAACACTATTGTTCCGCCGCTTACCAAGTGTTCTGCTCTAATCCTCACCAACTTGATTGTTCAATTTGTACTTTTCATTCTACTCTTAGCATTACATTTATGAGGCGTTCTACACACTGGCTGCTGCTCGATATGCTACGCCTTCTGTCTGTGCTCAGTTGTTCGTCTTTGTTTAAAAAAAGCAGTGCGGGGAAAAACAACGTATTTTTGGACGCCAAGTTGTCTCTATATATGAGGTGCGTCAAAACTCGAAGGCTATGATTACACAGGATGTTTTTCTCCTGCCAAAACAAGAGATTTAGCTGTAAGTGTCGAGAATCCCAAGAACCCAAGGGGCACACAGAGCATAGTGTTATTGTAGTTGCTATGCTACCGCCAAAAAGAGCTGCACAGCAACATCTGGAGCTGGGCAGTCATTCAGTTTGATGAGTCATCATCTTTCAATGCAATAGTGTCGTGTGGAAATCACATATCGAGATATCTTAATACGCAATTACATTTCATTTATGTCCATTGAAGGTCTCAGTATACACATTTTATCATGTGGTTATTTCATATAGACTATTTAATTAATTGAATTGAATTATCAGAAAACTGCAAGTTTCAGAGCAAACACAGTAACCACAAGGCCACTGAGGCGATTTAATTATAAGTCAATACAAATGACTTTGCCCACACCAGAGACCCAAGTTTTAGTAATTATTACCTGCCAGCAATTATAGCTTTGTTGAACATTTTTTAAGGCATAATGGGAAGTACATTTGATTAATACGAGGGCAGAGAAGAGAGAAAGATTTCCGGCAGCGTACCGTACGCTAAATTTGAACTGAAAGGTATTTCTGGTATCTGCAGTGAGTCTAGTGAATTACCTCTTCACCGCAGCGTGGATCTTTCATGCCAATGCCAACCTAGTACTCAAGTATTTCACTTTAATCCTGCTGTAAACATAATTCATTTCGAGCTTGGAGGGGTTTTCTCTATGTTTGCCCACTTCTGCATAACACAATGAAAGCTCATCAATATTCAGGCCTATCGTGAAGAGACACTACTCACGCAAAACTTCTATTCAAATGAACATGCTTCAACCTATTCTGTATTAACAGGCAAAAACTGGGACAGGGCCATCTCTCTCTCTACCTCTCTAACACACTCACCCCTAATGCTCTTTCTCTCTCCCTCACTCACACACACACACAGACACACATAATGCTCTTTCTCTCTCCCTCTCTCTCTCTCTCTCTCTCTCTCTCTCTCTCTCTCTCTCTCTCTCTCTCTCTCTCTCTCACACACACACACACACACACACACCTAATGCTCTCAGCTCTGAGTTCAATGTACCATAAAAGAAGAACCACTCAGTAATAACACTTCTTTTAACCACGTGGTCATTATGAGAATGGATTCTGGACAAAGAACACTCTAACGACAAAGAAGCAGGCATTGCCAATAGCCCTCAAAAGAGGAATGGTCTTCTTTATCTGGGACAAATATAGACGCAATTATTTCCTCAAAAATGGGCAGAAAATTGCAACACCATGCGGACTGATGAAATTGTGCAGTCGTCGCATTCTGTCAAGAAAATAATCTTCTTACCAATTTAGTTTAAACAGCCACAATCAGTTGTCATTACCGCCCTCCTCCATTGTAATGTGTTATCAGAGTGGCCATTATGTGAATGGATCAAAGGACAATATCATCACTGTCATTATGGGTTATCGTTACCGCACACACACCAAAATAGCTCAGTGGATTTCTTTCATTCAAGTTACATGTATTTTGACATATTTCACTTTACATCTTTAAATATGAAGCTTACCTGAACATCCACTAGGGTGGCGTTGGCCAAGCTCTCGTTGATGAAGACATGAACCAGGGCGGTGGCACAGAGGGAAGGCGCCCCGCTGTCATTGACCCGGACCACCAGGCGATGCAGGCCTCGGTGGCGCCGCTCCAGAGGTTCCGCCAGGGTGATCACCCCGTTGGTGTGGCCGATCTCAAACAGTTGGAAGGGATTTCCCCCCACTAGGGCATAGCGAAGGTCTGCATTGGGGCCAGTGTCGGAGTCTATGGCGGTCACGGTCCTGACGATAGTGCGGGCACTGCTGGCAGGTGGAAGGAGGGTGTAGGACTCATTTGCTGGGGAAGTGATTGAGGGGGCGTTGTCGTTCTCATCCGTCACAATGAGCGAGACCTTGGCGGTTGATGTTTTGCGCGGCTCCCCTCCGTCCACAGCGCGGACACGGAAGGTGTAGGTGGAAAGCTTTTCTCGGTCAAACGACACCGAACAGTAGATAGTTCCCGTGTTGTTCTCAATGGAAAACACCTCTTCTTTCTCTTTCTCGCCATCTTCGCCTTCCACCTTCTCCCCCGCCTTCTTCTCATCGACTCCATCCATCTCCACGAACAGACTGAGTTCTGCGTTCTCGCCTTCGTCGGCATCAGTCACGGTGACCATGCCGACTGCGCTGTTGGCGGCCAGGTTCTCTTTCACGTAGAATGTGAAGATTTCCTGAACAAACTTTGGGGCATTGTCGTTGCGGTCGGTCACCTGAATGACAACAGTCGCGGAGCCTTGCAGGGAAGGTGTGCCCTTGTCCTTGGCAATCACCCTGAGTTCATACCTCTCTCGCAGCTCGCGGTCCAGAACCCCGGTGGCACGGATATCTCCATTAGCTGCATCTATGTAGAATGGCCCGTTTCCAGCAGGGTCCAGGGAATACGCGATATCCGCGTTCTTGCCACTGTCTGCGTCTGAGGCTAAAACAGTAACTACCCTCTCACCAGGCGAGTTGTTCTCAGCAAAGTGGACCTCCACGACGCTCTGGGCAAAGGCCGGGGCATGGTCATTGATATCCACCACTCGCACCATCAGTGAGCTGTTGCTGGACAGGCTGGGGCTGCCAGAATCTACTGCCACAATGGTGACACTGTACTCTTTGGTGGCCTCGTAGTCCAGCAAGGCGGAAGTATGCAAGAAGTATTTTTTCTTATTCCTGTGAAAATAATTAGAAAATAGATTTCATGAATGTTTATGAATGTTTATTCATTTATGCTAACAAAATATCAGAAAATAGTGAAGGTGACATCCTAAAAGGCCTTTACACTGGAGCTGGGCAGAAATATGGATATTTAGCATCAAAACTATTCATACCGGCAGCTATGAATTTGCAACTTTTGCAGCACTTTTTCAATAAAAGGTTCAAATAGATTTATGCACCAACAAATGGAATCCTATTGACCCAGAGCAGCGTCTGTTTGTTTCATAGCCTAAGATATTGTAATCTATTTGATCAAGTTTCCTTTTATCTGAGTGAATTTGAGTCCTGATTCTGTTAAACAGTTAGGCAATGTATTGTTTATGTTTAGGGCTTTTATTGTGAAAGCTAAGAGCGGAAGGAGGGTATCTGGCGCTGCCTTTGTCAAGGTCGAAAGGACTAATAAAGTTTGTCGTCGCATCTGGAGAGGGACCAGAGAATTACTGGAATATTTGCTTGAAAAATGGCTGAAACCCTTAATTGATAGTGAAAGTGGTTGGCAATCAATTTTCTTTGAATCGACAAAATCGATCAACCACCTAATCCTTTTAGCTCAATAATGATTTGTTCTTTAATAAGACACGATTGCTTTCAAGAGATCTTCCTGTATGACTGCAGTCATCTGCAGAGAGACAATAATACTGGGGAAACTGTGACTGATTCAAAAAAAATGAAATCTACTAATAATTAGCTGAAGACCTATCATGATTATTAGCTACTCTGACTCAGACTTTCTTTTGTCAAGGACAGCCCTCAAGTAAATACAACAACCAGCCTTATTGCACAGGTGTCATAGCTGTGGCAGTGGTATCCTAAGATGACCTATGCCATTTCCCTCACTCCCTCCATTCAATACCTTTAGGAAATATCTTTACAATTGACTTTAGGGTCCTGACATTTACAGCCTGCACTGCAGTAGCGATATAAATAAAAAACTTGACTTGAATGAATATTTATGCATACAGATTGTATGACATCAAACTACTCTGTAGCCTTAGCAAATGAGTTGCACCACTTGAACCAAGCTGAGATTAAATCTCAACGCAACAACGCTCCACTCTCCTCGGAGAAAATAGAAATTGCAGTAATTCCTCCTGGAGCAGCAGTGTGGGTGAGACTTGTAGCAACTGCATGCTGAATGTGTAGTTGGCATGGTTAGAAAACATATTGGACAAAAACAGTACCAGCCTCTGGTAAAAGAAAAAAGAAAAAAAAGACATACATACTGTTTCTCCATGAATGATGTCTAATGTGTATCTAATCATTGTGGCCATTCCCTCAATGAATTAGAACCAGTTTTAAATGAATTGTTCTTGGTATCTGCAATTCACGTGCTTAATGGCACATATCCAAATATTAGTAGCTTATTATGTACATATAGTTGTTTCTGTACGCCCTTAGGTAACATGGGGCATTATACTGAGCTGTTATTTAAAATGCATCATTTCTTCATGATTACCTCATCATTACTTGGCTCCCTCAAGAAAAAGTGGTGCATCATCCATACCCGACTGACAGCGGCTGCTTATTAGATACTGGTTCATTACTTCAGTATCCAGCAGTCTGTTTTCTTCGTAACTTATGATCTTGCATATAATCCTTTATTTCAGAGTAATTCAGGAACTACTCATCAATAAGCAGTTCCTTCTTTCCTTTGTAATGGATTTCTGTAACATGCCGTGAGGTGTTACCTTTGGTTTGGCTTACCTGTCAAAGGCTTCGTCTGCAGGTAGGGGCGGGAGCGCCGTTTCACCAGCTGGCTTCAGCGTGAATGGGACGTCTCCTACAACCGTGCACGTCACGGCCCCATTCTCTCCCTGGTCTCGGTCTGACACCTGAACCAGAGCCACGGGGGTGTCCACCAGGACATTTTCCGGCACCAACGCTGCACCATCTCGAACCGGGATCCGTCCGATCTTTCGGATCTCCACGATGGGCACGTTGTCGTTTTCATCCCGGACGGCCAGAATCACAGTGGTGCGGTCGTTGCGGGGTGGCTGACCCCGGTCTCTGGCCGTCACTGTGAACCTCAGTTGCGCCACGTCTTCCCTGTCGATCCTGTGGAGGACGCTCAGCCATCCAGTGGCCTCGTCCAGGCGCAGGAGTCGCCGGACGGATTCGGTGGCCGCTCCGAAGACGTACTCCACCTGCCCGTTGACTCCAATGTCGCGGTCGGAAGCTCTGACCTGGAGGACGGGTGTACCTGGAGGGGCATTTTCTGCCATTTCTGCCTCGTACGTGGACCTCTCAAACTGCGGGCTGTTGTCGTTTACATCAGTGATGGAAACGCGAAGAAGGGCTTGGGAGGAGCGTGGTGGGTTCCCTCCGTCTCGAACCCTGAGGACCAGTTCATACGAGTCCTTTTGCTCGCGATCCAATGTGCCTTTCACAATGAGCTGTGGCTGTTTTTCGCCATCTGGTATATCTGCAACTTGCAGTTCGAACACAGTGCTTCTGGGTCCTCCTCCGCTATCGCCACTTCTACCCCTCCGGTCCCCGAGCCCCTCCACTCTAGCGATGGGGTTCCCTGCTGCCGTGCGTCTCGTGGAACTCGGCCCAGTCGTGCCATCTTGAATCAGCTCGTAGCGGTCGATGCCATTCCGTCCAAAATCCCTGTCAGTTGCTGTGGGCAGCAGGTAAAGGGTTCCTATTGGACGATTCTCCTCCACTGAGAGCTGGAGCACAGGTGAGGGGAAGGAAGGTGTGTTGTCGTTGATGTCAGTTATGACCACCCGGCCCTCAAACAGGTCCACCCAGCTCTGCAGGGGGCCAATCACTGACACCTCGAAGTCCAAGAAGCACTCGTTCTCGTCAAATATCATCTGGCACTGCGGGAGCTTCTCCCGGTCGATGCGCCGCGCACCCGTCGTCAGCTCACCTGTCACGTTGTCAATCTTGAAGAACTCTGAGCCGCTCTCCAGGGCGAAGGTGACGTCTCCGCTGCCCGTGCCCGCAGTGAGGCCAAGGTCGGCGGCCACGTTGCCGATCTTGACGTCGGGCGGGCCCTCCTCCGCCACCCGGTAGCGGAGGGCTGAGTCGGCGCCTGGCAGCTGAGTCAGCAGCTGCAGCGCAAGGACCATGAGGCTGAGAGCCTGCGCCGCGGAGGAGTGCACTGCGCCAAGCCTCTGCATGGCTCCTTCTCCTTCCTCTCTCTCTCTCTCTCTCTCTCTCTCTCTCTCTCTCTCTCTCTCTCTCTCTCTCTCTCTCTCTCTCTCTCTCTCTCTCTCTCTCTCTCTCTCTCTCTCTCTCTCTCTCTCTCTCCTTCTCCGCTGTCTGCCTCCGAGCCGCGGCTCCTCTCCTCTTTATTGGTGCTTTGTGGTCCGGTGCGGCTCACAGTGTGGGTGTTTGATTTATCCGTTTCTTACCTTCTTCTCTATCGCTCTCTGCGGACTGCCGCCTGAGGTCCGGGGGAACATCTTCCGCACTCTCACCGTATAGTTCACTTCAGCGGTGCGGACTCCTTTTCCTTTTTGTATTCTCCTCCTGTACTCTGCGGTGCCCCCCCCCCCCCCCCCCCCAACTTCTATAATGATAAGGTCTTGCCGGGCTGTTCACGCCACAAACATGTCAAAAAGCCATCCTGCTGCGAAAAAAAAAGTCAACTAATTCACCAGCGTTTGATTAAATCCACTTCACTCCTTCTTTATTTCCCGGAAACCGGAGAGCTGTCCCGCTGTCAAGATGGTTATCAGCTCATAATGCCATTTGTAAATTATTTTTAAATTGTTTTTATTCCAGTCACATTTGGGACAGCGGCTTTCTCACAGTTAGAAACTGCAATGCAGCACCACACAAAAGAAGCAAAACACACTGCTCAGCTCTCCGGACGCCGAGGAGAATGAACTCGCATCCCCAGAATAAGGAATGAAAGTCAGTTTGGGTAAAATAAAAAAGAAATATCAAAAAAAGTCTTTGGGATGCTGCTGCTTGGACCTTACCTTCAGAATTGGCTGCGTTTTCCTCTTTTTTCCCCTCTTCCCCGCAGTGGAGCAACGTGCCAAGCCGAAGGATTCCTTCACGCAAGTTGCGAAGGAGACAAGAGTGCTTTTCAGAGCGAGTTTCTCCTGATATTTCTTATTTTCCCCTCATCAAACAAAAGCAAATCAGAGCCTCTCTCAGTGGGGTTCGAGTGGAGATTCCAACATCCTCATCATCGTCGTCAATCCAGCGTAATCCCATGCAGCTGTTCGGGATGGATGCCTCGGTGACGGACCGAGTGTAGTAGATGCGTCTTTTTCCAAGAGTCCCGCATTCTCTCTCTCTCTCTCCCTGTCTCTCTCTCTCTCTCCTCCACATGCGCCTCCTCCTCCTGCTTTTTTTCCCTCCTCTCACCTGCACTGCTTGGGACTGCTGCTGCTGCCGATCTCCAGCGATGCTGCAGTCTCTCTCTCTCTCTCTCTCTCTCTCTCTCTCTCTCTCTCTCTCTCTCTCTCTCTCTCTCTCTCTCTCTCTCTCTCCCTCTCTCTGCTACTGCAACATTTTTTTCCCCGGCCGCGTAACTCGATCGCTGAGCTGTAACGGGAGAGGGAGTAGAGGCGGTGTTGGGTCGCTGTGTGTATGTCGGTTACCGGGGACAGACCCCCCCCCCCCCCCCCCCCTGTCATATAGGAAGATTAAATGGCTCGGTGTCCCGGCCGCTGACAGCTCCTGGTGGGAAAATATCTTTGTTCACACATTCATACAAAGGACAAAGAGAGACGAGTGGTGATCTGGCTTTAATACAAGTCCGCTCAGTTGCTCAGTCGTATTTCTGCTGGTGCAGCTATTCTGCCGGGGCAGCGTGGAGGGCTTCATTCATTCTTTCCTGAAGGGGACAGAGATGGTCACTTACAGGCTACTTAATGGGAAATTGCTGCGATGTTCACGGCCAACAGTCATTTATACAATAGGCCATACACATGGCTACACGGTCTAACGGCACTACTGCAACCAATAATGTAATGAACCACTACATACCTAATACATACAAAATAAATATATTCATAATAAATATACAAATATGAATAAATACGGTTTTATTTACACTTTCGAATATATATATATCGTTTTTATATTGAGACGTGTTTTCTGTTTCTTGGCAGTGTCCTCCACCTCGTATACATAGCAAAGACACAAGCATGCACACTGTGAGCTGTGAGGATGCTGTTCTCTCGGCGGACCGACCTGCTCGGTGAGGAGCGCATTGCAGCATCGGGTCTGCTGCTGCTGTATTGAACACCACCGGGGCTTCCACGCCGGCGCTCTGTTAAAACCGCCTCTGCATGTCTAATTCTCCGAAGCCAGTCAGACTCAGGACCAACTGTGCCTGGCTAGAAAAGTCGGGGGTCCCCCCCCCCCCCCCACAACATAATGCTTTGTTGACCGAGTGAGGTGTGTGTAGCAGCTATTAGTGAACAGTTTATGGCTGGCAGAGAGTAAACAAAGACTGGCAAACTGCAGAGAGAGGCCTCTCTCTCTCTCTCTCTCTCTCTCGCTGATTTTCCCCTCTGTGCTTCTCTCTCACTCTCTCTCCCTTTTCCATCTTTGCTCTCTCAGCTGCACCAAGAACAACTTGAGTGTGTGTGAGTGTGTGTGTGTGGGTCGATGTGCTTAGCATTCAGGAGACATCAGTGCGCGTCCGCTCCAAGCGCACCCACGCCCTCTGTCGTTCGACCTACACGCACGCTTTTTTTATTTGAGGAGAGATTTGTGCATGTAGCCTTGGCCTGAGTTAAGCTCAGTATACTTTTACTACAGTTGAATTTGGAAAAATTCAAGTCACATTTTACCTAATGGGAAAAAAAATCATCTAAAATAAATCTGTTGGCCTGAGCATGCCGTTATATCCAACCCATTAAGACATAATTGAGCATGAATCCTCTTTCATCAGCAAATGAACTGCGGTTTCAATTTGCATATTGAATGAAAAGTGAAATGTTCTGTGTGCGTGTGTGCGTGTGTGTGTGTATGTGTGTTGGAGTAAAAGGCATGATGTTCTTCTTTGGAGAAACATAGCCTGGGTTGACATCCATTTTTAGCCCGTTTGCTCCATCACAAAAGAGGATCACAGCGTCACCACGGCCCACCAGGATAACTGTGGAGAAAATGAAGACACGCTATATGTACGGCATTTGGCAACTGTTCCAGTGAATTATCAGGGATCAAGCTGGCCAGATATCTTTTGTGAGCTTTCTTCAGGCTTTTTCAAGGCATATGTCGGCTATAAGCATTTCCAGCCATCCGCTCATCTGTTCTTTTGTTCGGGTTAGAGTAGCACAAAACACAAATCAGAGCAGCTCAAGCTCCCTTTCTTACGGTCTACCAGTTTTCGGTTCCTCTGATTTCAAACTGCTGGTAAAAAGAAAACAACTTTCACACTTCAATGTTCAGTAGACGGCAGGACCAGCCGTTTAGCAATCAGACAATCAGGCAATGTTATGCCGGTTTCCAAACCATCGGTTTAATCCCAACAATTATGCAAGTAGAGTTATGTTCTAACCTAAAGTGGCAATCCTTAAGATTTCTGGTTGATGTAGAATTTATATTTGAGTGAAAACAAAGGATTTATTCTGAGAGTTTATGAGTCTTGGTCTGCGTCCAAAACTCCACACTAACATGCTATTTTTTAAAGAATTGTGTGTGTAGCCCTATTTGTTGTGTGAAAACACAATGGAGAAAAACTGTAATCGAGCAATTCTGGAACGTCACCACAGGCACCCAGTTAGTAATATTGCAAATATATAAATATTGCAATACTGATCAGTAGACCAAATGGCTCCATCGCCACTGAGTTACCTCCTTCAGATATAGATAGCGACCTAACAGACATTTATTTTAAGGAACATCTTCAAGATGGCCACTTCAAAAGGATGAGGTTGGCAGTGTTCTCTGTTTATCTTATTGTCACTGAATCCTATGACCAACAATGTACCAGCTTGTCTCTCTGTACTTTCTGAGTCAGCCACAAGCCCGTTGGATTCTTACTAAAGCTGTAAATCAGGTCAAAAATACACAGTACTAACCTTAGCAATAACATTACTCACACATAACTTTATTTGTGCATTTGTTGGGAACTATTTTCAGCTGCAGATTAAATGAGGGACTGACTCAAAAGAAATGACTGTGTCCATGTTCATCATAATAAAGGAACATGTCACAGTGTGGCGCATTGATCGAATTTGGACAACGATGGAGGCACAGAGGCAAACAATGTATCAGACTTTGACCCTACTTGTTAGTAGGGTGAATTCATGGTTGGTTTTGGTCTTTCATTGGAATTAGTTGACAAAAAAATGTAGAATGTCTTCCTTTAATTATGAGCAACCAAACATGTGCTTTAATTGATCAAGCTTTCAAACAGGCAGGGCTATCAAAGTAAACACGATAATAACATGTTAACGTAAATTGGTTTTAACACCACTTATTTATTTTTTTATGCATTAACGCACACAAACACAGTACTTTCACCCACACATTGTTTGTGTCCCAATGTGTTGCTAATTTATTTGAAAGTTATGCGTTTCCCAAATGATGTTACGTCTTTCTTTCTTTATGTACTTATTTCAAGCCCAATCATGTCTAAGTGGTGCTGTTGCCTAAACGTTAGCAAGTGTTTTTTTTCCCCAACCATGTGTTCATTGCGACCATAGCGGGGCGTAATAGTTTGACGTGCTGGGCTTCCCGGTGTGCTCGAAAGTGGCGCCAATATGTCTCACAAAGCGCCTGGATGTGACGAGTTGCGATGAGAACGTGTCGGACCACCAGCGGGAACTTCGTTTGTATGCATCGACTGTTATGGAGACGGAGACGAGGCGCTTTGCTGAAGCACTTTAAAGCAGTGCAACATTGAACACATTGATTTGAATTAGGAGTGCGGGGAACAGGGAGTGATCTCTGATAGTGAAGTAATAGGACATTTAGCAGGTCACAGTGCGCTGCTGTGTTTCCCATTCCCTTTACGAAGGTTCTATAAATATTGGAGTTTTCAAATGAATTCAGGACTGTCAACGTCAGAGGTGTGGGCAGGAGGCCTGAGTGAAAGACTTCTTTTTCATGATTCATTCCATTTAGATTTACAAGTTTTGTTTTATAATGGACTCCAGCTCAGCTGAAACGTCGACCAGCTCTTACAAAATTCCCTTACCCACTGTTTTCACAATATATGTTGCAATGCCTCTAAGATCTACCATTTCCTTGAAAATTCGTCGGTTTTTTTCTCACATTTTCCAGGCAAACGGCAGCATAAATGAGCACTGGTAATTGTTTATTGATTCTTCCTTTTTGGTGCAGGCATGCGAATGCAACTCCGCTCTTAGATTTTTAGAGGCTGTCTGGTTACACAATACAAATTGTAGTGTACTTGTGGCACATTTGGTTGTTAGCACGAACACTAATGATGGAACCTCTAATTAGTTGCTCTCATCCGCGGAAGACTGCATCAAAGCCCTTAATGACTTCAGGCCTGTCGCTGTGACCTCAGTGGTCAAAAAGCCCTTTGACAGTCTTGTGTAGACTCACCTTGATCACATCACATCACAAACCGCCCCCCCCCCCCCCCCTGGATTCTCTGCAATTTGCAGTAAGCAGACTAATAATAATAATACATTTTATTTATATCGCGCTTTTCATGACACTCAAAGACACTTTACATTAAAATCATCATATATAAAAACAATACACTAAAAACAAAGTACACAATAATAGTCACACATTAAAAGCAGTTTTGAACAGGTGAGTTTTGATTTGTGATTTGAATGTGGAAAGGTCAGTGCAATCTGGGATGTTTTTGGGGAGAGAGTTCCAGAGGGAGGGGGCAGATATGGAGAAGGCTCTGTCGCCCCATGTCCGGTGCTTGGTCCTGAGCGGAAGGGACAGGAGGTTGGCATCAGAGGAGCGGAGCCGGCGGGATGGAGTGTGGTGGTGAAGCAGGTCGGTGAGGTAGGAGGGGGCCTGATTGTGGAGGGCTTTGTGAGTGAGGAGAAGGATTTTGTATTGGATCCGTTGTGGGACGGGGAGCCAGTGGAGACTAGATCTATGCGGAAGGATCCCGCCTGGTGGTGGACTTTAGCTCACCGCTTTGATCCGTGAACTGCTTCACGCTAAGCTCCATGCCTGCCTCCCCCTGTCATGGGATAAGCAGCTCTCTGATAGGTAGGGGGAGAGCAAATGAGGCTGGGGACGGCCAAATCCAATACCCTGACAATCACCCAGATGAAACTCCAGGGACGTGCGCTCTTTTAGCTCGGGCAACCACAGACAACTACGAGCGGAATGTGCTCAAAACGAAAATGGTAGAAGGAAAATGCACTTCTTGAGCTAATGGAGGAAATATAACTGTTAGTTATTACCGAGTCCATCCCATAGACTGTGTATAAGAAGTGGACGTTGTCGTCGGGACGTCAAGCATTTAAAAAAATTTTTTACTGCTGTTTTAAAGCCTTTATTTTGACGTTTTTCCCATCACCAGCCTGAATTACGGTCATCGCCATCTTGGCTTTTTGCAACCTGTTTGGAATGCGGGGGAGTGAAGTAGAGATGCCGAATACGGCTCTGGTAGCGGAAGCAATCTGTCAATCACAAGATAGTCACGCCCTAAAGCATACATGGTCTATTTCACTTGAAAAGACTTGAAACTAGAGATTATTGATTATTGACATTGTTTCAAGGTAGTTTCTGAGAGTCAGACAAGGGCTAAATCAATTCCGATAGAAACAATAAAGTGTTGCACCATCAGCACCAACATGGGTCACAGGCCTTCTTTGATATTGACATACATTTGGGATATAACATTGCATTTCCCATTTAAACACTTTCAACACAATTGGAATGGCTTAATCACAACTGCAAACACTTCTAGAGGCGCATTAGGTGGAATGCCAATTAGTAGCATTTGTCAGCAAGATAAAGCCTTGTAATCAGCAGTTTGCTGCCTTTTTAAAAAGAAACATGAAACAACTACTGTAACAGCGCTCTAAGGAGGCCAAATCATTTGCGCTCTAACTGCAGGAGTATCAGTCAAAAAGCTGTTCAAATATTCAATATGTCCAAGGGAAGAGTCTCCATTATCGTGACAGCATATGCCAACTCAGACAAACTGCAGTGACAAAGAGGAACAAGCTGAAACAAACCAGCAGAGGATTACAAATGCTGCAAATTGTCCTGTAAGTATTTTGTTACTTCATCAACATAACTTCAATACTTTGCCTACGCCAGTAAATAAAGTTATGTTTTACAGTTTTTTACATAACAAACAATATTTTAACCTAAACCACAATCTTTTCCTGAACCCAGCCAAGTACTTTTGTTGCCTATATCCTAACCAAGTAGTTTTGTTGCTACCTGGTACCTGGAATGTCATAGTTATTAAGTACATAGTCATAGTCACATAGTCGTAACATAATGGCCACTGACCAAGCTGTCAGGACGTGTCAGAAGTGTGGTTTAAAGCACATTTAATGCAAGATGACAGTATATCTACCAATGTTTGAGATATTTGGCTGTTGGAAATGGAGGAGTTATAGATAAAGTATTTGGAATAGGCCTACGTGAGTATTTGGGTATTTGTGAGTTTAAGAAATTTGAGTTGATATTTTGGAAACTTTTAATATTTAAAGTATTTGAGTTGTTGAGGTAAATTAATATTTGAGCGATTCTGAGTATTACTGACATT